>NW_027175821.1:589132-854132 GCF_023055335.1 Clinocottus analis
TATATATATATATATATATATATATATATATATATATATATATATATTATATACAAAGACATATTATTCAGAATGTTTTTTATGCCCCTTTAACCATTCATACAATTGCTTGCAAATAAGGGGATTCATCAAAGATGTTGAAGCAGAGGCAATGTTGAAAGTGCAAATTCACTGCATGAAAGAGAAGTGTTATTTTTATGTTTCTTTTTGTACCATCGCCAACCTTCATGCCGCACTGTATTTATTAGAGTTCATTTTGAAATGTGAAAAACAAACTGCACGGCCTATCATACTTGGATCTTTCGGTGGGCTGTAATGTCTTTTGACTTTGAATAGAAACACCTCAGTTTTACATTAAAATACGGCCTTGAATGTTTCTCTTTTGAAAGAGAAAAAGAAGCTTTTAAATGTTTGATTTGATGAACAATCATACTCTTTTCTCCGTCACTAGTAATCTGTTTAAGTACAGACATTACAGGCATTCTATCTTTCACAACACATATTTACAGCCCAGTTTATTTCTTCAACATTTTTCAGTATTATCTTCACCAGGAGACCAGAGATCAGGCGTGTGCATCTCTGTGTCTCTCCACGGCTTATCTTTGCATATCTTTCCACCACAATATGTTGGTTATGGCTGCATGCTCAAGAACCAAGCAAGCAATGCGGGGAAACAAAAAAGAAAAATCCTCTACGCCCAACAAGACCCCGGGTCTTGCTTCTAGACGGGGCCCAGTTGTGAGTTGTAATAATTCAAGTGAACGTGACAGTGGTCGTTGCAGACACACCTGGTGGAGATCTGCACTCCACCGAGCGCACCTTTCTAGTAATCATGTATTTCTAGTTTATTTAAAATAGCTGCCCTAAAATCTCAGAAGTGGGCTTGAGGTTATCAAAAGTCGGTCCGGTTGGTGTTTGTGGGCTCTGGAAGGATAAGAGAGAAACCGAGGGCCGCTATCTCATGCGGGGCTTCACCGTGGGTTTGAAAACGCAGACGGAGCTGAGGACGAACCAAGAATGGTTGTGTGTTTCAGTATTGCTTTGACATTCCTCCTCTGCAATTCACACTATGTAGCTCTCCATATGTCACTGGAGTGTTGACTTGCAGAGCTAAAAGGGCAAAGCCCGAGTGAAGCCGAGGAATGAGAATGAGATGTATGAACCACTTATCTCCACACATCTTCAGGATGGGGGGCGACGACCTTCCTGAAGTCCAGAAGGCGGAGCAGCATGAGGCGATCTCTGGGGTTGAAACAAAGCTAAACCACCTGTGATAGTAAATACTGACCATCTTTCATTATGAGGGACGCTGTAATCTCTGCACCAATACATGCGCTCCAGTCAATATTGTTGAAATAATTAAGCCAAAGCCACAAATCTCATCACAGTCGTGCTTCTGGAAGAAATAGCCAAAGGATTTTATTTGGGAAAGCATGAAGCTGGGTCCCGTAACGAATGGCAATCTGTCCACTAGATTTTGAGATATTTTAGTCTGGACCAAAGAGGTTCATTTGACCAGAAATGTACTGAAAAAAAGGTCAATGCCTAATTCAAACGTCATCAGAGCGACAATATTTCGGAAATGAACCCCATAAGTGCTCCAAATATAATGTACAGAAGTTTAAATCCACCACTGCTCATGAACACATGAAAATACCCCAAAAAATGTTCACCCTTACAACCAGCATGTACAGTACAAGACTGTATTACCAACATAAAACATGAATAGAAAACCAGATTATGCATAAAGCCAAGCATAAGGTTCGTCAATTTGTTAAAAATGCATTGCGATGCCCGTACAGAGGAATATATATATATATATATATATATATATATATATATATATATATATATATATATATATATATATATATATATATAATGCTCCTGCACTGTCCAGTAATTGAATTGACCAGTAAATGTAGTTTGAAGTTTGAATGTTTGAAATATGTATTCCATGGATAGTTGCAGCGGGAGCTCCCTGTCATAACAACCAGGAGAAGATGCCCTTGTGAAAAAGCAAAAATCAATAGCGTTACCAAGGACACCACAACTAATGCATTTATTCTGTACTCCCAATAACTCTCTCTCTCTCTCTCTCTCTCTCTCTCTCTCTCTCTCTCTCTCTCTCGTGATTTGATCGCAGAAACACCACCACATCCATCTCTGTCACACACTGACGGCCATGTTAATATCCAACACACACACACACACACACTATGAAACATGCACACGTAGACAGAAAGACACACGTACACAACATCAAATTTTTCATACACACACACACACAGATTTAAGGGTCGGACTGCGTTTTGCATCCCGCTGTGTTGCCATCCTGAGAGACAGATCAGTATCTTAACAACTTTAAATTACTGTGCTGCTTCTCAAAGGGCACATTTGGTGTGTGTGTGTGTGTGTGTGTGTGTGTGTGTGTGTGTGTGTGTGTGTGTGTGTGCGCGCTACAGATAAAGAGACAAAGGATTACACTTGGAGGGTGAGATGTTACTTGGCAGAGTTTAACACTTTTAAGCATATTTTCATACCTTATGTTGAAGTATTTTTCTCTAAATATCTACTCAGAAATTTGCTTCTGGGCTGCAGTTTTGAAAAAAAATCAATCTGTTCTTTATTTATGACTTTATTTTCAAAAGGTCTTTCCAGCGAGGTCCTGACTGTTCACTGGCACAGTTTGCTGTTGTCGCCGACCTCTTTTCATTACTCAGAAACATCTGACTTGTGTCTGTTTTTTGTTAAGTCATTGGCTTTTTCTGCTTCGTACAATCATGAATTATCTGCATGTAATTAATTAATGACTTATTTGGAATAATGGTAGAGACCTTTGTGGTTTTGGGATTCTGTCCGTGAGGCTGAGCTGAAGAAGACTTTCACGTCTCAGTGAAACAGAAGCTTCAGTTTCAAGAGGGATTTAAATCAAATTGGGTGCATTTGGAGAGCTGGAAGGCGACCAGGCTGTGGCTCCACCCACCACACCCATGTGACTGAAGATAGCAGACTGATTGATGAATGAATGTCAGGATGTTGACATGAAGTGAATCCAATCCCTGGACTTGCATTCTTTCTAATGGCCATCAGGGGGCGACGCTGATTGCAAAAATAAGTCTGATTGCATGGACGTCTGTGAGAAAATGACTCCAATCTCTCGTTAAATAGATGAAAAATAAGATCAGGGATTTGCTCTAGATGGATGTAGCAGCTATTTTATATTTATTTAAACTTTACAGGTTCAGACGACATTGAAGCAACAACATATTTGGATGCTGTGAGCCAAACGATGTCGGTGTGAGTTACTTTACCCGTGTGCTTCCTACAACCCAATCGCCGACGGAGGTACATAAATACAGGATGTCCTTTTTTTTTGGTCCACTTCTGTTGACAGCTGACTAACAAATGAGACAAAAGCCTCTCGTTTTATGTTTGTTCCATCTGCCATCCCGAGCAGGTAAACACAAACACCAGAAAATACAATAAACAGGCACAGTTGGCTAACACCCCGGCCTTGTGCTTTTTACTCTGCTGAAGTGGTGATGATGTAATCGTCCATCTGCCGGCCAGCTGATACTGCCCGTTCTTCTCCTGCAGGTGAATCGACAGCAGACTGTCGACGAGATTATTTGGTTCGAGTACAATTTTCTTGATGTTATTATTTTTGAGCCTGGGGATGGATGTGTGCCGACGCAGCCGCGCAAACCATTCAGTCCCGAGATGCGACGCATCCAGCTGGTCCCGAGTAAATCTCTAGAAACGCGTCCTGCATAATGCAGAATGTCTCTCGGCTCTCACTCCAGTGTGTCACAATCTCACGTCGTTAATCTGACTGTAAACAATGAGGTGGAAGCCTCCAGGTCTGGAAAGTGAATCCAAAGCGCAGGTTTTCTTACACTTGCATTCTTTCTAATGGCCATCGGGGGGCGACTCCTCTGATTGCAAAATAGGTCTGATTGTGTGGAAGTCTGTGAGAAAATGACTGCAATCTCTGCAAGTCGTCTTCAGTGCAGCATAGTGTTCATTTAGTAAACTTTGGTCCACTTAGAGTCAAATAGACCATGAAGATATAAACCTTTCAATTAGCTCCATCGTCTTGTCATTTACCTCCAACTTTTTCCAACTCGTGAACATTTTTAAAGGAACTACTTGAACACATTCCATGTACCGCTCAGAAGAAATGTGTTATGCTTTTGAAAAGAAGCACAAAAACCAGTCAGCTAAAGTGTTACAGGCCATGCCCATAAGTCGTTTTCACCGCCGTCAAGGTTGAAATGATTCATTATTACTCTGAATAGCAGACAGCGAGGTGTTTCAGTATCTGTTATTCAGCTGTAATTCCCTTCAAGAAGCTCGGCTCATGGAGTCCCAGTAATTGCTGCCTGTTTGGTTGTTGTTGGAGGAATTCAAAGGAGGAAGTTTTCCTCCAAAACAACAGGCCTTGAATTTAGTTTTGTCGAGCTTTAATCCTTTGGCCGATCCTTTGATGTGCTTTTAATGACGGCGCACACGCAAATGTGTGAGCGCTCTGCTTTTTAATGCTCTACATCCCAAAATACGCTGTTTACTGCCTCCGAGACGCTCACAATAGAAGTGATAGGTACTGAATGTTATGGAGGTGTTTTTTTCTCCTCTCCTCAACACCTGTCTCTGAACATTACACCTCAAATTCAAAAAGCAAATATCGCACCATTAAAATATATTACAACGAACTCACCACACATACACCTCTACACGCATAAAACCCTTACGCTCCATTAGCATCAGCGATGGGTCCGGCCTCAGCAAAACATCCAAAACTAATCCTGCAGCCTTCTGCAGAGCCCTACAGACATGAAGTGAATATATATGTATATATATATATATATATGTATATATATATATGTATATATATATATATATATATATATATATGTATGTATACATATATATACGTATGTATATATATATATATGTATATATATATATATATATATATATATATATATATATATATATATATATATATATATATATATATATATATATATATATATAGATTAGTATAAAGTTCTCAACAAGGTAACTTGGGCTTTCTTTGAAAGCATTTTAGAAACAGCAACATTTTTTCAAGACTTAATCTTAATATATTTTGTGAAATGTCTTCTGAAGGACCTCTAAAAGCATATCAATAGTCTATATTTTGTTCTATTTATTGAAATAATGTTTGCAAAGAAGATGCTTAGGGGTGTTTTTTATGTTCATTTATGATGAAGTGGAAATGTGGATAGTGCACAAACGCACACATACAGATTATTTATTCAGAAAAATCCATTTACATATCTGTTTTTTTGTGCATTTATTCTTTTATTTAAGTCTAATTTAACTAAATATTCTGAAAGTGCAATGTCAGCACGTAGTTTCAACAGTAAAACAACAATTGTAGCGTTTATGATTTTTGTAAATGTTCAGTATTCGTTGGTGGAGAACTTGTCTGGACTCGTCTCAAAGTGTTGGACTCGGACGTGACTCAGAACTGAACTGAACTGCAGACTCGCCCGTCTCGGCTCCGCCTCCGTTATGTGCATGTAAAACACTCTTTCATGTCACAAGTGAGTAAAACATCATCCTACCCAACTGTCTGTTTAATTCCCATTAATATTCACATCCTCATGTCATTTATCGTAGCAAAGCGCCGCCACGCCGGCTCTAATAAGTTAACAAATATGTTACAGTACATCAATGGCAAATTGGCAGCAGCGGTAATGGGAAGAAAATAATTAAGAAGAAGATGATTTGGATGGAAGGAGTTGGGCATGGAAGGCAGCAATTGGAAAAAAAAATACATATAAAAGGTTTCTAATATCCATTTTCTAATTACACACAGCTGATTATATTCCATTTCACTGTTGGTTTTATTGGAGCGGTTAAAAATGATTGTTCATCCTCATCAGGACGTCGTGGCCTCGGTAGCGTATGCAGACGTGTCTGCATTGCTGATGATGATGATGATGATGAAACGCGTGCAAATTACAAGTTCACGCGAACCCACAAACAACAGTAGCGCGGCTCAATTGTGCGGCGAGAAGAATGAACTCCTGTCAGGACGCACACGCAGCGACAAAACACGCACACGTGACTGTCACGTCTGTCGCCGTGGCAGCTTGTATTTCACGCCCGTTAGCCCGTTAGCCCGTTAGCCGGGCTCAGAGCAGACACTGCAGAAGCGCTTCCTGGTACACACACACACACACACACACACAGACACACACACACACACACACACACACACACACAGGTATCAGGAGTCTTCTGAGGCGCTTCCTGCCGGTGTATTTCATGTGGCGTGTCCGTGAGAGCACAGAAGGATCTTTTCACAGAAGTCGTGGTAATGAACTGCGGCAGAGACGCAGACTCGTACGTCAACGCGCTCGACAGCGTTTCACTCTCGGAGACAAATAAAAAACCTTCGTGTCTCTGTGAAGGAACGTTTCGGGGGAATTTTAAGTGCCATCGGAGATTTAATTAAACATTTTGTTTGCGGTGTATTTCACAGCAGCAACAGTTTTACACTCGGACCGGACGCATCGGCAGCGCCGCCGCCTCGGGTTTTACCGTCACAATTAATAACCTTATGGCTTTCATTGTATCGCGCCGCACGGCTCCATGATTTGTTGTGTCTGCGTCCAGTAATGGGCCACCTTCCAGCCCGGGGAGGGGATTTTGTCTCGGCGTCAGCATTCTTAGTGAAGCATCATCCAAAGCACTTGCAGTCAATAAGTGCAGTGACACCTTTCTCTGCACTCGCTCCCGTTTCACAGGTCAGTCTGAAAGGCTGTTTATAAGAAGTGGGCGGAGTCACCGTGATGTCACTCGTTGGTTTGTGTTTTGAAGGCATTTTGGCCGTCGCCATCTTGGGTTTTTTGGAACCAAAAGTGACGCATCTATTTTACTTTCAATGGGACCGTAATGTACTAAATAAACATCATATTTGTATTGAAGAAGACTTGGAACTAGTGATTGAGACCATGAACTCATCTCTGCTGAAGTCATGAGTCAAGTGAGAAGTAGAGTCGTTTTCTCGAAGACTTCAATACAGTCAGACTTCTTTTTGCAACCAGAGGAGTCGCCACCTAATGGCCGGGAGAAAGAATGCAAGTTTAAGATACTTCTGCATTGGCTTCACTTTTCAGAGTCGGAGTTTGCCGCCCTGATTCCCGTTCCCTCTTTTTCTCCAATCAAACAGGCCTTCTGTTCACCGCCGACTCGACATACTGGACTTTTCCTTCCAGTCTATCCTCATCATTACGTTGGTTTTTTCCAACTAGAGTCATGAAAGATGAACTTTCCAGAAGTGTAACTTTACTTCCTGTATTTATGCAAAGCCTCCATGTAAAAAGGCAACGTAAGGTTGGACCTCGAGCACTCGGTTGCATCTAATAAACATCGTGAAGGACAACCAGCTAAATATTGCCTTTTTCACAAGAATAGAAAAAAAAAAGACTTCACTTATTTTCTACACTCACAATAGGGTAATAGCACTATTAACGTTGACATAATTACACTGGTGATTTAAATATAATGGAACTACTCACAGCCATCTGGCTATTTGAATATTTAATGATGCACATTAAAACACCAGACAACCCATGGCAGCGTTTCTTTGTGTCGGACGGCAATTTTCCCCACTCTCTTAAGAAATTACAGCCAACAAATAATTAGATCGTCAGATCCGGACCAAGAACGCCTCTGCTCCCGTGACAGCATTTCGTCTGCAAAACATTAAAAGAGAAATAATGAATTGCATCCTTTGTTTTCACGCCGTCTACACATTGGCGGCCGGCGCTCGGTCAGCGCCCATCGGCGTCTGGAACGATCTGACTCCAGCGTAAAAACCATCAAAGTCATCGTTAGATGACGTACCGATGAGAGAACGTGTGCACGAGGGACGGGAGGTCGAAACAAACACAGGACCTTCACCCAGGAGGTCGCTGTTCCATGTGAGACCCAAACCACGCAGACGTACTGTCGATACGTACCGAACACCAAACTAATGTTGTTCTGTCGCCTCCACCAAACCAAGTTTGGAAGTAAAAAAAAACTCAGTTGAAAGTTTATTTTGGAAAGACGTGACGCATGTTATCTGAACCTGATGCGAGGAAACTACGGTGTCGTAGTTTGAAGTGTAAGGACGATCAATGACCAACATAATGCACTGGTCAGTTTTGTTAGCCGTGTTTTCCAACATTTCTCCTTGTTGCATTCAGTGTTTTAAAAAACAGGAACATTTCCAGTGACAGTGTGTTTTTCCTACAGCTGCATTTTTGTAATTTTTTGTAAAAATCATAACTGGTTAGTTCATTATTAATGTAAAGTGCCGGCTCATCATATTGGAAAATAACATTAGAGCCACCAGTTCCTGTTTCAGTGTCGGCACCGATCAGGACGCGAACTCTTTTTCTGCCGGCCGACCTGACGGAGCGGAGACTGACGGAGGAGAAAGATGCGCCGTTAGCTTAGCTGCGTTAGCTCTGGTCTGCTCTCTGCTGTGTTTAGCTTTCGGAGAATGTACCATATTATTTCATATTTTCTTCACTAATGACGTGTTATTCCAATCACCAGCAACCGAGCAGCCGGCGGGATCGACTGGGATTTCATTTCAGTTGGCAAAGTTTGATCGATTGGCAAAGTTTGCATGCAGGATGAATTCATTTTTAGCCGAATGAGGAATATGAAATTGCTATTATCTGTCTGCTGTAGACTGTGGAAATAATATTCGACAACTGTTCATTGTGTCAGCAAACAGTAAACATTAATTGTAAGCAATTCATTTGACTTTTCCAGAGGCTGTTTATGAGTCTAAAGATCTGGCTGTGAGGCAGCAGCTCCAGCCGACACCTGAAGATCTCATGTAGCAGCCTTTTGGTTTAAATGCCAAGAATGTAACCAGTTGTTCAATTTTCCTGGAAACGGGATACATATAGGATGTGTGTTTCTAGGAATCCTTTTATTCTTCTTCTAGCATTGTTGTAAAATGCAAAGACAAAGCAGATCAGTCTCAATATCCCTTCAAGTCCCACCGTCAGGTTGCAGCCGTCCGTTCAGCATTGGAAATCATTGAGAGCTAATAGCTGCTAATTGGTTTGCTCCTTAATGAGCTGGAGTGAAATGTGTGGAGGGACTGGATGTGTCAGACCAGAGGGAAGGAGGCAAGTCTGCAGCGAGGAGAGAGGGAAGGACGAGAGCGTGAGATGATTCCTATAGACGACCTGCATGCAATCTAGAGGTTGTTCAACACGCTGGCGTCCGATCAGATGGAGCATGGCCTGCTGGGTAAAAGTGGAAATCAGAAAGGACGACACAGTGGAACAGAACAAGCTTTGTTCTTTCTTTCTGGGGACTTTTTGACAGAGAACTGAGCAGCGAAGGGATTTTGGAAAAAAAAAATTTTTTTGCAAATCTTACTTCATCCCAGTTCAATCCCGCTCTCTGGAATATTCTGGAAATGTACACAAAAGTGCCAAGAGATGGAGGGAGAAGATGGACGGAGAAGAAGGTAAAAAGAAAGAGGAAATAAAAAGTTCGAGGCATGTCGGGTCAGAAATGGAAATTGGCCCCAATTGAAATTCTGCAGCGGCGCTGCATCAAAGCCCGGCTTGGACATGGTCCGCTCAGTCTGCTGTTGTGTTTCCAACGGCAGCGAGACAATGAGTTTAAGCCTCTCTTACACTTAACGCCGTTCCCCCGACGCCTCGGCTCCTCTCCAGTTGACGTCTCGCACTTTTAATCTTCGCCACATTTGATCAGGGGGTTCTACCAACGCTCGCTGTGCCCCCTCCCGGGTTTATCCCGCATTAGTATGGAGGCGGCGGCGGCGGCGGCCATGCTGGAACAACGCTGTGGCAGGGCGGCCTGCAAGACGGCGGGAGCTGTCAGAGCTGCGCATTACCTCACACTTCAGCATGTACAGGGTTTTTAAAGTTGGTTTCTGGCTGTTTTCTGTGAAATACTTCCACCCGCTACCGCTACGTAGCTGCCAAGGGAGTCAGGAAGGGAATATTTGGGCGTTTTCCAAAGTAAAAGCCTCTGTTCATTTTCTGCATAGAGGAGGATGTGGATTGACTCAAACAGCCTGAGGTACACAGCTGTCAAAAAGTTAATTTAGTGAAGAAACGCACCATCAAGTCACTTCATATGCTGCTACGTGCAAGTCTTATGAAGAGCAAGAGCTTTAGATTATTTAATAAACTATTTTACAAACTATTGTAGCTTAAATGGATTCACGTTTGGTTCATTCACAGAAACCATGGTGCAATGTTTTTATTTACATTTTTTACTTCTCTGTAGCGATGGCTGCAAAGACAAGCTCATCTCCCATCGTGTGCGTGCGTGACTGTGCATATCTGTGTCCGTCCACGACTAATCTCAGATACCACCGCATTTAAACTGCGTGATGTGTTGGGTGCTCGTTTGTGGCGGCGTGCTGGAGGACCTCTTGTGGGTGCAGTGACTCACATTTGGTCAAAAACACCTTTTAATGGCCGCTCAACAACTGCCACCGGTTGACCTGCTGACTCCTCCCTCGCTCGCCACTCCTAACGAGTCCCCCGGCCGTTCGATGGGTGTGAACGATCACACAAATGAGAACGCCGCCAGAGACACAGGCTGGGTTTGAACCTGCATACTAATGTGCAGCGTTTCCCCACCAGATCTTTTGTGAGACTCTGGTGGGTCGACCTTTGACCCTCAGTGGAAGTCCGTGGACGACCCTCCTCTGGAAGAAAATGTTGTACATTTTAAAGTTCTGCATAATGGTGATACTTAACTTTTGGTTCTTTAATTATGTTTTAATTGAATTATATGTTAATTCTTTTGCACTGTTTTTTTTTTTAAAGTACCATTTTCAATGAAGGACTTTTACTTGAAACCGAGAACTGATGCAGCAAAAAGAGTTGACGTAGGGCAAAGATACTGGTCCACTAGTTTGAAAATAAAATGTGCACTGGTAATCATGTTGGAACGACAAGCCATCCCAGGACGGACGCACACAAACACACACCAAGACTCAGACATGCATTCACAGCCCCTTCATCCTCCCCCTCCACACACACACACACACACACACACACACACACGGTTAACATATTTTCTCCGGTGTCCTGATGCCGATCCGCAGCTGTTATTTTCATCTCTGCTTGAGAAACTCCCGGCGTGATTATACATCCAGCCTCTCACCTACGCGCACTATTGTTTTCCCACCTGGCCGGCGTGCACACGTGGCCTGTGAACACGGCGCCGATCGCAGACGATTCAGCTGCTCATCAACATATTTTGACAGGTTTTAAAATTAGGATACAACACACGGACGCAAATGTATGCGTAAACATGCAATCACACGGAGAGACGGTGGGAGCTGCAGCTGTGAATGACTCAGCGTGAAGCAGCCCTCAAATATGTTTAATGGATTGCAACGCGTCTGTGGGGATATTTGAGAAACCAGCTTATGAAGACGGGTAAACATCAAAGTATGAAGGTCAGTGACGTCGGTTTCAGAGCGGTGGTGCTGGTGGAAGAGTCCTTGTAATTACTGGCCTCTGGAAACACGCAGCCTAATGAGGAGTGGCTGCAGAAGAGAAGTGGAATGCGGCCCTCTTACAAGTCCACTGTGCCTAATTAAGGCGGGACGGCTCATGGTACCGAACTGGACTGTCGGGACGGCAGGATTTAATTCACACGGAGGTCCGACAGCTGCGAGGGCCGAAGGAGACGCTGAGCGAAGAGGCTGCAGAGCGACGATCCTCATCAGATCAAACGGCCCGGAGCGAAGGAGGAAGACGATGTACGAGAGAGGAAGCGGTCGATGGACGGGTCAAAGGAACACAGTGCTTTCATTAAGGAGGCCGCCGTTTGTGTCTCTAAGAAACCCGACGTCGATACTGAGAGGAAGTCTGACGAGACGTCCTCGTGTGATGTCACTTCCCTAAAAATGTTCTCTAATTAAAGCTATGAATGATGTTATGTTTGTCCTTTGTGACGAACCTTAACACATTTATTTATCCTGCAAGACACTGCAGCTGAGGAGGGTAGAAATCTTAATATATAATATTTATATATGTTTTTTTTTAAAGTTTATGGTTAATGCTAGTTTATGCTTATGGTTAAACTTGCAAATGAGGCATTATCTATCGCTTACTAAAAACATCGTTCAACTAAACGGCAACAAAAAGAATAAAATGTCTAAAATACTCCAGAGAAATTCTTCAGCTGTGAAATTTCTAGATTCAGTCTTCACTCTCGTTGAACATTGCAATCGTTTTAGCTACTTCCTCACGTTTTCTCTCTTCACACACACACACACACACACACACACACACACACACACACACACACACACACTGAGGATTGTATCCGCAAACAACACACGTGTGTCCTTGTAATTCCAGGAGGAGTTCTTGCCTCTTGGCAGTATCTCAGCAGCTGTTATCTCTGCATCCACATGTTCTCTCTCACTCTAGGACCGTTGGCTGTCTGTCAAATGATACCAAATCCAGGAAACACACACACACACACACACAGAGGAAAAAGGGTTAGAGATTGTTGGAGTTGTTGTTAATCTGCAATACTCTGGTCCGTTTGGTCCGGGGCCCGTGAGGAGCCGGGCTGAAGCTGGTGTCAGTCAGAGACCTCCATCCGACCGGCTGTTGATGGACTGATAAAGCAGCAAATTATCCTCCAGTCAACGAATACTGGACCGACCCCGACCATCAAGAGGGCCCGCTGAGCGGTTTGGTGTTGGTCCAATGGGACGTGTGAGTCACACGTGTAGCACAGGACACGCTCAGGTATTGTCGAGGCAGCGATGTGGTTGCATCGTCTCATATTCTAGATGTTTCTTTACATTTTCATATCTGCCGTTTTCACACTTTAATCACATTTGATGTGTGTGGTTGCAGAGAAAACAGGAAACTGTGAATTTGGGGATCGCCAATTTATTCCTACGGCCAAAAATGTTTGTCCAACAGCCTGTGTGTGTGTGTGTGTGTGTGTGTGTGTGTGTGTGTGTGTGTGTGTGTCCTGAAAACGGACTCACACATTTGCAACACACAGAAACGCATGGTTAATCATAATGCAGAGTGACATCATGAGATGATGGGAGACATGAGCCTCCGGACAGAGAACGACTTGAAGGTTTAAATATAGACCCGTGCTGACAGGAAGCCTCACTTCTAAATAATAAAATAATAAAATAATAAAAAAACTGGCAAAGTCCGATGATGTCATTGTGCAAAAAATAATTATCCCCGTGCTTCTGTTTGTTGAAAGATGAGAGTCTTTGCAGAGCCTTTGGAACCCAACACACACACACACACACACACACACACACACTCGACAGCGGAGCAGCAGTTGGAAGCGACGGCGACGGTTCGATCTGCGTTTGTTCAGCCGATCAAGAAGCGGCGTCCGGCTCGTCCGTCTGGGGGAGCGGACGGCGTGGCCGCGGGGAGCTCGTGCGACTGAGCCGCCAACGTTGAGAGTGTCTCTGGCTGCAGTGTGTGTGTGTGTGTGTGTGTGTGTGTGTGTGTTTGTGCCAGAGAGCCGGATGGGGAAAATCCAGAAATAGCGCAGATCAGGAAACGGCAAATGATGCGATGATCTCGTGGCACACGCGGGACGACACGCGGCGAGGACAACATGCAGCTCACACACACACACACACACACACACACACAAACCAGAATCCAAGACAAAATGGCCTCTTGAAGGCAACTTTGTCAGTGGTTTTCGGTTCCCCGAATACTCCCCACAACGAGGAAAGATTGATCCGCGGTACGAAAATATATAATCAAAGGAAAAAACTTGAGTTTAAAAAAGTCATGATTGCACAATAAAACTTGTAAATCACCCTCCCGACCCCCCAACAGTAGTTCATAACCGCCTTGTTCACCGTGCTTTGTGACCTTTTTCACCATTTTATCACCACGTCTTTATCTATTGGTTTGGTGCACTCGTAGCTCCGTCACTGCTAAACACTCAAAGTCACGACTGTTTGAGGTCCTGCTCCTCGACGGTGGAACGAGCTCCTCGATGGTGGAACGAGCTCCTCGACGGTGGAACGAGCTCCTCGATGGTGGAACGAGCTCCTCGATGGTGGAACGAGCTCCTCGATGGTGGAACGAGCTCCTCGATGGTGGAACGAGCTCCTCGATGGTGGAACGAGCTCCTCGATGGTGGAACGAGCTCCTCGACGGTGGAACGAGCTCCTCGATGGTGGAACGAGCTCCTCGACGGTGGAACGAGCTCCTCGATGGTGGAACGAGCTCCTCGACGGTGGAACGAGCTCCTCGATGGTGGAACGAGCTCCTCGACGGTGGAACGAGCTCCTCGACGGTGGAACGAGCTCCTCGACGGTGGAACGAGCTCCTCGATGGTGGAACGAGTTCCTCGACGGTGGAACGAGCTCCTCGACGGTGGAACGAGCTCCTCGACGGTGGAACGAGCTCCTCGACGGTGGAACGAGCTCCTAGATGGTGGAACGAGCTCCTCGATGGTGGAACGAGCTCCTCGATGGTGGAACGAGCTCCTAGATGGTGGAACGAGCTCCTAGATGGTGGAACAAGCTCCTCGACGGTGGAACCAGCTCCTCGATGACATCTGGACAGCAGGAAGTCTCTACAGCTTCTGTCGCAAACTAAAAACACTTTTTTTCCCGACTGCACCTTGAACAAGGAAGATAGTAGCACTTCAGTAGCGCTTAAATGTCACTTATGATAGCACTCTGTACTTATTGAAGAAATTGTACTTTCCTGATTCTTGTTGTTCTAAGTTTCTACTCACGGTTGAATGCACTTATTGTAAGTCGCTTTAGATAAAAGCGTCAGCTCAATGAAATGTTATGTAATGTGCGCTTTGAGAGTACAACTCCGACGCGGTGAAGGAACTCCACTTCAGACCACAAGGCTTCATTTACAAGTCCACTCGGCCCTCAACGGGCACACTGAGAGGCCTCTTAGTGACCTGAAGGCCAAGGAAGCCTTGTGATGTTTGTGTCGAGAAGTTTCCATTAGTTGTGAAGGTTTTCTTTTCTTTTCCATTTATAGTAAACACTTTCTTCATCTGATGTTTTTCTGCTGAACCCTATAGCCAGCAGGCTAGATAATAACATGTGTCGTGGTGATCTCCATTAGTCATAAATGTCTTTTAAAAGGCAGTTTTCTCTCATATAATCTAAATTATAATACTTCAGCAGCACGTACATAGCTCAAAACTTACCAGTCCATTCCTCTCTATATTCCAGAGGTAGTTATGAGGGAGTCGTTCATACATCATTTATAGCTTGATTCATGCAACAAATTTTATTCCAAAAAAATAAAAACATGGCAAAAATCAATTTTTATGTGTGGTTGGCTGTTGATTTCTCGAGTGATGAAAAAAAAGATCTCTGAAATTCTCCCTGGACAAACCTTCAACTCTGAAAAGTCAACAAAACGAAAACAAGCGTTTTCAACCCTCCAAATCAGGGAATTACTTGCAAAGGTATTTAAACGACCGTTCCAGCAAACGGAGTAATAGTACTTCTGTTAATGTTACTTTAACTCTGCTGTATTGCCTTCGACGGCATCAAGCATGCATGGGCCAGCGTGACCTTGTGATGAATCAGGAAGAGAGAAGAGAGACGAGAGGGAATCAGAGTCAGAATGTTTTTAGATGGAGAGCAAACAGTAGAGGAGCCGCTGTGATTCAGGAGGGATTACAGGTACTCCTTTGAAAGATGAGCTATCAGGTGAGAGCAGCTGGAGCCATATCAGTTTCTTGAAATACTGGTGAAAAAATAATAAAAAATGCCATGCATAAATTGAGGGGCAGAAAGTCGGAAACAGAGACTCAGACACAAAGTCGTCGCCGATTCAAAAGAGCGAAGTGAGCGAGACACGAAATGAGATGCAAATAGGGAGGCAGAGCAACAGATGGAAGGACGGAGAAAGAAGAAGAAGAAGAAGAAGAGAAAAAACACAGACGATGGAGCGGATAACTGCCTTTTTATTCCACTCCATCAAACGCGCGGCGGCGGTAAAAACTTTTTCGCCGAAGGGGCAGGGCGGCGAGAGCAAGGGCGTCGTTCAGCCAAGCGCGAAACTTTATCGACAAAAACATTCCACCTTCCTCGAAGAAGAGGAGGAGGAGGAGGAAAGAGAAGAGCGCGAGGAGATCCACCCCCGACAACAACAAAAACAACCACAACAACTTTGGGGGAACTGCCTCAGGGGGTCTCGCGTCTGACATCTCATCTCTTTGACTCCGCCCATCCACTCCGAGCACGCCACCCACCTTCCTCTCCCACGCCTTCATGTCGTCTTGCTTTGGGTTTGCCCAAAGCAAGACGACATGAGTGTCAGTCTCTCTTTGATGGCTCTACCTCTCTCTGGCGTCCATTCATTTTAGCATTCAGTCGCTGCTTTTCTTCTCCCAAGGAATTATGACAATAAATCGCGGCCCCAATCAGGGATTTTGCCCGTTAGCCGTGAAAGTTGGGAGCAGTCAGAAGTTTTCACCCCGCCACCGGTTCTGGTTCTCCGTGAGAAATACTTTGTGCCTGTGAACCGATGTGACAACGGCACAATAGGAGGAGGACGAGGAGTCGGATGAGGGAACGATAGACCGAAAGGATGGCAGCTAGAAAGGGGAAGGACACACACTCACACACACACACACACACACACACACACACACAGATGCAGACAAGACAATAACACGTCAGTGGCGTTCGTGACTCTTCGGGGAGATGCCATAATGTTTTTTCTTTGTTGTTTTTTTTCCCGTTCGCCTTTACCGCTCATCTTTTCATCTCGCCGTCTTCCTCCAGTAGAGTCTCGCTGTGGCCCCCAGAGTGGATATGAAACCGTCAACAGCTTGTCACGGACCCGTACACCTTTTGTTCAGCTGTCAGTGCACGCGCACACACACACACACAACACACACACACACATATAACACACACACAGAGAATATCATTGCGTTCATCTCCCACTTTCTGCCATATAAATGTGGTCGACTCAACCGGAACAAATGGCCATTTCTTTTGTTAAATTAGATTAGAAGAAAAAAAAAACCAACATATGTGCACACTTACACACAAGTGTGAAGCCACACACACTCTACTTTCCCCTCGATCTCTCAACACGCACACAGACACACAAAGAGACATCAAGTCTTTGCTTGAAACGGTTTTTTTCATTGTGCAACTAATTATAATTGTATTCTCTCAAATCAAAGTAATCACAGCATCTTCTGCTTTTGCTCTGAACGCGTTCTGCTCCAGTTGCACTGCGCACCGCCGCTGTCATCTGGTTCCTTCCCTTTGTACTCCGACCTACAATCAGACAGACAAAAAGCTGGCAACCTGACCGTTTTTTTCAAAATGCACCACCTCTTTTTTTGTTTCTTTTTCTTTGGCGGTATCAAAGGGAAAGCGTCTGAGCAGGTGTCTTCTTCCTCTCCTCCTGACTCTTAGCTCTGGCAGTGCAGAGAACAAAGCGTCGCTGAAAAAAACCTTGGTTTTTTACTAATAACGTGTTTGTTCTCTGGTAGAAGTGCTGCTGAAGATTCCTTTCCCTTAGTTACCTTAGTTGAGCGGCAAAACTTTTTTTGCAAAACATTTGGCCCAGGAGCTGCTCATCAAGATGCCGCCCTCAGCGTTATAAGCGACAATACCAGCTAACGAAACATGGTTGAATCTAAATGGTTCTTGTAGATGCAAGAAATTAGTCAGTCAAGAAAATGTCAAGCACAATCTTTTCCTCACTCTGAGCAGTGTTGTTGCCTAAACCCAACAACAGGAGTTTATTTTACACTGTTGAAATATCAAGCGGATATTGGCATTTATTGAGATTGTGTAGAAGTTATCAGACATCTTGATAAAAATGTGTCTCTTCATCACTTCCATTCGTCTACCTTCAGACTCGCCGCCTAGGTTTGTTTGTCCATTTGTCAGCAGGATTAAGGAAAAAAAAACACAGACCCCAATTTCATGAAATGTGTTAGAAGACTGAAGGAGGAACTCCTAAATGCGCAAAGATATCAGAATCAGTGTGCGGCGACTTGTACAGACGATTGGGAAGTTTTGAGAGTCCTTCCTCTGGAAAGGTTGACCCACACCCTCCATGGCAATGTCAAGGGATAAAAATATCGGCACCGATACTGACTTAAACTGACCAAGTCTAATAGCCAAGATGTACTTATCTCTGAGTGGTGCGAATGTGTTTATTTGATGTGGTTGTCTATGTATTTTAATTTGCAAATGTATTTGTTTTGTGTTGTTTTCTATTTCCATCGCTTGTATTGTATCCTTAAAGTTCTGTCTTGCAAAGTTGCAAAATCCAAATATATATATATATATATATATATATATATATATATATATATATATATATATATATATATATATATATATATTGAGTGGGCGTATGCACACATTGTTTTACACTCGTCACAGTCAGGTATGTCCAAAACCGACTTTTCAGAAAATGAAAAAACACAAGATTTGATGTCTGCTCAGCCGCTGAGGTCACATCAAGCGTTCCCTCTTGAACAAAACACTTCCATCTGGCTGCTGCTCTCAGCCTGCACTCCACGGGTGAAGCCGAAAGTCACCTTCACTGTGGGCCCTTCCAAGTCGACCAAGAGGGAACGGGCGAGGTAGGATCCCCCCGCAAACACACACACCGAGGGGTCGTTCCTCAACCGCCGAGTTGAATCCCCCGGGCAGACTGCTGACAAGAAGTGGAAATATCATTTTCCATCGGATGAAGTCCGACAAAAACACCTCGACACTGTTAACCTTCAGCTGCGATGTGAGCACTTCTTTCAAAGGAGGAGGCAGGTGGAGCGATGAGGTTTGGCCGAGAGTCTGGTGAACCAGCAGAATCACGACATGTGACTACATCAATATATTTCTTCGTGACTCCATCAATGCATTTATTCGTGACTCCATCAATATATTTCTTCGTGACTACATCAATATATTTCTTTGTGACTACATCAATATATTTTGTCAAGACTACATCAATATTTTTCTTCGTGACTACATCAATGTATTTCTTTGTGACTACATCAATATATTTCTTCGTGACTACATCAATGTATTTCTTTGTGACTACATCAATATATTTCTTCGTGTCTACATAAATATATTTCTTCGTGACTACATCAATATATTTCTTTGTGACTACATCAATATATTTCTTCGTGACTACATCAATGCATTTCTTCGTGACTACATCAATATATTTCTTTGTGACTACATCAATATATTTCTTCGTGTCTACATAAATATATTTCTTCGTGACTCCATCAATATATTTCTTCGTGACTACATCAATGTATTTCTTCGTGACCACATTAATATATTTCTTCGTGACTCCATCAATATATTTCTTCGTGACTACATCAATATATTTCTCCGTGACTACATCAATGCATTTCTTCATGACTACATCAATGTATTTCTTCGTGACTCCATCAATATATTTCTTCGTGACTACATCAATATATTTCTTCGTGACCACATCAATATATTTCTTCGTGACTACATCAATGTATTTCTTCGTGACTCCATCAATATATTTCTTCGTGACTACATCAATATATTTCTTCGTGACCACATCAATATATTTCTTCGTGACTACATCAATGTATTTCTTCGTGACTACATCAATATATTTCTTCGTGACTACATCAATATATATTTCTTCGTGACTACATCAATATATTTCTTCGTGACCACATCAATATATTTCTTCGTGACTACATCAATGTATTTCTTCGTGACTCCATCAATATATTTCTTCGTGACTACATCAATGTATTTCTTCGTGACTACAAAGCAACACTTGTAATGTCATTTATTGCTTAGATGAGATGAAAACACAGCCTTGTCACTGGTGCTTTCCTAGTGCCCTTCTGTTTCTATCAGGTAACCTGATAACCACCAAACGCAGCTTGTTTTAGGCCATACACCTCTCGTCTCCAACCCTTAAAAGGCAGTGAAAGCTACATACTACTGCCGGCTGCTGAAGACTCTATTACAACTTTTTGAAACAGTCAAATGGGCAACTTCAGAAGGCAATCTCGCTCGCTTAAGTACTCCGATCTCTCTCAACTAGCCCCACAATCTTACCTTCTCGCATCATCTCACTTCTGATATTGGGCTCATTTTCGATGCATTTTTTCTTCATCCCTCCTCATCCGCCATCTGTTCTCTGCACCTCAACTACGTTTGTCAACTCGAGTCCTGTTCTGACCTCCTCTCCTCTTCACTCTTACTCATATTTAGTTGTTTTTTAAAGCCTTTACAAAAGCATCAGGCTTTAGGGGTTGTACCAGAAAAGTCTTTTTTGATGTGAACCTTTTTATAAAAAAAGGATGTATATCGTACCAAGCTCAAATATTTTGGCTGCTTTAAACAACACTTTTCTGGTGCAATAGACTTAAATGGTCCTCACAACGATTCTTCATAGAGCTGTAAAGGACTCTCCTTCAATCATCGACCCTCAGAGCGCCGATCGGTTGCTTTTCATTTCATAGCATGGACCAGATGGACCAGCATCAATACTGTTAAAGAAACACCTCATAGTGACCACAATGTGTCCCGTTAAACTTATTTATGAATCGCGGGGCCGCGACGAGTCCCACGGTGAGCTCGTTTAATGTCGAGGAACTGAAAACAGAACTCTCATTAGGCCGGTCACACTTAGGTCTGGTGTCCTGCTGCTTTCCGCTGGTTAACGAGCCGCGGCTATCACAGCGCACGCCGGCCCTTTAAGACTACCACTGAGAATGTGCTAGGGCCACGGACCCTCCGCTGACAAGGTCTGATCCCGCGGACGCCACAAGGGAAGACTTCTGTTGATTTATTACTTAATACCTGACTTATAAATTGTTAAATGGCATCATGTTTGAGCTTCAATCCTGACGGGAAAAGCACAGACAAAATGTTCTTTTTTGGCAGTATATCCTGTAAAGAAATTATCATCACCACTTCTGTCAGCTCATGTCAGGCAACATGACACACACACACCAGAGAGAAATGGCTGCCAGCGGTGATAAAGCCGATACAGGCTTCTCAAAGCCAATCGCAGAACCCGTCGTCCTGATAAAGGATTAGCCCCCAGGGGCCAGGGGTTGTATTTCTAAGGGTCCTCAGTCCAGCCGACGGACATCCTGGGGGCTAATGCTACCTGTTTCTGTGCGCCGCTCGATGTTCCCCGTCAGATAAGCGAGTCGAGACCATGGGATTGTTTCACGAGTGGCCAGCTCACGGGCTCGTTTTAAAACCGATAAAAGAATAATAATATGAGAGGCGAAGCTGGACCCAAATGCAGCGGAAAGTAATGACGGATTTATTGTAGAAACCAGCGGTGCATAAGTGAGTGAGCAGGGCTGATCGGGGCCAAACACACACACCGACACACACACACACACACACACACCGACAGACACACACACAGTTCATTTTGATCTCAGCCTTTTTGGCTGTTTAAAGTTCAGGATCAAGAGTACTGGTGACTGTGATTTATCCACCGGGGAACCCTCGCCTGAGAGAAGACTCGCGGAATTAGTTTTTATCTCTTTTAAATCACTTCATAAAAACCCATTTTTGTGGACTGGATTTTTTTTTGTGATCTCGTTGTTTCACTGCTTTTATTTGAATTTATTTGTCTTATTGTTTCTTTTATTACATTGGATTTTTATTGATTTTTTTCCATTTATTTTTCTTTATTAAATTCTGCCTTAATTTAATAAGGCTTCTGTTATTATATTGCTGTGTATCCCGCTTTTGCCATGCTTCTCAAAACACTTTGGAAACACTGTTTTGAAAAGGTGCCATATGAATAAAGGTGGTTGTAGTAGTGGCATTAGTAGTAGCATCGCGGGTACGAGATCAGTACGTAGCCGTGCCGAAACACAAACACAAGCTACTCATTCAAAAATCCTGCCGTTTCCTCGAAATAGACCAGAAACTGGATGGAGCCAGACGTGTTAAAGCCTATTCCTCTGGTGTCAGTGCAAAGTCATCCACCTCCTCCCTTAAGTCATCACTGGAGCTAATGGCTAATCAAGCTAATCAAGCTAATCTAGTTCAGCAGGACGCAGCCGTCTGGTTGCAGTGATCATTTTCCACCAATTACTTTTGAGACGTTGGCAGTTTAAGGCAAAAAAAAAAGAACATTGAATTTTCTTGTGAGCTCTGCGTAGATCTCCCTGATGACGCTACTTAGACTCTTCTCTATGCTGGGAGAAGAGACTTTCATTCATTGAGGGGAAAATAGATTGATGATGTAACTGGTTATCATTTCTTTGCCAAAAAACCCTAAATGTACCTGACATGTTCTTTTCCTCTCCATAAGATTAAGACACAATATACAGAAAAGTCTATGAAAGGATACGTCATCTTTTCCCTTATGAACCACCACTTCAACCACTTCAAATTCAGTCCAAGTTCGTCTTGCAGTCACTTTTCTGGCCTTCATCGACCAATCCGTCTCCGCCTGCCTGCCTCTCGCTCTCCTCCTCTTGCCCCCTTTTGAACTCCTCTCTCTCTTCTCGTCTCACCTCACCACCTTCATCTCCAGTGGACACTCGGCTTGTCTCGTCTCTTGACCTTATATATCCCCCCCACACCTTTCGTGTTCACCTGCTCTGCATCTGTCTCAATTGTGTCATCTTTTACTCTCACCTCCTCCTCGCTCTGTTCTGCCTGCAGAAAAGAGAGTGCCTATTTAAACCAGTGGTTTAGTCTCAGCAGTGCGCTCAGACTTCTTGGAACAGGGAAAATGTGGGTGTTGAAAGTGGGGAGTAACAATACTTCAGTCGTCATTCCCTGAAGCGAGGAGCTGACCGCGACTCCGTTGCTCAGAGGTCCAGGACTGAAGACCGAGGATGGATTTGCTAAACTCTCAGAGGTGAATGCACATGAATTTCAAAGCAGGTCATTGGATAAAAGTGCTCCTGGAGGGGGGCTTGAATAAAAATGAGATAGTTTGGGATTCATGTGGAGGCCCTGATGAAAAAAAAAAAATATATATATATATATAAAAGAAATTAGGTGAGAAATAAATTAAGTCGGACCCTTAGAAATGATTGGTCTTCAGGTGTTTCTAACAGGGAGCAGTGACACCACAGGGTTCGTCCATGATGAACGTGGGGCTGGGGTAGTTTATGTAAAGGTCGTACTTAGACTATTTTAAAGTGTCTCTACCTGAAGGTTTACAGTTTGAAGGTATAGCTTTTGTCACATAAGATGGTTAGGAAAGTAAATAGTTTCACCTGCACTCATGGTACCAACTAGTACCTGCTGATTGTAGGCTGTATTGCAGCAGATACCTTTGGGTATCTGAGGTCTTTCAATGAATCCTCAGTGCTGGTCTCGTCATCAATGCTAAGAATTACGTCGTCAAGCCAGAGGTTCAGTACTTGTGCTGTGTGATTGGAGGTGGAGGCATCCGTCCTCAGGTTCTGGAGGTGGAGGTGGTTGCAGCTTCACCTCTTCCTCACACCAACGGTCATTCTCGTGTGTCTTCGGTTGGTAACGGAGACTCATCCCGAACTTTTCAGCAATATCTGCAGTACGGACTCGCAAATCCAGCCCAATAAAGATTTAATGGACGAGATAGAGTTTTAAGGACTTGCAAAACTTTGTGTGTCAAGAACATGTTTTGCAATGTGCAGACAGATGCTTCTGGAGCAGTGTCATTTAAAAGACAGGCTGGAAACCAGTTGCCTGTGCAGTACGTCTGCTGAGAAGTCTTCCCAAGGGAAATGAAGCAGTCAACAGTGGAGAAGGAAGCTCTCGCTATTAAATGGGCATAAGAAACCTTGAAATACTACCTGATTGACAAAGAGTTTGTTCTCAAGTCTAGACATGAATGCTAGAATTACCACAGAGTACTTGTCTCTTCAGCCTTATTGTTTTCCAGGTCCAGGATAGACCGGGATTCAATAATGTTATCAAGTCTTCCCGTCCCATGACTCTGCTGATTGAAGTCTCTATTTAAGCAGATGCCTTTGGCTGTAACAGCGGCGACCATTACTGTGCAGCTGTGTTCACGTGAGGTTAACTGTTTGTATACATGTTTGGTTACACATGCAGCATAGCTGCTAATGGAAATAAACACCTTTTGGTTTTCTGGACAGAGTACCTCGTGCCTCCGACCACTGGCCAAGCCATTTCGGCCAGGCTTCACCATCCAGTGTGTCGGCCTCCGCCAGGTCCACGAGGGAAAGAGTGATGGCTGATTCACTGTGGACCGCATTATCTTGTCCTGTTATAATCGTAACCGCTGAAACCACAGGTGGATTCCACTTGATTAAAGCTTTTATGAGGCGTGGGTTCAAATCCCACTGCTGCCAAAACCTTTTGTCCGCGACCTTTCAAGGTAAAGGTCAGTGCCATGGCTGAGCATGGAGATTGGCATTGTGCCTTTCTAGGCTTTTTTTTTTTTTTTTTGGGAAACCGCAAACTGCTCTAAATGGAGCATTGATTAGCCGTGTCCCGAGGTGAATATTTGAGTTTTCATTTTGAAATACTGTATGAAAACACGTGTGAAGCCACTGCTCGTCTCTCTGAGCTAACAATAGCACTGAATGGCAGCGCTGACCTTTGCTGGTGTCATCGACTCATCAACGTGGCTCAGTGGGAGAGCGGCTCGGCCTTCCATCAAAGGATCGACGGTTCGATCCTCTCGTCCATGTCGATGTGTCCTTGGGCAAGACGCTTAACCCCGAAGTTTCCCCCTGCAGGTTGTTCCTGCGTTGTGTCAATGTTTTATAGGAATGTTAGATAATCCATGATAGCCCCTCCCATCAGTGTGTGAATGGTGAAAAATGATAATTGATTTGAGCGGTCGGAAGACTAGAAGCACGATACGAGAGCTACACATGGTCACTTTATATATTTCATTTTCATGCAATTTGGTTGGATTTTGTGAGCTCAGTAAAGAGGAGTTTTTTGAATTTGAGAAACTTGTAGATAAGTGGACATTGCAGTTATTTTCTGACGGACCTTTTAAGGGTTTCTTTGGATGTCCAAAAATCTGAGATATCTGCAATAATAATATATTGGTCTATTGTTTATGCAAACATGACAGACTATCACATAAGAAACATATTGGTAACCAAATGGAGGCCGACAACTATGTTCACCCAATGGAGAGTTATTTAGCCAATTATCTTGAGATTACTTTGATGTCCAACTTGAACAGGATACAATATCAGTGTTTTTGTTGTCATTTTTAATGTTTTTCACCATTTTATTTTGTGATTTTATTCGATTATGGTCACAAAGCATCCATCTGATGTTTCCTTTAAACTGTGTTAGGACAAAGACCTTCTTGTTTGCATTCTGCGGGAGCCTTTGGCCATATACATTACATCAGTAACGGAAATTCAGGAATGTGGACTTTACCGTATCCAGCCTCCCAGCTGAGGCGTGTTTACTCTGGCAGCGCTTTGACCTCTTTGTATCTTACAAAGCCGATTACATTGACCTGACCTTCCAACTCCCGACGGATCCGAAGCCGTTCCTCCGGCCCTCCGGAACAACTAACTACATCCTGTAGACGTTTCATTTTTTATGGGACTCTGTGGACGCTTTAGAAGTTGCAAAGGTAATTCCTGAAACGTCTGAAGCAATCACTCCACTGTGTCACCTCCACCTGATTTCAGAGCCTCCGAGGAGCCTGCTAGCTGTATTCATCTGCTGTGTGTGTGTGTGTGTGTGTGTTACGATGCCTGGGTTCTTATCTTTTTTAATTAATGTGATCTCTCGGCTGCCATCCCTACCCAGGCGTGTGTGTGTATGTGCGTGCATGCCTTTGACTTATCTGAAGTTATCCTTTTTGCTAAAATGTGGACCACCACGACCTCATCCAACCTTTCATGGGTTTAGTGTCTGCCAGGCTCAGCTCAGCATCGCTCACCCGGTGCGGGTCAAAGCGGAGGGAAATAATCAAGTAAGGAATGTTAGGAGTTTGCTCATGAAGGCCACAATATTTTGTAATCTCTACAGTTGGTTCTATGGCCGGGGGGGTTTGTACAGGTGTCTCTTGGCAAACCCTTCACCGCTTATTGATCGACTTGTCGAATCTACCGCAGCTCCAAAGAGCAAAGGTGGATACAGGGGTGGTGTCGGGGCAAGAAAAGTATTTTTAAAAGGCTTTGGTGGCTGCGTAAAGCAGCCGTCCCCAACCTTTAATGCGTCACGGAACAGTTACGACAATGTCTTCACGAACCAGCCTTCACAAAGATGTTGAAAGTGGAAGCAGGGTTTTCACAGCCTCGACGCTACGTGATGCGAGCACACGGCCCTGAACTGGATTGTTCTCCCATCTACCCAACATGCACTCTGCCTCTCTTTGTACGACTACAAGGTCAGGTGGCTTTACGTTGGTAGACAAAGAAAAGGTCCATTGGTGCGTCAGTGTCATGGCGAGTTTCTTGGCGACGTTGGGAGTGAGAACGGGACGGCGTGCGAGAACCTCGCGGACATTTTTCTGTTAAAAAAAAAAAAAAAGTTCTGTCCAAAGTGGCAATCATTTGCTGAACTGAACGCCGTCACTAATTGCGGCGCTCTGCGTGGACACACTGCTCTCCAATTGCTTCAGCGAGACAAGAACCCAGAAGACAAGGAGCAATTATTTATCCTCTAATCTTCTGTGTTAAACACGCCGATGTTCATTTTTTATCATCCTCACGGATGAATCCAGCTACACAAATGTGCACCCTCACCCTGTAGGTTCAGCGGCTGCTGTTTCCTTTAGTGTAGAACTATGAAATGATCTTTCCACTTGTGTTTCAGCACCTCTTCAGTGCATATGTGGTCGGTGAACATCTTTCTATACGTCCCCCCTAAAGGTTTTGGGATGATCTTTACGTATTTGAGCATCAGGACTTCACATATTGTTACAAAACATAAAATGTCTCAGTGAAAAAGCCCTGCGCCACACAACCCAGTGATGTTATTTAAGGGTGTTAAATATGTTCAGACCTTGGCCCAGTTATGATAAATGCTCCCATCTCGTCGCCCTGGGAGCCCTGCTCATTAAAACCTATTATTACAGAGATGGTGTGAGAGCCAACGCGACCACAAACTGTTTCTGGGTTCATGAAACACTGTCACGACGCGGTCGCCTTGGTTTATTAAACATGCTGCCAATGGCAGCCAAAACAATAATAATCAAGCCATGAGCTGCAGATAGTCACCACTTTATGGAGAAATAAGAGCGTTTATTATTTTGATTTAATGGTCAACAGATTTATTTTAAACTTGTGAGTAAAGAGCACATAAAGTTTGCAATTTGTCACAACTGCAAGACTAAAATAAGCCGAGACGACCGTACAACATTTGTCACGACTAATGTCTTCCTATGGGGAAGTACAACTTTTGATTCATAGTGGAAAATACTGCAATTCATGTTCATTTGGAATTTATTCATTCAGTAACTTTCATGTTTATATTTGTTTTAGTAAGAGAAGATCCTTTTTATTCCAAAATATGTAATTGTGATCTCTTAGTTATTTTAAACATGTTTTAAACGACCACGTCCTTTTCTAAAAACTGTGTTTTTTTCTTTTTTTCCAATGCAATGTGCGTTTGTGAGGACATTTCAATAACGTGCATACATCTATCTACACTTTCCAGACACAAAGGTAGAGACATGTATCCTTAATAAACATTTGCAGTAACAACAATGACCATATTGTTACGTAAACAACAGTTAACATATTGTTATGTAAACAACAGTTAACATATTGTTATGTAAACAACAATTAACATATTGTTATGTAAACAACAGTTAACATATTGTTACGTAAACAACAGTTAACATATTGTTACGCAGTGGAGAAAACGTTTTAGTCGTTCATAATTTGGAAGATGGGACTTTAAGTGCATTTTAAATCCCCCAAAGTTTCCCCATAGGTTCCATACTCCACCAGAGCAGCAACTAAAGTGCTTATCAGCTGCTTTTCTGTCAAAGAAATGTAAAATGAACAATTAACATATTGTTAATGCAAATTAGAACGAACATAATTAGTAATTGGGTGAATGTAGAGCAAAAAACATCAATATCGGCACTTTGTAAATACATTTAAATATAAATAAACACCAAAGACAAAAAAAGCCGTCCACCATGTTTGTCTTGGACTATTTCTAAAGGCTTGAAGGGTTCATACATCGGTGCGCTGCGTCTCTTGGGGGAAACCAAACACGGACAGAAAAAACATCTGCTTTAAGTGTGTGTTTTGTCTGGCAGCAAAGGCGTTTAAGCAGATAATATTCCACTAATTAGGGCGGAAAAAATGAACCCCGTACTGTAAATTAAAGACGACGAACCTTCGGGCTGCGTCTTCACCTCCCAGTGATCTCCAGTGGATGTTACACGTGTTTGAAGTTGTACAGCCTGCGTGGTGAAGATAATCCTCCCTCCATTACTGAACGCTTCAGCACACAAGACGCTCAGCGACTCGGGGACGGATATTCCTCTGATTCGATGGCGGCGTATGGGTTGACTGGCGAGGTTGATGACTGAAGAAGTGGAACGCTGTGAGATATAGATGGAAGCTTATGTATGGAAGCCCATTCACGCCACACAAAAAAAAAATTAGGACCCAAAAAAAAAAAAAATTAGGACCACAAAAATAAAAAAAAATTAGGACCACAAAAAAAAAAATTTAGGACCAAAAAAAAGAAGAAGAAAAATGGACTTTTTTTTTTTTTTTCGTTGTCTTTTTTTTTCGTTGACTTGAAAAAAAGCAACGAAAAAAAAAAAAATTTCATTCCAGGAGAGAAATGAGAACTTGACTACTGACTACAATTGTATATGAAAACAGTGCTTTCTATGTTAAAATAAAAGAATACATGAATTGAAACGAGATTGGACTATTTTGTGACTTCTTTTGTTGTATGAACAATACATATTTACATTTAAATGAAGGTATTGTAAAACCAAAGTGATGAAATAATGTTTTGCTTTTTTATTTTCGTCAACGGAAAAAAAAAAAAAGTTTTTTTTTTTTTTTGGAACTACATTTTTTTTTAGGGTCCTTATTCATTTATTTTTTTATCCAAATTATTTTTTTTTGTCCTAATTTTTTTTTTTTTTGTGTGGCGGGAATGGGCTTCTATACATATGTTCACACACCCTAAACAAATGGGTGTTTCCCTCTCGCGGTGCTGTGTGTTGTTGGTATTTTAACCACCGACATGACGACCCGCGGCGCAGGGCAACGCGTGAACGCTTCCACGGCCTCGACGGTCGCGTCTTTCACGCCGATGGTCCTTTCGAGACTTTGAGGAAAAAGAGGTCGCAAGCGACGTTCCTCAGTGGAGGCGGACCGGACGGCAGCGTGGTGGAAAACTAAAAAGAATGAAGATTCACCCTCGCAGCGTCCTTTTCCTTTGCCAGGACCGAGACTGTGAGCGAGTGAGAGAGCGAAGGGACGGTTTCCAGAAGGCGACGTCGGCTTTGTAGTCAGCAGAGAACAAAGCCCACATTGTTCCCTTTAACTCACGTCTCTCCTCTTCAGCTGCCTCCTCCCCCTCCTTCAGCTCTTAAGTCCTTTCCTCATCCACCCTTCCTTCCCTTTTTCCATTGGCCCTGTTCCTTTGCTCATGTGTGAAGGTGAGAAGTGGATGAATTCACCTCCAAGACGCGTCAACGACGACGGCCGGCAGCGCTCACGGCGTTGCTTGGTAACTCTTTATGAAACTAAAGCTTGAGTCAACGCTCTCTCTCTCTCTCTCTCTCTCTCTCTCTCTCTTTCTCTCTCTCTCTCTCTCTCTCTCTCTCTTTTAACACTCGTAAAATCGCTGCTAATGAATAATAAGACATGAATCGCACCCGTCAGTTATTACTCAGAGATCTGAATGAGGCTCGTTTAGCGACAGCCGGGCGATGATGTCAGCTGTTCTCACCACGAGAAGCCGAAGCGTGAAAAGACAGTTGTGGTGTCATTGTGTTAGAGAGTATTTGTGTCTTTGTGTGTGTGTGTGTGTGTGTGTGTGTGTGTGTGTGTGTGTGTGTGTGTTGTTTAAGCTCAGCAGAAGTCAGATGGATTTCGCGGCCAGGATGCTGATTACTTGTGTGAAAACCTGGGAAAGTCATGGCGTTTTAAAATGTTATCTCAAGGCCTTGAAAGTCATTGAAAAAAATATAATCCGCAAAAATACGTTCATTTACGCTGAGTTTCAAATAGTTCATGCTTTTAAAAGGAAGAGGCTCATAATATCAGCAGCATACATCCAGGCATCTATTTAAATGTTTATTCTTTTAATCAAACTATTGTCTCTCACTCATTTGAGTCATTTAAGGTTCACTGTATGCTGTGAATCCTCATTGTCAGTTTAAATACGACATTACAGACGCACCACGTTCTGAAGCCTCCAGTCCGACAGGAACGCCGTCGCCATCTTGAATGACGGCAGTTTCCAACCGATTAACAGAAGTGACCATAGTTGGAATGAGGAGACGTGACGTAGAGACCTGTCAATCACAGTAAGCCCGCCCTAAAGCACACTCTGCTTTATGGACCATAATGGATGAGTGGACGGGGTAAAAAGTGGGGGCTCTTTCTCACATTGTGTGGCTTTACTACGGAGAAATACTACACCTTTAAAAAAAAAAAAAGTATTTTATTGGGGTGGCCTCAATAATAAAAGCAAACTTTGCCGTGTAAGTACTGCATTGATTTGAAGCAATATCTTTGACATACAATAAAATCTCTTTCTCAGACGTTATTGCTTTCACTGGGTCTGCTCACACACACACACACACACACACACACACACACACACACACACACACACGCACACGCACACACTGAAGAATGAAGTCATCTCTGTTTGGGAAAAGTGGTTTAACCTCCCAACATTGGTGCTATCCGCTGTTTCAATGCCATTAAACTCTCCAACCTCTTGTTTATGCGACTGCGTTTGAGAGGATGTATGCAGCGTGCGTGACCACATGTGTGTGTGTGTGTGTGTGTGTGTGTGTTCCTCCCCTATCCCATACACCCAGGTCAAAGTAATTTAGTCTTTAAACCCATGTTGCCTTTCAGCCCTTTGACCCGTGGCGCTCTGCAGGCCTCAGCGGCTCCACGCGTTACACTGGGGAAGACAAAGTCATCCATATTTCAGCGCAGCCATCCATAATGGAGGACGTTAAGAGCAGTCTCACTCCAACGTTCAGATCACCCGGGCTCGTAGCGCGTCTGTGTGTGCGTTAAGAAAAGATCGCTTTCTTTCCCCTTCACTGCACACTAGACACATTGAGTCTGTAGCATCGGTCATGTACGTGGCAGGAAAAGCACGTCGTTACACGAGGGACTGTTTAATATTTAAGAAGTTAGGATTAGCCAGCAAAATGACAGAGATTAAAAGATAAGTAGAGAAGATTAGGGTTAAAGTTCGCTAAATGGAAAATTTTCATTTTAATATTCTGTTTGTACTTTTTTTAACTGCCTGTTTCACGTTATGTTTTGCATGTTTTTGTGTGCATTATATTAGAAATGATTAGAAAGACAAACGGGTCATGTGACTATGGACACGAAAGTTTCATGTCAATAACACCAACAACTCACTAAATGGGACCAATGACGCCAACGACTCACAACGCCAACAAGACCAATGACGCCAACGACTCACAACGCCAACAAGACCAATGACGCCAACGACTCACAACGGCAACAAGACCAATGACGCCAACGACTCACAACGCCAACAAGACCGATGACGCCAACGACTCACAACGCCAACAAGACCAATGACGCCAACGACTCACAACGCTAACAAGACCAATGACGCCAACGACTCACAACGCCAACAAGACCAATGACGCCAACGACTCACAACGCTAACAAGACCAATGACGCCAACGACTCACAACGGCAACAAGACCGATGACGCCAACGACTCACAACGCCAACAAGACCAATGACGCCAACGACTCACAACGCTAACAAGACCAATGACGCCAACGACTCACAACGCCAACAAGACCAATGACGCCAACGACTCACAACGCTAACAAGACCAATGACGCCAACGACTCACAACGGCAACAAGACCAATGACGCCAACGACTCACAACGCCAACAAGACCGATGACGCCAACGATTCACAACGCTAACAAGACCAATGACGCCAACGACTCACAACGCTAACAAGACCAATGACGCCAACGACTCACAACGCTAACAAGACCGATGACGCCAACGACTCACAACGCTAACAAGACCAATGACGCCAACGACTCACAACGCTAACAAGACCGATGACGCCAACGACTCACAACGCTAACAAGACCGATGACAGCTGTTTTTTCCAGCCAACTATTCAGCCGTCTGAGACTTTAACTTAAGCCTGATAATGTTTGATGTTTGCTGCCAACACTGTCGCTCCCACTTAATCCCTTTTACCGCTACCTGGACATACTGTGATTAATGATGCTTCCTTTCCTCTTTAGAGTGCTGTGACAGGTGCATGTAATTCATGTGGTAATACAGCATAATGTTTGTCAAACTTTTGACCAGGTGGCTTTGTGAGCCAGGTTTCTTCTTTTATGTCTGTTAAATACAATACCGATATACAGCCTGTCTTTATGTGGTGCTTTGAGCACCACCAGCCGAGTGCCATGTAGTCCCATTGCATTGAAGGTGGACTGATATCTCCAACACCAGGCAACTCACAATAAAACTGTATGTTCATAAGCACAAGAAGAGGGGACGAACTGTCCTGTCAAAGGCCAATTTATGATGCATTCATATTGATTACTGACTTCAGCTGGATTTTTAAGGTTTTCTATCTTAGCAGGAAGTTATCCAAGCCACAATAAGAGGGTGTGTGCTTTGGCATGTCATTCTTTAAGTGCACTATTCTTTGTGTGCGTTTGCGATCCACCTGGGAGCGAAAGAGAGTCGAGTTCTCCAACTATGTACCGACACTAAAGCTGTCAGCATCCAGTGTTTCAACAGGGATATGGATCAAAGCCGCACTGAGTTCTGTGCTTTTACAATATCTAAACATGGTGGATGTATATAAATACTGATGTTTATCTGCAGTCCTGTGCCGTCGTCTATAAACTCCTCCAATCACTTGACAGTTCATAGTTGTTAAATGGCATTGATGAATCATTGCGTATTGAATTGTCAGATTTATTTTGATGTTCCAATAGACATGCCATTACTCACACGTTCTTTTATTTCCTGTATAAGAATGCCTTAACGGGCCAGTGTATCTATCAAAATCTATTGGTAGAAATAGAAAAAAAAACTCTAAAGACTATGCTTTAGTTTTTTTTTACTTGCCAGAAAATAGAAAATGATCTCCACATTTCTTCCTCTGTGGCTGGTTGCTACTGAATAAATATGAGGGACTCGTTGCCAGCAACCATTTCACAGAAGATGATGTGCAGCAGGCGGATAAATACAACATGAAAATCACAATATTTCAGGGCACACGACTTGTTTTTTTTAAACCAAGTTTGACTACCAGAGAGATATTTAAATCACACATTTTTACAACGTGATTACTAAGCCAGAGATAATCAAGGTTTTTAATTGGGGTTTTCTTGTGTTGGAGCGGAGCATCATGTCATCAACAACCTCGCAGCCTCGAGAGTCGACATTTCTTCGTTTCAGCCATTTAGCTGTCACTCTTAGTCAGAGCCACTTAAACGGAGTGCAAGGAAGGAAAAGCGATCAACAACCGCTAACAGGGGTCGGAGCCGCTGTGGTTAGATAACAGACGTAGACGCCCACATGTCCTTGGACTGATTGTGTGTGTTGTTGTTGGGCTTTTTTCTCTAAAGCTGCTCAAGGTAAGGATTGTCCTTTTCAGGCCCATCGGCAGAACAGTTCGCAGGCCTTATCTTTACTGTGTGCAATGACAACTGTGTCTCCACAGATGCTTGGACAGGATCAGATCTGCGTGCCGTCCAAACCAGTTAGACGTGCATTGCTGTAGAACATTTCTGTTTCATGCTCCAGCAGTCTGGCTGAAGTCCGGTTTCTTTTAGATGTAATGCAGACTTGGTAAGTGTGTGGTCTTCTCTGAGGCGTGTTCTCCAGGTCAAGAGCTCCTTCAAGAAAATCGAGCCAAGTTGATGGTTCCAGTTACAACACATTTATATAAAACGTACAGGGCCTCACATGCATCTAATCGTCCAGACTACTGTTGTCTGTAGTCTGATTGACAGTCCGCTAGAAAAGCTGTCGAAAGTCTTTAGTTTTGTCAAGATAGAAAGTCCTCCTCTTCCTGCTCTTCATTAGACGGTTAAGTATTTAATTAAACCTGCAATGAGCGATGTTTTGGAACAACATGGACATATCTTAACAGCTGACAGTGCCAACTCCTGATGGACCAACGCGCTGTCAAGACATTTCACGAGGAAGACTTCCCTGCAAGTCTGGCCCCAAACAAGTCAACAAAAGGCCAGAGGATGCAAACCCAGTTCAGCTGGGAGGAAACATCTGATGGACTTGGGGGCTCAGTGTCAAGGTTCCACTACATTTCCCCCCAATTGTATTGCTTCAAAGCACAACCAGGAGCCTTCCCTCAAAGCCACGATGTTGTGTTGCGGGTGTGACGACTCCTCCACCCGAGTTAAGTGAAACCCGAGTCCTTTCACCTTAAATCACCAGCTGGCTGACAAGCGAGACATGGGAACGCAGCTTGAGGCTTCTCACAGGTCTTGAGGAGTTGTTGCATTTATTCAACCACAAATGAACCCACACACTGCACCGCTACGTTACTTTGGGCTTGTGATGCACTGGTGGGAAAATGGCTCCAGGACAACACCATTCAATGGGGCCGCTAACTCTCCGGACAGGTGACCCGTTTGGTGCAGCTGGTGGATTCAACCCATCGTGCATGAAGTTACTGCCGCAACCACAGAGAAAACGTCTATAACCGTCGCCCTCGACCTGAGAAACAGCCACAGAGAAACAAATGTCAACTCAAGGTCCACTTCGTCTTCAACTAAACAACACGGCCTCCATCAGCAGATGGCATGAGCTCAGTCTTCATGGAACTGTCGATGTTAAAACTTTATCGTCTTAGCACTTTCAGGTCTGCTGCCACAAGAAAAAGGGTTAAAGCAAATGCACGAGTCGGGGAAAAAAAGCTGTTATTATCCTAAATATGCAGAGGTGGCTCTCAGACTAAAGCCTCTCTTAGAGGACAAGGGCAGAAATAGTAAACGTCATCCCGCTGGAAATATCCAACATTATCTCCTCTTTACTCGGCTGAGGAATGGCCTTGAAAGCGGGTTTTGTGCTGCGAAAAAAAAACCTACAATGGAATCATAAGTCTTCCGCCTACATTATTCATGATGGTGAATAGATTGCACTATTAGAGAGATGCCACAAGCTGGGAAACAGGCTGCCTCCCAAAATCTGGACTTGGTCACCGCAGCCCGAGTGGCTTGTTATGGACTCGTGGGAGAAGGGAGGGGAGCCGGGCTGAGAGCGAGCTGTTTGCTATTCGATTTGACCTTCAGATTTTTCCAAATCCCATTTGTTATGGGGCTGAACACTGATAGAGATGCTGAACAAGTACCACCCCCACACACACAAACACCCGTACAGTACACACCAATCCAATCCACTTAGAGACTAAGGCTCTTATGTGAAATTCTTAAATTATTCATAAACATGCATTCATTCTGGCTTGTACCTTTTGGAATCAAACTAAATAGATGTGTGTGTGTGTGTGTGTGTGTGTGTGTGTGTGGGCGAATAGGGACATTTTCACAATTTGTCACACTTGAAAGCATGAAATCACTTTAATGTCACATGAATATATAACCTGTGTGCGGAGCACTAATTTTAAAGCCATTGAAGAAGGTCTTAAGCGTACTTTGAGTAGAAATTGGTTTGTGCGCGCGCCATCGTGTGATAGTTCCCTTTATGACCGAAGGCAGAAGTATCTCACACTCTTGGGGAGTCGCCCTCCATCTCCTGAGCCTCAGTCACACGGGACGGGAACGGCAGCGGTGTTGAAAAGTTTACGGTTAACCCATCGACCAATCCGACACGGCCTTCTGCAGACTTTGATTAGAGATGACAAGAGAAACCTGATGATTGCACACGGTGCAAATGAAAGTAACCTAACCCAAAGCAGGCGGGGCTTTCTGTGATTGACAGGTCTCTACGTCACTCCTCTGCGTTCCAAATATGGCAACTTCTCTTCAGTGGTTGCAAAACAAACAACATGGCGACGGCGGTAATTCAAGATGGCGACTGCAAAAATCGCCGAAGTCCAGGCTTCAAAACGTCAGTCCACAAAGCAACGGGTGACGCCACGATGTCCACGTCCACTTATACACAAGCTACGGCCATGTGACCGGGGATAAGAAATGTGTCACAATATTCTTTTGCAATGCAACCCAACAATCAGAAATCCCATGACGTGAAGTTGCCCGACTCCAGTTTTCTCGCTCAGCGCTTCAACAGAACCAAACCTTCTTCCGGGCTTTTGCCGGGTTGAGTTATTAAATTCCCTCCTCCAACAAACAAAATTACAATCTGGGATTATTGGCACATCAACATGTTTACGCCCAACAGGGACGGGGGAGGAGGAAGAGGTGGGCGGGAGGAGGAAGAAGGAGTCAAGGCCGCCATCTTTCGAGGGATCCTCTCTGAAGACGACTGAACCGGGAACCCGCTGAAAGAAGTTCTCTCACTCTCGTCAGTCAGCGAAGCTCGCTGTGTTGATTTCTGCCAACTTGTAGGTTCCTCGCTGCTCCTCTCATTCCTTCTTTTCTTCTTTCAGGTCTTGTTTGTTATCCAGACTCTCATGCATAAAACATGGAGGTTTGAAGTACCTCGAGCTGAGCGCGTCACCGGGGAGAAACCCGGCATCCAGGATTCTTCCCCCCGTCTTGTTTACTGTCATCTGAGAGTTTGCTCAACTCGCATGAAGTATTCTTAACTGCTGGAATTTTAAAATAAAATATGATAACAGGTCGAACATGGTAAAACTAGGTTTTTACAGGGTTTTTTACACTTTTGTCCCAAGGTCAGGGTTTGTTTGCTGTCAAAGCAACACATGTGTACGTATAGAAGAAAGTAACCGTGTGTTTTTCTCCAAAGGTGCTGAACACGCCCATCCTTTCAGAAAAGATGGAGACTGAGCGGGATCCACCAGCCTGGGCTTAAGATCAAGAAAATGCATTGTCAGCAGATCTCACGTGGAGGGTGGAAGATGCTTAGTGTCATGAAACAGGATTGTTGAAGTTACCTCAGTTGTGTGAAATGACCTTTATTATTAATTTAGCTCAGTTACTCTACGACAAACGTGGACAAGATCCTGTCAAGTATGAGTACGTACGACAGAAGCTCTGTGACGTGGGGTGTTTGTTGCGTACAGACTTCTCTGTACATAACCTGGAGGAGTTAAACTGTTAAACCTGCTAACTTCCAGACGGTTGTGCAAGCTGTAAAGAGAGTTTCAGCTTTTCATAAAGAAAAACACTCAAACTCAACAATAAGCCTCGCACTGAAATTGGGTCACACACTTCAGAAAATTAGTGACATTGTTGATTGTAGGGCCCTCATGGCAGAAGACGAGGAACTGATCAAGTTCACTGACGGGTTCAAACTGCCCTCCTTTAACACGGCGACGTGGAGCCTGTACGGCCTTAAAGAACCATTTATTGAAGTATTTTTGAGGCACCTAGGTTATTATGGCATCACTCGAGCATTTTCGGTTCCAGATGCCACCTTCATTTTTCGATGTGTAGGCTGTTTATTAGTTTTTTTGCCACATCCAGAATGTAATCCAATACAAAAACAAGTTATCAATCAAATCCAAACCACATTTGGAGGTGGTTTGAAATGTCCACAGACGCGTCTCAGTCCAGCTGCTCCGTACAGTCGAGTCAAAATTTGAAAGTGTCTTTTCAGATTAACGCTATTAACCGTCCATGCAGACGCCCAAAAATATTATTCTGTTGGCACTTTGAAGCCAGTCATGAATGCAGTAATGAACATTGCATTGTGTGCCACGTGTGCGACGCCGTTACCACAGAAAACCATGCAGATAGGTCGGAAATGTCAGAAACGATCCGATTACTTTGACATCCGGGAATAATGGGTCGTGTCAAGCAACGCTGGTAGACTTTGAGGAATGAAAAGAAAAGGGTTCCCAGAAAATACATCGCTTCATCCGTTGGTGTTTCTGCATGACAGTAGTTGAAGGCCATGCACAGCAAGAGGGCGACACAGTCTCAGAATGTTGTGTGTTAACTTTGGGCTAACAACGAGAAAAGGCAAGAAGTTTTTCAAAATGAAAAAAACACCTCATTGCTTTTTGGCAGAAAACAATCAGCATAATTCCAGACTGAATCCCTGCAGCTTGTAAATGCTTCCTCTCCCCTGTGGTAAATTGATTGAAGTGTTAAAATATGCTGGTCCTGCCCTTTAAAAAGAAGAAGTATACAGTGGAGACAGTCTCAGATTAAAATCAGGACGCTGAGAAGAACTCACTCACTACAACTTCCAATGGTGAGGAATTAGTCGGAGCAGTACATTGATCTTTATCTCTGTTTTCCCAGCGGTGGCAAATAAAACCAAATCGTTTGCAACCGTGCTTTTTAATATAACTTTCTTTAAAGTGCAAGGCGAGTAACACGTGGGAAGCATTTTGAGTCACTATTAGCGATTTTTACGATGTGCAAGAGCCGCATAAGAGGTATAAAAGTCCCATGACGAATATTTCTTGTCTTATTGTCTTACAATATGTTTTCACAGGAACTGGCATGGCTGTACACAGAGTGGCAATATCTGTCACATGTCAAGAAATACGAGACGTTCAAGGAAAATTAAATTCAGTAATTACCAGCAGTTGCTCAAGCTCCAACAGAGCAAGTATGTGGAATAAAACAAATACCTTTGCTATAAAGGTCATCTGAATTCTAGATGTCTTCATATGGCTATAATTATTACCAGTTGTTTTTTTTTTAAATAGAAAGCTGAGGCGGCGAATTTGGATCTGGATCACGTCCTCTATTTCTGGATGTGGGTCTGCTGGTGAATCTACGTGAAGGATCTGCCTCCAGTCTATATAATTAAGGTGTGTTAAAAAGTCGTACTGTGTTGATCTAACCTTGTGTTTCTGCTGGTGAGATGACAGCTCTGGTAATTGTTCTTTAGAGGCAAAAGGGTTAGGGTTAGGGTTAGGGTTAGGGTTCCAGCCTCTAAACATTATCGCCAAGCAGAAGACTCCTCAGTCAGATGCTGCAGAGGAGCCTGATGAGCAGGCCATTGACATCCTAAAAACTACTTTCTGGGGGGTTTGCAAGAGGCTAAAACCCACAAAAAAAGACTAAATGAGGTTTTAGAGTACCTTTTAATGGTAGGAGTGTGGGACTTATTTTCCTCTTGTCAATCGGAAGTCTGCATTTCACAAAATAACCAATGAGAAGCAAATCAGGTAAACGTGCTGTGATTGACACTTGGTTTGACGACCAGAAGTGAATGAGATTAGAATGACATTTAATACTTTAATTCACACAGCGACATAGTGTGACACAAATCCGTGTTTAGATGAGCGGGAGCCTGATTCTCCTTCAACACCACTTTCTAAATCTACCTCCAGATGCGCCTCCGACTGCGCGTGAATATGGATGTTTCACGATATCTGTATATCGCACATGCATGGACCGCACACCTGCAGCTGCAGATCATATACATTATGTATGCGTGTGTACAGATGTTGGGCAGAGTTGTCTTCAGCTAATGAAGTCGTGTGTGTGTGTGTGTGTGTGTGTGTGTGTGTGTGAGACGTGCCTCGATTAGCTGAGGTAATGGTCTGAATAATGCTGTTGCTTCTTTTGCCATCTGGCCCTGTGGAAGCTCACTGTGCTCTGTTGTTTGTGAGAGACACAAGGGAACACCGGGGCCATCCATCTTCGTGTGTGTGTGTGTGTGTGTGTGTGTGTGTTTACCTCCTGTCTGGCAAATTATTGCTCAGCTTTTAAACAATTTGATTTGGAGTTACAGTACGTTGCACGCCACATGAACTTCCCTAATTCAGCCGATGTGCTCTCAAACCTTCCCGTCTGCGAGACCTGGAGGGTCTGGACCACAAAGCGCCAGATAGTTCTGTGATGGCGACGCCGTTGCAGTGGCTTCCACCGGCCATTTGTCTCACACAATAGTGTGGGTGTCCAACATAATGGTGATTATTGTTTTGTGACGAGTGCTGGACCCCCCCGCCCCCCCCCCCCCCCCTCACACACACACACACACACACACACACACACACACACACACGTACTTTTCTTGGTACATTTATGATGAATCTTTATGTTGCTCACTAAAATCTAGAATGCTTGGTCCCTAAATGAAGTCCATCATTCACACAATTAAATACATATCTTATCATATATCATCATGTTCAGCACACCTCCAGCAAAGCATGCTGCTCCCTTTCACTTTGTGTGATTTCACTACTTTCTTTTTGGAGCACCTTTTCCAGGTTCGGCTGTTTTGCTCCGTCAGCTTATCGCACCGGCCCAAAACGTTTCAAAACACAACGGGTTCAAAGCAGCCCCAGAGACGGCAAATTCATCAGAGCGTCATCCTATAATCCTTGTTGAGTCATTAAATCAGCTTTTTGTTCCCTCGAACAAAAGCCTTTGCAGCTGAACTGAACATTTTGTAAGTTTGTGGTAGAATCCAATTAGATTGTTTCTGCAACAACTGAATCCTCTTTCTGGTATTCTCTCTTTTTATTTTTGTCTGCGGGCTTCAATCAACTTGGCAAAACCCACAAGGACAGGATGTGTGTACCGGGGAGACTGAGTCAATAAGGACATCAGTGACGAGTGTCCCTACTCCATTGTATCATCCACTTCCACTCTATTATCTCTTGCACTCTCTGTACAAAGCCCTCGCAAATGAGTCTCACGGAGCTGCTTGACGTATTCCCACTCATCCTTTATTTTTTTACAGCCATTTATAAAAAATACAATGAATGAATTATACACTGTTCGGTACTCTGAGCATCAGCTAAGAGGGCCTCTGTGATCTTTTGATACCACCAATACACATATTCAATACCATACCCATCTTATTAAGAAGCCAGCCTTGATTAAAATTATTTTATGATATCAGGATAATACCCAAACCCTTTGTGAAATTCACCTTTGTAAAGTGTGTTGATAAGGTGAGGTTTTCAGGGGTTTTATTTTGGAAAACAATATGGAACGGTTCATGAAAAACAAGGTGTCATTTTTAATTTCATTAGAATTTGACAGAAATCCTCAAGACTTTGTTCAGTCTCTCGTTTCCACTCCAAACCTCTTTACCGCTGATTGTCTTTGTTGTTGAAATCAACGGGCCCACTCCACTCCAGCGGTGGCCCATGCAATCATTATCCCATCAGCTTTTCAGAAATGTATTTTCTCTCTCCTCCATTGTTGTGAGTCGCACGCCGGCCCCTTGATGTCCGTCGCTGTGAACTCGATTCTCCGAATCTATTCATGGAGATGCCTGAAGCACAATGAATCGGGCCTCGATATAAACACGATTACCCTCCGGTCACTTGACTAAAGATCTAAATCAAAAAACAGCCATGATCGGCTAACGGCGAGTGCTATTCGCCGCAAACAGAAAAGAACGAGTGGGAGACACTTCCAGACGGGAAGATATGGCAGAACACAGGGGGATACAAGGAAAGCAGTACGGCTTCAACTCGAAGCTGTTATGTTCCAGGGAATTCAGATTTAAAGCACATGCTGATAGAATAATGTACGACTTGAGTCATCCAATTACCTTTTGAGAAATAACGACCTTTAGCTAAGTACCTTTATTTTTCGGTGGTAGTGAAGCAGAGAAGAAATATGGGGAGGGCGATCATATTCAATAAAAAAGTCCCCAAGTGGATTCAAACTGGGGGGCGATGTGGTGGTAACTAGGCCACCGTGACAGCCCATGATTAAAGTTCAAAGCAAAATATATGGCTATTTAGCTGCTAAATGCTCCACATTTGCACTGCATGGTGCGGCACAGCTCCGCCACTTCGTTTTGCTTTTCTATCGGCAAAAGTTGTGCGCAGCAACTTGTACCCGCGGTTTTAAGCGAGCTGAGCCGATGCTAATGCTGCGTACCCGCGAGAGTTTATTCGCTCGACTATGTGTGGTTGATTTGCGTAATTTGTTTAATTTTTACCGTTAACCGGTACTTTTTACGCCATCCAGTTCTGCTTTATACTCGTGGTGTGGCGATAAAAAATATCATGCGGTTTCTTAGAGGAGAGGACAGGTTTCAAACCATCGAACTTTTGAGTTTTAAGCCTGATATATGTGAAGTGCCTGCTGATAAAGACCGTAGTGTCATATTGTAGTCAGACAAAGCTTAAGCACTAATCGTCGGCTCCCAACGACATCCAGTCATTGATCGCTGTAACATGCTGCTACTTCTTTTTTTCAACATTTTTAAGCAGATCTCTTTCTGGATTACATAAAAAAAACTGAAACACATGAACTATATTTTGCTCATGAACACAGTTTCAGCAACAACAACACAATGAATGTTCTCCTCACATAAATGTCAGGTTTTAGGAAGAGCAGAGAAAGCCACAAGCAAGAGATAATTGGTCCAACAGTCAAATTTAAAAGCGCTAGTTTTCTAGTATTATATTACCCAGTAGGAACTGGGAGATTTCAATTTCATCTCAGTGCCAGAAGACCTTGAATACTCATAATATACTTCATAAAAAATACAGTACACGCCATCATCTGAAGTACGGACTCGTAAGTTAACTCTTGTTTGGTCTCTTCAACACTTCCATAGACGTGTTTTATGTTCCGTCCTGACATGACCTAAGATAAAGAAACACTCACCACACACCTCCGAATCCATCAACGATTTGTCCGTTTGGTGTGACAATCAATCAATGTGTCGTTGTCCAGGCCTTCGCAATGACGCTCGCAGCGCTTTCTGTCAGTGCGCTTTAACAGTACGCTGTCATGACAAAGAGAAAAGACTTTCATAAGGAGCTCTACTTAAAATACCATCTTCATGCATTCTGTCAGGCATTGGTGGAAACGCCGATACAAGAGATCATGTTCAGACGGCCAGATAGAATGATAAAATAGCTGGCAGGGAATACACCGCCATCTGCTATTTAACCGGCAGGGTTTGTGCACGTTGAGATATACCTTGTGTTTAATAATGAAGAGTCCTTGTGCTGTGCATCTACTAGTGTTTCGGGTCCGAAAGTATGGTCACCCTCGATTAGAAAAGAACTTCATCGCCGTCAGTGCTCTTCCCAAAAGTGAGTCATTTGACGAGTGATCCAAAGTACGAAAAAAACCTTCCTTAATTCAAGACGGTTTTAATTGTCGGTTTGTGGACTGCCGTTTTTGAATCCTTGGATTCAGCAAACCCGCCGTCGCTATCTTGTTTTTTTAGGAACCAATGCAATGAACCAACGCTACTGTTGGAGTGGTAATAACAAGAAATGGTGATTAAAAACAAACCGAAAACAAAATGCTTTTTTTGTGCATCGTCAAAGCCTCCTTTGGGGTCAGAGTAGGAGGTCGCTGTCGGCTTCAGACCAGCAGCAGCCCTCCAGCTGCTCTGTTAATGTTTACCAGTGTGCTTGTCAGTGTAGTGGTATTTAATACAACATACAGCCTTATTAAAATCCTCCTGCTTGTTAGATTAGTGTAGCAGTCATGGTTTCTGATGAATGGACAGCTGACGGTTTTGACGCGTCTGCATGCGTGTGTCAGTCATGCTTTCACATGAGGGGGGGGTGATTGACAGCCCAGTGTAACTCGATGGACGGCTCACAAGCCTTAAGCACATTACTGAATTAGGATGAAGAGCTTTTTAATAAGATTGCCACTAAGCCAATCTACTCGTTTTCAATATGACTTTAAGGGCCTGCCAGTGTGCCGTAAAAATAAGACGGTGGAAGAGAAGCTATCCAAGAAGCCAGAGTAGAGACAAGAGCTTCACATAAAAAAAAGCATTCAGTGTTGAGCCGTTTATCTTTGTTTTTGAGATTAAATTCCACTGTGTTTCGTTTCTTCCTGGGTTGTTTTTCTGCCCGAAAATTATCTGCAACGATCCATTAAGACGGTAAACTCAATAAACCCAAAACTCAAGAATCCACGTCTTGGTACGCTTAGGTGCATCGTCCTTGTTCACAAGCTGTAGAAAGGCCTGTAATTGGGGACAAAGTGCAACAGTAGAACAAATACAAACAGAGCACATCATCAGTAATTGGAAGATCTTTTTTTCTGTCCTATTAATTGAAAGCGGATAAATATAGAATCAAGAGTCGACCTTTTACATGAACAAAGGTTAGAGTTCATGCAAATGTGATATGTTCATATGATATTCAACATTCTGTCGAACAGCTGTGAGAAAACTATGCTTAATAGCGCTTCTAGTGATAGTTATGTATTACAATGTGTTTACAAGTTAGCGGGTTAAGCCAAATGAATAACACTGAATGTATTGTGCAATTATATCAAATGAATAACACTGAATGTATTAGGCGATTACAGTAAATAGAATTATTTGAATGTATTATGCGATTGTGGTAAATAGCCAGACAACGACCTCAATGAGGGCACAAAAAACCAAGGGATCTTTTTAGTTGTATCTACACTCATAAACACCAAAGTGTGTTTTTATGGCACGCCAAGAAAATGAAGAAACACTTTGAAAACACATCAGATGTCAATGTGGGGAAAACATATGTTGGCTATCTATACTGATATGAATAGTTTAATGTCTTAGGAATGAAAGGATACCACATATTTTCCTAGAAAGAGCATTTTGAGTTGCAGAAATTTATTTTTGCCAAAATGGACTAGCCTGCCACATCTTTTTTTCACTTTGATTTTCGCGGCTGTCTATGAAATTAAGCCCTCTGTAGGCTGAAATGTTTGTTTCCATCAAAAGATGAGACATCCTTTCGTTTCCAAGACATGAAACTGTCCATATCAGTATAGATATACAACTTTCTTTTTTTTTTCTTCACATTGAGCTCTGATGCGTTTGGTGTGTCTAAGTTCATCATAGATAATTCATACAGCAAATTCATGTTTTTGGTAAGAACTGTTTAAAAAGGGGTAAAACAAACATAAGATAAAGGGACATAAATACATTTATTTTACTTGCTTAATTGTATTGGAGGCCCTCTGCCAGTTTTTTTATATTTATATTTTATATTTTCAGAATAAAAGCGCAACAACTATAAGAATCATAACAGGTAATAGCTCCATCATGTTTAAAACTACCGGGTCCCGCCCAGTACTACACCGAGCAGATTTACATAATTCTACGTGACGACATGAGATTCACATAAAACTACGTGACTACATGAGATTCATATAAAACTGCGTGACTACATGAGATTCATATAAAACTACGTGACTACATGAGATTAACATAAAACTACGTGACTACATGAGACGAGTGTCACTGAAATAGTTTTTGACACTTTCAAGCAAAACGTCCTGTGATTCATGAGTTTTAAACACTCACAAACATGTTTCAAAAGCGACCAAACTTCAGACCTGTGGAGCCTTCGTTTGGAGGATTTGAGGACGGAGTCGGGACACGTTTCATTGAGGAGACTTTCAGCCATCCGTACCGGGGACTCACCGTCCCTCGAGGACTTTTAAATCCAGCAGCGGTTTGAATCGGGCTTATGAATCACGTCTCCGGTGTCAGCGTGCGCCTCCAAAACCTCTCAGTTCAAACAGATCTTGTGTTCTCATGATGACAGAGAGGGTGTGCAAATTCCAGATGGCGGATATGCCTTTTTTTAAATTTTATTTGCACTCAAGTGTTATTTACACTTCGCTTAGAAGTGATTAGCAACCAGGGGAAGGAACAGCTGCATGGTACTAAAACACAGACAAAGAAAAAACATTTAATTTGTATTTTCTGCGATAGAAAATATTGATCCAAAGAGAGTAGTACAACCTTACTTTAAAAAGAAAATTTATGTTTATCTGCATCTACTCTTTCAGGTTGTCCCTTCCCTCCATTAGATGACCATTCAGAGCACCAAACACGTTATACTCTTGATAGTAGATTCTCGATACGGCCATTTTGACTAAATCTAGTCCCAAGACTTTAAATATGTGTTATTTTACCCCACAGTCAGGAAGTACATCTGCATTAAAAACACACACTATACAAAAAGAGTAATGTAGTTGTGAAAGCAGTGTAGTAATTGGTGATGGAGCCATGCAAACCAGCACATTGAAGAGAGGCTTTCTACACTTCTCATGAGTGAGAGACGTATTAATTCAGAAGCTGCAAAGACACACGGGCCACAGTCGAGTTCACTTGAATCCATTCGAGCACTGCGCCGGCGTTTTGGAAAAAGGGTTTCGATACGATCATTTAATGGAGAAGGTCGGTGAATCATATTGCTTTTTCAGCGTTCAGCGTAATGATGACCAAAGACGTAACGACCCCTCAAACCGTCTGCTCGACTCAATAAACAAACTCGGTGATTAAAGGATCACATTTCTTCTCCCTCGCCTCAAACGTCCTTGCATCTGCGGCTGGTAATTTGCCGCTCCTGATAACTCTCTGCATTTTTAATACAGCAGCATAACGGCCCACTTTAAAGGGTTATTTCACTCTAGAAGAGTCCATCATATCAACAACAAATCAGATAACTTTGTCTAATGTTTGACACACTTGTGGTATTTGTACTTTGTGTTTTATGGTACTCTCTGCTTCTACTCGTCTGCAGGTATTTGATAACTTTAGTTACGATAGTTAACATCTCACAATTCACGAAATATGACCAACAAGTAAATAGTGATTCATATACATTCATATACCAGCTTCAAGATTAATGCAATTATATTTATAATCCAATAAAAGTATTCTGAAATGGGCAATTCTGCACAAAGAATGCTTTAACTTGATTTAAATAAAAAGCCAATATGTTTTGCACTTTTATGAAAATAGTTATTATAATTTGGAACCATATTTTTACAATGTGGTATTAAGTTTCACACAAATAAAAGGTCAACGCCACAAGTATCGTTCAGCGTGTTGTTTCAGTTCACACCGAATTCGAAAAATAACATCCTGTTTTTTTTCAGACGGTATCAACTGATTAAGTGAGAACACACACACACACACACACACACACACACACACACACACGTTTAATTCCATGGAGGTTGAATGTTGACATCTAACTCTGGTAGAAATAAATAAATTCATAGCGTGCTTTGTTTCAGCTCACATTTACATGTTGAAACTTTGTAAAGTGCTTAGAAATATCTCAGCAAATAAAATACAAGAAAAAAATAAAATGTATCTGCTCTTTTTTTATTTAGTTTTTAATCTGACAGCTGAGGTCCGTCTCTGGGCACCGTGTGTGTTTTCGAGAGAGTGTTTGCTGAAAAGCGAAGCGACGGGCGGAAAGATTAACGTCAGCCTTCCAGTTCTCCTGCCGCTCCGCACACTTCCATCTTTTTTTAAAGGCGTTCTTTAATCCCACGCAGCAGAAACGCCGACCAGCGTCCAGCGTGACACGCCGCAGAATTAAACCCGCGTACTCGTGCCCGCTCACATCATCCGCATGCTCTTTGTTCATGTGCACCGTCGTGTGTGTGTGTGTGTGCGTGTGTGTGTGTGCGTGTGCGTGTGTGTGTGTGTGTGTGTGTGTGTGTGTGTCAGAATAGAGAGAGGGGCTTGAGGAGCTTATCCCCTCGTCTTGGCTGCTTCACTTCCAGAAACTCTGGACAACAATGGGACGGTTGGCATCCAAAAAGAGAGAGACGTTGTACCAAAATACCCTGGATTCTCACCACGGGGGGACGACCACGACTAAAGAGAAGCTTAAGATATTAAATTGTGCGAGCGTAATCATATCAGCGGCGAAATGTTGATCATGAATATTGAACACAGCATTCATATTGTAATGCTACACACAACATCGTACATTTAGAAATGAGCTGTAATTTATTTTTCTCTACCCCAGTCTCAGTGGCCGGGACAAACTGCAACCTGATGGCAGATAATGGTTCCAATTCAAATGTATTGTTAGTACTTAAGGAAAGGTTCATTATTAACGAACATGAACATGTATCCTGGGACTGAATGACCAATGAGACGATGGAGGGGGAGAAAGATGGAGGGGAAAAGGGAACTTTGACTTTCATAATAGTATCATCTTTGGAAAAAATATAGAATTTCTGAATTTCAAGATCGTTTCATCAACTAATTATCCGAATTAAAGAATGTATTTTTGGTGGAATGTTGAAGTCACATGGTACATGACGTCACAGAACATCAAAGCCTTTTTGCAGGTTAGTAAGAACTCACTCCACCTTTTAAACTCTACACACCGTTGACGTCCTGAGTACAGACGTGTCATATTGACAGAAACAGAAATGGCGACTCATTCAGAGCCGAATGCCGCTCTCCAGGCTCTGAGAGATGAGAATGTCACCATCCGTCGAGACAAGAACGACCTCCAGCGAGAGAACGAGGACCTCCGCAAAATCCTTGAGGACTTTGAATCAAGATTTACGTGTTGTAGATCTTCGAGGAAAAAGGCGCTTCAAATTGAGAACGAGAGGTTTCGCAGCCAAAACGAGGCCCTCACCAAAGACGTTGAGTCAATGCGCTCTGATTGGGAGGCTTTTTGGAGAGAAAGGGAGAATATGGTTGAAAAATCCAAGGCTTTGAGCGAGGCTCTGTCCAAAATTGAGATCCTCAACAAACAGAATACTGACTTGGAAAACAAGAAGCATACTTTGCAGCAAACAATAAAAAAGATGAACCTGAACAGCAAGAGAGAAAAAGAGATCATGGCGCAGCAATGCGACATGCTGCAAAAACAAGTCCTGCAGCAAGACGCAAACCTGCAGGACCGCGAGGTCGCTCGACTCAAAACACAGGCGCTGACTGAAGAAAACCAGTCTTTGAGAAAAAAGACAATTCAGTTGCAACTGGAAAATCACCACATGACCCGAAGGTTGCAATACGAAAACGATCTCAAAAGACTGCAAAAGCTGTGCGTTGAAAGAGACGTTGAGGAAACCCAACAAAACCTGCCAGAGCAGTTTGACGATCGTGTAGATACGCCGCCTGAAGATGAAGAAGAAGAAAATATACCTCTTCAGGAACAAGCTCAGGTCAGGACACTCGTCCAAAGATATGAACAGATCTTGGATGAGTTGGGGCGAGAAAACCAGTCCATCCACAAACGGAACGGGGACCTGGAACTAGAAGTCGCAGAGTTCAAGAGAACGGTTTGCATGGAGGCCAGGAGACATGATTTTGAGGGGGATCAACAGGAAGTGATGGAGCTTGACGGAAGGTCGCGTGACGGAGAGGATGCCTTGGTGCAGAAGGACGTGGCTTGCCAGGTAGAGCTTGAGCAGCACCAGGTTGTTCAACAAGAGCTTCAAGAGAGCTTAAGACAAGACTACAGTCGTATCCAACAAGAAAACCAGGCCCTGGAACAAGAACTCCAGGAGGCCAAGGACATGATGTTGCATTTGCAGAGCGTAAGGGACAATGAAACTCTCCCGGAGCAAAACGCTCACCTCCAACTCAGAGACTTGGAACGAGTTCATAACGAGGCGATTGAAGAAAAGAAGACGCTACATGAGCAAAATGAAGCCCTGGAACAAAGAGTCCAGGAACTCATCAAAGAATTGCGTGACGGAGAGGAGGCCAAGAGGCGCGAGGCTCTGGCTTGCCCACAAGGAGTGCAGGAATTCAAAAGTGTTCAGACAGATGTCGAGGTCTTCCAAAGCCCCAATGACGCGTTGATGTCCGACAGCAAGTCTTTGAGGCAAGAACTCCAGGAGGCCAAAGACATGATCTTGCATTTGCAGAGCGTAAGGGACAATGAAACTCTCCCGGAGCAAAACGCTCAGCTCCAACTCAGAGACTTGGAACGAGTTCATAACGAGGCGATAGAAGAAAAGAAGACGTTACATGAGCAAAATGAAGCCCTGGAACAAAGAGTCCAGGAGCTCATCAAAGAATTGCGTGATGGAGAGGAGGCCAAGAGGCGCGAGGCTCTGGCTTGCCCACAAGGAGTGCAGGAATTAAAAATTGTTCAGACAGGTGTCGAGGTCTTCCAAGGCCCCAGTGACGCGTTGATGTCTGAGACCGAGTCTTTGAGGCAACGAAACAAGGATCTGGATCAAGAAGTCCAGGAGGCGAAGAACATGGTCCTGATTGAAAAGCGCTTGTTTGCCAGAGAGCAGATCAACGCTTTCCAGAGGGAGGAAGCCTCGTGTGATGAGTTGCAGACGCTTCGCATTCTTCTGACGCTGAAGATGAAGGAGATTGATGAACTCCGGTCAGAACTGATGTTGCTGAAGATCCCCACGACAAAGGAATAGACGCTTTGGCTTTCACGCTGGTTTTTGTCACCGAAACTGCCCGTCTTTTTTGTGCTTGAAAAATTAAAAAAAAATTAAAAAATGACACTTGTGTTAGGTAATATATATTTATGATACATAAATAATACATATATTACATATAACATATATGTATATATATATATATATATATATATATATATATATATATATATATATATATATATATATATATAATTTTATAAATGCATCTAAGCTTAGTTTCCTCTGTAATTGTTGTCGAAAATAAAAATAACAAATTCTTTAAAAGAACAAAATCTACTTGGATGCCATTCATAAACAATAAATATTCATCTTATCAAATGAACATCATGTGGTGGTCCACTGTTTTGGTAGTAAAGTCTTGATTTTCTCCCTTTCCTCTAATCTCGTTTAAAAACAAAAAGTATTAAAAGTCAAATATTTTTTGTTAGACTGTGAGTTTCTGCTCAGCAGCTTTTAGGCTCCGCCTCCTCGGTCACTCTGACTCCTCCAGACATTTTTCCTGCAATCTGGGCCAAACTTCACTCAATACCCATAAAGCCACCAGTACCGGGCTCTTCCTCGCCGGCAGCCGTCCAGGTGTGTGAACACACAACACACTCGCACTAACACACTCAGCCAGGCTAATAAGCTTAGCGGCTCGTAGCTTGAACCATGTCATCAGAAAACTGATTCAGTCCCTGAAACACGACGCCGGAGGAGAGTCTTATTTATTCACTTGGTGTATATTTAGTGGAGGAAATAAGGGCGACGTGTGTGTGTGTGTGTGTGTCGTTCTGTTGTGAATATGCTCCGTTATTACGCTGAGAGCTGGTCGTTACAGAGGTCTGAGAGAGCATCCTGGTTATTATTGACAACAAAAGATGGATCCAGATGATATATGTGTGTATATATGATCATTGCATCTCTTTTGCTGTCGTCCTTCAGTGACAACAGGAAACATTAACAGACGCTGATAAAATAAAAACAACCTAACGTTAACCTCATCCTTCGGATTTGTAAGTATCCTGATGTGTTGCGACACATTCGGGGTGTCGGTGATGACAAATACACACAAACCTCATGTCGGCCATCTTGTTTTCTCCTCCCTCTCATTCCTCTTTCACCTCTCTGTCTCTCTGCCGTCCCCTCCTCGCTCAGTACCAGTGTGTCTGTGTGTGTCTGTCTTTGTGTGTGTGTGGGTGGGTGGTAGTGTGTGTGTCTGTCTGTCTGTGTGTGTGTGTGGGGGTGGTAGTGTGTGTGTCTGTCTGTGTGTGTGTGGGTGGTAGTGTGTGTGTCTGTCTGTGTGTGTGTGTGTGTGTGTGGGTGGTAGTGTGTGTGTCTGTCTGTGTGTGCTCTGTGAATTTGTGCACACCCTGAAGTGAGAGTGGCAACGGGTCATCATTCATTCAAATGTGACATTGCAACTTTAACCGTGAAGTATTGTTTCAGTCCCGAAGAAACACACGCACGCACACGCACGCATACACACACGCACACACACACTTTTGCTACACACTCTTAAAAACACATTGACGGCATGAAGCAGGATCAGAATGCGCTGCTCCCTTCCTGCAGTGGCTATTAGAGAGAGAAAAAGAACAACACATGGAACAAATGCACACAAACACATGTGCGCGTACACACACAAACACACACACACACACACACACACACACACTCACACAAACGCATGCAGGGCAATCAGTATGACTAAACAGACTGTTTGGTGCAGTGAAAGCTCTATCAATCATTCCTGAAGTTCAGTGCAGGTAGGGAGCCCTAATGGCCTGTGTGTGTGTGTGTGTGTGTGTGTGTGTGTGTGTGTGTGTGTGTGTGTGTGTGTATGTGTGTGTGTGTGTGTGTATGTGTGTAGCAGTGTGTGTGTGTGTGTGTGTGTGTAGCAGTGTGTGTGTGTAGCGGGAGGGAGGGATTTGTGTATGTTCGCAACAGAGTGGTGGAGGATTACTCATAGCCTGCAATTGTGTGTCTGTGTGTGAGTGTGTGTGTGTGTGTGTGTGTGTGTGTGTGTGTGTGTGTGTGTGAGATGCGGCCACTTACAGCCTTCCTCTCTCCAAATGGACTCTCCCATCTCGCATGTCGCACAACCTGACCTCACTCCATTCTTCTTTATTTTTTCTATTCAAAGTCAGTCCATTATTTTGGCCGCCATGACTGCTTTCTCCTTTTAAGACGGACACACACACACACACACACACATGCACACACACACACACACACACACACACACACACACACACACACACACACACACACACACACACACACACACACACACACTATTCCTTATTTAAAGTTCTGTGAGAGACTTTTAGCTCGGTAGGAAACGGCCTCAATTCCATCCCGTTATTCTTGATTCTTGTCGTTGGATTCTACACAAAATAAGACAAAAGTCATGCACACAGAAAGCCGCACAAACGTGACGCTCGTCTGTGCAGCTTTAATACAAATTATTTTGTTTTATTTTATTGTAATTACAATGTTTGAAACAACTTTTACATCTGTGAACCGTGTGGTTATATTTTTAATTTGTTGGCCTTTCGAGGGATTTTACAACCGAGGTGAACGACAAGAAGAGCTGCAGAGAAGTTAGTGTGTGTGTGTGTGTGTGTGTGTGCGTGTGTGTGTGTGTGTGTGTGTGCGTGTGTGTGTGTGTGTGTGTGTGTGTGTGTGTGTGTGTGTATAGGGGAGGAGGATATCCGCTTGTCTCAGTAACTTTTGAAAGAAAAACTTTGAGGACAAAATGTCTTTCCAGAACTTCCCCGAGAGACTTTTCTTTTGAAGGCGTATTTTCAACGAGCCAGTTGTTGTTCACTCAACGTGTGTGATGGATCGCCTTTCGCCTTTCAAACACTCGTTCAAGCAACAGGTAATGTGTGTAAGTGTGTGTGTTAGTGTGTGTGTGTGTCCTAACGCTTCGATAAAACTTTTTTCAAAGCTTAAAAGCCATAAAGATCTGGTGTGTGTGAGTGTGTTTCTATGCTTTCCCAAAATGCCTCAGGGAGCAGACATATTTGAAATGTGTCCGTATACATGATGTGTGTGTGTGTGTGTGTGTGTGTGTGTGTGTGTGGGTGTGTGTGTAGTTACTCGGCGTCGTGCTGCTCTTACGCCTCTTGCGGCCTTTTCATGGATCACAAGTGCAGCACAGTTACATTTGAGGTCAGACTTTATAAATCACAGTTCTTGGCGTCGCTCGTCACAATAAACTCCTCCAGCTCTGTGGATTTTTTTGTATTTAAAAAGCAGAAACATCTGGAGCACCTGAGCGACCGCTGCACTTCCTTCAGCCTCGGTGGAGTTCATCACCACGGGAAAGGAAACTAAACCGGGTGAACACATTGATCACAGTAACAGCAGCCGTGAGGTCGATGAGCGTCTGCGGCCAAAAGAGAAAGAAATGAAAACATGAAAACATCGTGATCCTGTGACGCAGGAAATGAAATCAGAGTAGAGTAGACTGGAAACACGATGGAAGACATGCACTCAGTGTGAAGAGACTGTTACAAAGGACAAGTAGTATATAGACGGACGGTTTCCTCAATAAGGTGATGTATGTGTTATTCCATAAAGTGCCTTGATAAAAAGGATATATATATATATATTTTGCCTCCCCATGATTGACAGCCTTACTGTACAGGGTCGATACTATATATCTATAGACGGATGGATGAGGACAAAGATGTTTAAAAATAGGCCCAGAATTGAGAAGAAAGATGGCTTTGGGCCGACTCTTCTCCATCAAAGTACAAGTACATGTCTGCTAAAAGTACTCGTTTCTCAGACTACAACGTGTACTTTAGTACTGGACCAGTAACACAAATTATTGTACTGGGTGTCAAAGTATTCAAAATATCAAAGTGACCCTTTAAAGCAGCACCTATCTACGGAGACAAAATGCACTTTCTACCATGGTTCTTATGACGTATTGGTGAGTCAGAAGCTGAAAAGTCTTTTATATATATATATATATATATTTATATATATATATATATATATATATATATATATATATATATATATATATATATATATATATGCACCAAGCACAATAGATCGATATCTGCTTTCTTTCATACAAATATAACTGACATTTAAACAGCTCGACCTCGTTCCTCCTCTGTATTGAGATGTGACATTCCAGATTAAGATGCTCAGATTTGTGCAGCGTTTCCAAACGGCGGCAGCAGACATGTGACCTTCACCTCGTCTCTGGGGCTGCTGAGCCGCCTGGGCAGAAGAAAAGAGAGAAGAATTAGCACAAAGAGACTTACGACTATGAAAAGGGGCAAATAAACCACAAAGAAACACAACACGACGATGAAGAGACACAAAGTCGCTACGAAGACGTTCAAAACGCTACAAACCGACACACAACATCTACAAGTTAATGCAAGTTGTGCGGCTGTCGCGTGAGGAGAGCGCTCGTCCTGAAGCACAAGCTCGCCGGTTCCATCTCTCGGCTGCCGATAGTTTGCATGTTGAAGCGCCCTTGAGCAAGACGCTGAACCCTCAGTTAATCCCCGGTGCTACGAGGCGGACTGAGCATAATCTACTCAATGAACTTCAATTTACTTCTCACTGGATTTAGTCGTAAACTAGAGACATTTCATCATACACTTCTATCAATCAGACTTATTTAGCGTTAGCATGTTAGCGTTGCCATTGTGAGCATGTCAGCATGCTAAAGGTAGCATTGAGCTCAAAGCCCCACCGAAACCAGGTTTTCAGAAGAGAGCTTGACCTCATTTCTCATCGTAGTTTATTCTGCTTAAACATTCAAATATGTCAATTAAAGTTTCAGAGAGAAAGTCTGTGCACCAGATTCTCCCTTCCAGCGACGCTCGCGGCGCCACGCGACCCAGAAGCATAACCTTGTCCCCGTGGGTCAGACGACCGGCCAAGAAGTACATCGAAGACAGACTTTGCCAAAGACTCAAAGAGGCTTCGGGAGAACGGGGAGAAAGTATGGAAATGAATTGAATTCCCTGCCGAGTCATGTTCCTTTACAGTCGTCCGTCCTCGGTCATTATCTTCTCCCCGTGTCTGTTCCATCTCTCCGCCAATATGAGAAGGCAACTCCATGAGGGCACGAGTGTTCACTCCAAACACCATCGGGAGGTGGATTCAAATGAAGAAGATTATTGAAGCTCATATTTAAGGGACACGCGCAATTACTCCACTAAAGGAATCCATCCTTCACAACGGCAGAGTACCCATTCATTTCATGCAAGTTGTCAAATTATACATGTTGTGTATCACTGTGTATATGGCTCTGCAATCAAGGGCTAATAATACGAATACATTCTTAATTACATGGAATTTTCAAAATGAGATAAAAAGGTTAAACATTCAGTGAAAGATGTCTTTGAGGCTCCCCGGCTCATTTAACCTTGAGTGATTCTTTTTTCCTCCGTCCGTTGAACGTAGAAAAGCCGAGGCGCCGTCTGCCTCGCCAGCTAAGCCGTCCAGGTGGAGGGCGGATAACAATCTGCCGGACCTCCAGAGGAATTCGCTTGTGCACAGCTGGAAAAGTCCCCGCCGAGAGACAAAAGATGTCCGGGTTGCACCGAGGCGGCCGCAGACCCCGGGGCCGCGATGACCCGGGTTGTTGAGTGAAGGTCGCCCCCAAAAAACCACCTGGTGAGAAGAAGGCCATCACCATCGTTTGTCCCGGAGGTGCTATCACGCCCGGAGGGGAGAACCACAGGAGGTGACGTATGGCTGTGTTTTGAGAATGAACCTGAAAGCTGCAAATGGATCCTCATGCGATATACGATCCTTGGAGAGAGGAAAAAAATGGGTGGTCGTTGTCTTCTTCGCCTTCAGGTGATCGTGGAAAGAAACGAGAAAGAGAGAGAGGCCATGCAGCAAAGACGCCACAGGAAATCTAACAAAGTCTACCGGCGAGGAATTGGATGTTTGTTCTCTTTTGTTTCTTGGTCATCTTGTGCCGTGTTATTGACTAAAGTAGGAAGCTGATGATGGACAACTCGGCCAGGAACCGGGTGTGTCCTTAAAAACATGAATACCAAATCTTTTGGGTTATGATTCGAACTTAAACATCGTTTATAATGATGAAAAATAACAAGCAATTAGGAAATACGTTTGAGGGTTACACAAACACACTAATAGATGAATGAACGGTGTCCTAAAGATGTGCAATACTGTGACGGATGAATTACGTTATTATCATTATTATTGGAAAATCATATAAAACACAGTTAATAAGCCAATGTCTAACTCTGGGGTCGAGGTCTTTAGGTTCATCAGGCCATTGTGTGACAAGAGTTGAGCATGTATATATATATATATATATATGTGTATATATATATATATATATATATATATATATATATATATATATATATATATATATATACATATATATATATATATATATATATATAGTTTTTTAGTAAGTACAAGTAGTTTTCCCGTAGTCCAGTTGACAAACTGGCAAACTAAAAATCGAACTCGGTGGATGTGAAGAAATGTTGCCCAGCATACAAAGTAGGGAACAATTAAAAAAAGTCATTTTTTGATTTAACAGCCGAGTTTTGTTCAGCCGCGACACCAAGTTACACACATGTCATCACCTCATAGGTTATGGGGCACAAACTTTTAATTGGCGCTACCTGAAACTGTGTGTTTTCCTTTTAATGAGCTCCAGTGTGCTGTGCGTGAACAGTCAGTGGAAGCCAACTTGTTCCGTGAAGCTAGAAAATGTGAGTTAAACCTTGAAATCATGGTCAGACAGGTCAGTTTATGGGATTTGTGTCCAGAGTTTTACTTTAAAAGATGTCATCCAGACCTGTTCACTTCGTCTGCTTACAGTAAAATGGAATAATTAGAAGAAAAAAATTGTTGTTCATCTATAAAAATCAGCACTTTGCTTTCTTTCCACTTCAAAACTTTCCTGTCATGTCACATGTTTCTGGTCCGGTGGTCAGAGCTGCAGCGACCGCAGCATGTGTCGTTAGTTTGAACAACCGTGTCGGGGAAAGTGATCCGTTGAACTCGTTGCTTCCATTAGTCGATTCACTTTCCTGCGTGGGCCGATGTTATGCTGTCGTGTATGAAAACTGAATTACGTTAATGACATGCATCTGTGGAAACAGCTGCAGGCCTCCAGCAAAAAGAACCGCAAGCTAATTAAAAAAGGACCACCGCTCAGGTGGATCAGTTACAGTGAGAGCGAGTGATCATTATCCTGCTGCTGATGAAAACAACTTCTCAGGTTCGGGTGGAAAAACGACAACATTGGTCATTTGTTCAAAGGGCTGGATTTGGTCATCTTTTCCCTGCAGGCGTGGAGCGCTGTGCAGAAACGCAGAAGGCCAAGTGGTGAAGGATCATGGTTTGTGTCGAACTAATAAGGAAACAACGAAACGCCAACGATGAAACGCCAAGAACAAAACGCCAAGAACGAAACGCTAGCAACCAACAACTGTAGTACTAACAACTGTAGTACTAACAACGTAACGCTAACAACGTAACGCTAACAACGTAACGCTAACAACGTAACGCTAACAACGTAACGCTAACAACGTAACAAAAGGCAACAAAATATCAATTCAAAACAACATAATAAAACAATGCAAGGATTATTATTATTTTTTTTAACACCCTGAGTAAACTTTCCTGCTTGACGATGCATAACAGTCATAATATTGTCCACCATTGCTTGGTCATAATGGACTCATAATCATAATCATATCACGTAACTTTGAATAATATCCGCTCCATAAGCTACGCGCTTGCACTACGCTGTTTCTACCTCATCACTGGTTCTGACCGGACCCAGAGGCGTAGAGCACCAGGTCTCTGTGGGTTCCTCACAGTTGCTGGAGCAGCGTTGAGCTGCTCTGGAGCTCCGGCCTCAAGCAGACGGGCAGTGACTCCGCAGGAGGCCGAGGATGAGAAGATTCACTGCGGTAATCCTTTCTTCCGTCAGTGCTAACCGCTAACAGCAGCGACCGCCGGCTGGCTGGCCGGGAGTCTGAGGAGCAGCAGCACATTTCTATACCCGAGCCAATCAAATCAAACCCCAAAATAACGGCTCAGAACCAAACGGGCCTTTAATTGGCTTCCTGTTGTGTTGCTCCACTCAAAGCGGGATCGATGAACTTTCTGCAAATTGTTGCTCTGCTCCTCGTTCTTCCGCGTAGATGAACGGCATCCTCGCTTTGACTTTGAAGTCGTCATCACGAGTTCTCTGTACTCTCATTGTTTTGTGTTCACGAGCACGTCAACAATGCGTTTGTTAGATGTTACCAGAAATAATATCTCAGATGACAGATTTCCTACTGCTGCAACGGCCCACATCACTCAGACCGACCCAGACATGGTCCACTGGGTCCGGGTGGAGGTCTTGGTCTAGCAGTTGTCTCACGGCTGACAGATCGTCGTCCGTTGGTCTATTCCCTCCAATGTGATTGGCTGATGTCTTTATTTGCGGCGCAGAAGCTAAAATTCCACCAATCAGATGAATGTACCTCATAGCCCCTCGTAGGTCTTTGTCACGGCCAGCAACCGCTTGTTTTCCCCCAATGTCACGCGTTGTTCTGATCAAAATATTGATTATCGCCACTGAAAGAAAAGGACAAAGAAGGCGAGACGCGAGTTCAGAAGCTCTGGAGGCGTCGCTGGTCTCGAGCTTCTGCTTCGTCATCGTTTTTGATGCTCTAAACTGGTTCAGGTTTTTCTTTTCGGAGTTCATCCTCATTTGCAGTCTTTAGTTTCAGCACAAGTTAAACATCTGTGTGTGTCCACCACTTATTCGTGTAAATGAGGCATTAGCATAAAGCAGATGGCTTGATGCTCTCGTGCGAGCTCACTTAAGGGGTCGTGACCTCCAGCCCCCGACCCTCCTGCTGCCTTCCTCCACAGTTGTCTCCAGCATATGTTCAAGCCTCACTGAGGTTGTTTTTTTTCCCCCACCGAGGCAGACATTATTATTTTCTAACACTTTCCAACAAATGTTTCCCGCTTCTCGTCCACGACGTGGCCTTTTCTTCACTTCACGGACGTCTCGTCGAGCTCGAGGTGTTTGAAAGTTCCTCTCCGTGTAATTGGCAGAGAAAAAAGGTGCCATAAAAACTCCTCGCACCGAATGTCTATCAACGCCTGATGGGCTCTGGATGCCTTACTCATTAGTATCGTTTGTGTACTCGGTCTGGTCGTCCCACAACGGGTCCCACGTGTCGTCGTCTGTGTTTCAAAGCAATTTATTGGATCAGCTCTGGGACGCTGTTCATTTTGATTCCTGACGCAACTTCATTTGGTGAAAGTCTTTTAAAATGAAAAAGAAAAGCCTCGGCCTAGTTAGTTCTGCACTCTGAGGAGATTATTGATGCACTCGGTCTCTCTGTGAGAGTTCACGTGCAGACATGTGGTGACGCTGAGGCGTCGACGCTCTTGTTCCAGCGCTCTGCTCGGAGGAGTCCGGCTGGAGCGCCGATCCTCATCTGTGTGAGCAGTTGTTGAGGTTCTCTTGCATACTTTCGTACGGTACTTGACAAAAGTGTGATATAAGTTCTCACATGGCACAAAAACAACATTACAGGCAATGATTGAAAAGTGTTAAAGTCAAACTTCAAAGCAAGGACTCTGTGTGTGTGTGTGTGTGTGTGTGTGTGTGTGTGTGTGTGTGTGTGTGTGTGTGTATTGCAGACACAGGTGGGATTGATTTGGGTCATGCTTGTGATTTAAGAGGGTCGTTTAATTATTTCTAGGAGTCTGTATGTTTGTAAATATGCATTATTTGCTCATTCTTTTGTATAGATGTGTGTTTTATTGTCTGGTGGCACTCAGTTTGTATCTTCAGTATCTAATAAAGAGCGAATGCTTCTGGTGGTGCAACACAGTCCCAAGCCTCCGTGTTATGAAGAGGATGCCACCACACCGGTCAAAAGGACACCGAGGAGAGAGGTAAGTGTGTGTGTGTGTGTGTGTGTGTGTGTGTGTGTGTGTGTGTGTGTGTGTGTGTGTGTGTGTGTGTGTGTGTGTGTGTGTGTGTGTGTGTGTGTGAGAGAGAGAGAGTGTAGTGCTACATGCATGTGTTGGGATTATTGAACCTTTGGGGAGAAGAAACCAGACACATAGCAAGAGTCAGACACACACACACAAAGACCTGGATGACCAGGGATGGCAAATAACACACACATACACACACACACGCACACACACACACACACGCACACGCACACACATGGGTGCACTCATGCGTACAAATGGCACTCGTGCATAAAGATGAAGGGCGCAGCCAAATGAGCAAATATCACAACAGACACACACCTCTGCACTGAGCCAGACGAGTAAATATCAGCTGAGAGCAAAACACCACTGGAGGAGGAGGAAGAGGAGGAGGAGGAGGAGGAGGAGGAAGAAGAGGAGGAAGAGGAGGAAGAAGAGGAGGAAGAGGAAAAAGAAGAAGAGGCGGAGGAGGAGGTGTAGCCAACGTTGACTACGTGGAACCCAACGATGTCCAAGTCTTTCTCATGCAGGTCAAGAATCATTCATTCTTCTCCTCGTCTGAGGAAACTATTTGGTTCGCTCGAGGCGACAAAACCACTTGGTTTAGGAAAAGGTCGTGGTGAGGTCATAGTGAGGTCGTGGTGAGGTCATAGTGAGGTCGTGGTGAGGTCGTGGTGAGGTCATAGTGAGGTCGTGGTGAGGTCGTGGTGAGGTCGTGGTGAGGTCGTGGTGAGGTCATAGTGAGGTCGTGGTGAGGTCGTTTAGTTTAGGTTAAGTTTGAATTGTGTCCTGATTTCTGTCAATAACTCTTTCAAAGGTTTGTGTCGCCTGCGAGGACGCTGTTGCTTTAAGACGAGCTAACGGACGTCTGCTGCTTTAGCATCGCGCAACAAACCACCACTTTTTATGAGGATATAATGAACATGGTGAAGTATCAGTCTCACACACACACACACACACACACACACATCTGCACTCTGTCTTTATTTGTCCTTTTATTTGCCAAGCGGCTCATCCACCAGGGCAATACGCAGCTCAATGTTATTGCTTTTAATTAATAACCAGGAAGTTGCTGGATGAAATAATTCCCCCTCGCAAACTCTTTTGTTTTCAAATGAGTTATTATTATTATTATTATTATTATTTGAGAGCAGAGCAGTGAGCCCAAAAAAGATGCTGAAACACTCCAAAGATGCTGAAGAGATCTGCAGAGTCAAATGATAATTATCTGTGGGGGTTGTCAGTTAAAATATTGATTTGTGCAACAGCTTTAACTTTCAACATTCATCCATAAATACATATCATATTCATACATTTAAAGCCTTCTATTCAAAGAGTCCATGAAAACTTCACACTTAAAAAAGCAGAAGGATGTCGCCGAAGAGACAGACGAGAGGGAACAAAGAGGCAGGAGGAGTTAAAGGAAGGCAGGACACGGGTCAAACCCGGGCCAGTGTGCCTCACCTGTGGCTCTTTCACCTGGAGGGGGGATAGGAGGGGGGGGGGGGGATGGATGGGGGGGAGACCCCGTCATTGTCAAGCGCCGCTCTAAAGGCATCCGGTCGGCAGGCACAGACGCGTCCTTCTGAGCCCCGGCATGAGAGAAAAAAATAAAATAAATCAAACGCACCCCGGCAGTGTGAGTAATCTCACGGCTAATGTCTGATATCTAATGGCCTTAATCAAAAGCCCCCGCTACGATGCTCTCACAGCCGTGTTGATAAATCACAGCGCTAATGAAAAAATGGGCCGTATCGCAGCGCTGGTCGGCTGCGGCACGGCCTCGTTTGTTAGAGCAGCTTCCTGCGGTTCGGTTTCCGACCTCCGCCTCGAATCCATTCCCACCGCTGTCCGTCATCCGAGAGTCGAACATTTCAGTTGTGGCGTTGAATCGGTGTTTTTCTCGATGTCCTTCCTCTTTCCTTCTTTCGGCCGTTCCTCAGTCAGACTCCTCCTTCACTTTCATTTTTCTGGCTCGCAGCGTCCTCTTATTTAATCTCATCGCTCCTTTTTCCTCTGCGTCCTCGTTGTGAAGCAGAGTTGTCGTGTTGCGTTGTGTAGATTTGGCGGCTCGGCTGCACGGTGCACGCCGCCGCCGCCGCTTTGAGGTAATGAACAGCTTCTCATCTAGACAACAGCCTCAATCAGCGAGACGGATCGACAGCGTCGGGGCTGAGATGCCGATGCTGAGGCCGCCAGGCGCTCGGGCTCTGCACAGGAAAGAAAATACTTTTTTATGATGGTGCATGTTGTAATGACAATGGAATAAGAATCCTGCCAATCAAATTAAAATCCGCACCTGGCAGCTACGCACATTAGCGGTTCCACATGGCGGCGGCTGGTAATTGAACTACAATTCCCAGAAAGCCATAACATGTAAACATGTGCTCACACAGCCCTAATATTCTAAAAACAAGGCTGCACAACATCTGTCCGCACAAACAATCGCATTCAGTTTGCTGCTTGATGTTCATGTTTCAGATGTATGTTTACTTGTAATTTAACATATTTAACAAGCCATATTATGGCTTCACTTAAAGGGTGCAATCATATTATGTATTTGTAGTTAATACTAGTCGACTTTTTCATAAGGCGGTGGGCCATAAAACAATAGGAGCTTAATGAATAACAATATCAAGGAACCCCAAAAATATTTCCCAGCGCTTGGTGACGTCCATTTCATCCCGGTACCTCTTCTGCTCATCCTACCTGCAGAATAATATCGTGATTTGTCTCCTCCGACGGCTCAGCGAGGTTGAAAATGTTGGACGTTTGTGGCCAGCAATTCAAAATTTGACCACTTGAAATTATCTCTTAAGTTTTGCGTAATAAAAGATGTGGCTCGTTCGAGTAAAGGGTCTCCAGTTGTACATTATTTCCAGGTAAACACATTTTACCAGTGAGTATTATTCATATATCCATTGCGTACGCACAAAACGGGGCACGCCACTTCCCACGCAGGAGTTGGCATCTTGAAAGGAGGACGTGTTGCACCGGTCCGGACGCTCTGACCCACGAGTGTGAACATTTGTGGAGACGCAGATGGCGAGGTGGTGAATTGTAGAAGAACACATTTTCATTTCACTTCATATCACACGTTACTTTATAATCCAGGAGCACCTCGTCGGCGCTGTCTCGTCTTCGCCGTAATGTCTGGTAATTTAACAAGATATGGTTGTTGAAATCCAAGATAACCTCAAGTAGCATTAAAGCGTCGCAGAACAGTGCAAGCCCTTTTCAATCATCTTGCTAACGTTGTCCTCATTTAGTATGAGTGTTGAAAATTGTGCCGAGAACGAGACTCTGAGCGCACTGGAGGTTCCACCACCGTGTGTGAATCAGTAAAGTGTGGAAATAAAGCCATTTATGATCCCTCCGTATCCTCATCGTGAGTCCCAATACATCATAAATGTAGTAATGAATTCAGTTCACCCATCAAACTTCCATTTTAAATGATATCCACGGTAGAGGACACACTCATTGACCCAATCGTTTGGGTGTGGGGCAATCTGTCGCATTGCCTGTAAACACATGAATACTGGGGTAAGTATGAAGGTAGATTTGTGTATTTTTTACCAGAGCAAATTTCTAGTTTGTAAGTTAATTATCTCCAAATTTTTGCTCTCAATTAAAAAAAAAATGCTCTCAAAGAAATGCTCTCAAACCTATAGAAGCCCATTCCCGCCACGCAAAAAAAAAAAAATTAGGACCACAAAAAAAAAAAAAAAATTAGGGCCCAAATTTTTTTTTTAAAAATTAGGACCAAAAAAAAAAAAAAATTATGATCAAAAAAAAAAAATAAAAAAAATTAAGACCAAAAAATAAAAAAAATTAGGACCCCAAATTTTTTTTTTTTTTTCGTTGTTTTTTTCCGTTTTTTTCCGTTGACTACAAATGGCAAAATTACAGCTACAGCCTAAATATAATTGTAGCTAATATATGTACAGACAAAGTACAGTGGTCCTAATTTATTTATTTTTTTTTTCCTGGTCCTTTTTTTTTTGTGGCGGGAATGGGCTTCCATACGAAACCCAATTTTACTCCCCCCTAAAAAAAAAAACTTTTGCTCAAAAAAAAAAAAAACGCTTTTCAAAAGAAATGAACTTTCAAAATAAAATGTTCTCCAAAAAAAATGTGCTAAAAAAATAATTGCTTTACAAAAATAAAACACTCTCAAAAAAAAGCTCTCCAAAAAAATTTGCTCTCAAAATAAAATTTGCTCAAAAAAAAAAAACGCTAAAAAAAATAAAATACGCTCTCATAAAAAAATGAGCGTATGTTTTTTTTTTTTAGGGCAAAGATTTGGAGATAATTCACTTACAAACTAGAAATTTGCTTGAGTAAAAGAGACACAAATCTACCTTCACAGGTAACACTGTATAAGCGCTTGATGGACGCTCCTGCGCCGCCAGAGGAGCGCAGCCATGGGAGGATGAGGAGGCCAGAGGACTTCCTGGCCCACGATGCCGAATGGCTAATAAGCCGATTTAGATTCCCGAGAGCGGCGCTGCTGGATCCATGTGCTGAGCTGGTGTCCGGCGTGGGACGCGCCAACCTGACGGCACCGCGCCAGCCCGGTGCGAAGAAAGAGAACTGACCACTCTGGGGTTTCAGGAACCGGCTGACAGGTATGCCTTTGATTTGGTAGGTTAGATATTTACCCTTCAAAGCCCCTTTTGGGAATATTATGCATGAAATCTTGAGGTCGAGGACATGGTGGCTGTCCCCTGCCGTGTTGGTTGGCATTATTAATGAGAAGTCAACACATCGACTTCCTTCACACTGTGTGAGAATAGGCCAACACTGAAAACGCAACTCGTAGCAATGAAATCGGCGCAAGTGACTGCTCTCGTATTGCTGTAAGAAAACCGACGCGTTCGCGTTAATAGAAATCACTCACACTGGATGAATGGTCCTGACCAATGAGGTGGCACGATGGCGCGTCCCTACACATGCCTCCTTTTATCCCGACGCATGGCCGTGCCTGATTGGCTGGCTTTCTAACCAAGCAGGCCAAATGGATATAAATACTCACCCTGACTCACAGGTGATGGCGGCTACAACTCAAGCGCCATTTTCAAAAACCCCCATAATGCAGAGGAAATGCATCATAATGACGCTCCATCGGCCTCCTCAAACAGCTAATGGCGGTCTTCAGTCGCCTCAGGCGGCAGACGTTGCTTCCACCAAAAAACAAAAGTGTGCAGAACGTCGCACGCTCTGATTGTCTTGCAATGTGGCGCCTCCCCCCTCGACACCCATCCTCCTGCCCGACGACAAGGCGCCCAGCAGAGAGGCAGCTCTGCGGCTGCAGCACCGTCACCCAGAGCCTTTTTGGCCGGTATCTCCTCATCGGGTACCTCCTCGCCAACGGCTATTGGCGCACCATTTCTTTTTTCCTCACACTCAGCCATGTCGGTGTCTCCCTCCTTCTCGGACACAATGTCACACACGCTTGCTTCCTGGAGCATTGAGGCTATTTCAGAGCAGCGGTGTGTGTGTGAGCTCTTTCCTTCACCAGTAGCAGATGTGCGCTGACGCACAAGTATATATATATATATTTTTTGGCCTCCACCTTCAGTTTTGACCACTTTTCACTTCTTTTTTTAAAATGTTCATCTCTGGCACGGATCTCTCTGGGTTGCTCTCACTACATTTAACAGTTGCAGCAACATGTTGCCACTCACCGCTCTTGTTTCCTCTTCTATTTATGACCCTCCGCTGCTGTGACCAAAAAATCTAACTGTCCTTTTTGACCTCCACCTCACGCACAAGTACATACATTTCAGAGGCAAATTTTCATAGTTATAGCCCCGATTCACCGCACAGACCCGTTAATCAGCTTTTCTATATGCATCAATATTCACGAGGTGCTTTGCATTGACAATCTATGATTCATCTGTGGAATCATTTCTCTAATCAAAAGGCCTCTTGAACTGTGGACTGGGCTCAGGTGAACAGCTGAGAGGGAAGAAACAGGTGAATTTAGCTCAAGTAATAAAACACTGAGGCTTCCCATAGAGTATAGTTTAGAAAAAAAAGTATAGTTTGGATTGTGTCACATGGTAGACACACACACAGACACACACAAAGGTAGAATAGGACTATTAACTTCCAGTTCCAGAGCAATCTTCAGATCAGACTCATTGGCCACGGGGCTAAGTGCCGTTTCCCCAGCGCGACGCCCTCAAATGAAATCCCCCGATGGACTGATTAGAGAGACGCGGCACAATAGAGGGTCACAGATGTTACACACCAGCTCGTCTGAGCCCACTCTGCCCTTTCCATTACACCGAGAGCCCGACAAAATGTTTTATATTTCATATCTGATGCCCTGAAAAGGACCAATCCCACGCAAAAGTTTCATCTCTTCACCTGCGTGTTATTGGAAACTGCACTGAATGTGTGGAGGCTTGAAGGTAATGCTGGAGTACGCAAGACACTGTGTTAGCCTCTCTTTTCTAATGCAGGTAGCTAGCAGCACTAGCAGCTAAATCTAGAAATCCTGCTCATTGGCCCTGACCGTCTAGCATCAGTTCACACTTGATGCAAAGTGTCTTTTAGATTAAATCATCCATACAATAACGTTTGTTTCGTAACTGCTGTTAGCAAAGCAAGGGTTGCCTTAGCATGGAAAGCCATCACTGACTATGTGTCATCATGCTATACCGTCCTTTGCTACACATGCCTGCATCCCTAAACAGGAGAAGTGGTTTTCAAATTGGATTTCAATGGAAGTTTCTTTTTTTTAATAGTTGTTGGTAACTTCTGCAGCTGCTTTCACTTCCACTGTAGAGACATGAACATAAGAAAAAGTAGGAGGTCTGAGCTCTGCAGCCTTAAATTTGCAGTCTCGCTTGTGGGACAGATTTAGACAATCGTTTGGAGGAGGAATAACTCTTCCTCCACTTCTCCTGCAGCTCAGCCTGCATTGCTCTGCTGAAGTCTTCCTAAGGCTGTGAGCGGCTGCAAAGGGCACTCCGTATCCAGAGAGGATATTAGTCTTTGTCAAAGAGCTGAAGTGGAATATTTCCTCTAATATAAAGCAAACAATGCCATTAATATAGCTTCCAAAAGGTGAGCGGTGTCAATGCACGTTCTCACTGTGAGAAGTGCAGCAGAATGGAGGAAACACTGCAGGCATTGGATCTAAAGCAGGGACTAATGCCCATGACCTGTAATTTAAACCGACTCGGCCTTCTTGCCTCTTACCTGGAGTTCAGTGTTTTCACACATTAAAGGGACTAATGGGACATTTCATCTAAAACATCCTAATAAATCTAATCCCAGTCAGAGCTGGCCTTACTTTGCTGTACCTTGAGTGCCAGTAACGCCTCTTCATTTCCATTTGGCACATGTGTAACGTTGACGCATGCCGTCGACTTTCATAATGGCCGTCGCTCCAGTTGGGTGCGTCCCCAACTGTCAAGAGAAACCACCATTAAGGACTTTTACAGCCTCTTAGTGTGTTTTACGGCTTCGTCTACATCTGCTAAACTCATCCACGTTGTGACACGTTCATGCTGATTTGGGTGCAGCAACCTTCTGTTGGTTAATTATGTAAATAAACAGAGATATTTTACCTTTTTAAAAGTTAGTAAAGAGCACTTTCTCCATCTTTCAATTGAAAACTAACCAACTGCTCCAGCTTCACTTGGTCTGCTATGACCACTAGCGAAGGGTGGCTAAAGTTAGCTTCTATTAGCAAAGACATTTATAGTTATTGCTATATGATGCACATTACTAAGTGAGTTTGCTTATTTTTCTGACTCTTTGGGGTTGAACTTTCATCCTTTTTCTCCTGAATGGCAGTTTGACTGAATTATCCAACATGGAGGTCCACTTAGCTTTCACTAGCTTCAGCGCTGCGTTTCACGCTATCGCCCGGACCAGAAGATTGGATTTGGATGTCAGGCGTCACCGTCCTGCTCGGAAGCTCGGGATGAACTTAGTGAGTGGGGATTAAATAAAGCTTATTGTGTCTGTGACTCCTCTGCATCCACATCATCATCATCATCATCATCATCATCATCATCATCATCATCACAGAGTTTCTGCTGTTCTGCACAAGAAGAGCTCAATTTAAAAGTTTTCAGCGTTTCTTATCCGAGTGTATTCTTGAGTACTTTGTGTTCGGTCTCACACCCCAAAGGCAACGTTACTGAAAGATTCCTAATACATATTTTGTCCTGATTCAACATGGCGTCTTGTGTTGTTGTTTTTATGCCAAGATGATTTCCATTGCCCCGGGTATGAAACTATTAATATGCTGCAGTTTTCTAATTTCCATTTGAATCCAACTGTTTGCTCTCTCACCTCCATAACTCAATAATTAATACCTGGGGCTGATACACATACTAATGAACAGGTGGCCATCAACTGTAATGTAACTCTGTCATATCTTGTTGTTGATATTCTATTCAGATACATAATCCATCCGCAGTGTTTTTAAGATCCCGTTGAAAGTAATTAAATCCGTCATCTTTATGCATAATTCATTTTTTTTTTTTTAAAAACACTCTCCTCCTCATTATCATCCTGCACAAAAATTCAAAGAGACATCATGGAAAGAAAAGTATAATTACCACACCTCATCTGACTCCTCATTGATTTCCCTGTTCATGAATCCTGTTTGGACACAAAGTCATGAACGCAGAAGTTTTGCACTTTTGAAAGATCGCTGCCACGGCAGTGATTTATAATCTGGCAAATCTGGCGGAGTGAAGATCATTTTAAAATGGGGATCACACACAAAAAAAGACAGCAATCTGCGTCTGCAGCGAGCATCGATTAACTCTCTTTAATCTCAGAGGCCTGTCAGCAGCTTCCACTGACGGAGAGGGTCAGAAGAATCTAAATGTTCAGCAGTCACGAAGCAAAAGCACTGAACATCTCTACAAGCGCGGCGTCCTCTGAAAAGTGCACCGACCACACTCCAAAGCAGTGGCTCTGACTCCTGAATAAAGCCATTTATTACCATCTGTACACATTGGCACTGACTTCCTGTCTCTCTTCTCTGGACCGACCGAAATGATTCCTCTGTGCGACTTTGTTGTCTCGTCCAAATGGGAAATCTCTCCCTCTTCTCTCTCCCTTCAACTCTCCCTCTCTGTAGCAGCGTCCAATGACTTTTCTCTGTAGGCAAATCAGCAAAAGTAAAAGCCAACACCGAAATAGATCCAAGCCAGATTTCCAGTGCGTCATTAACCTCAAACAAGCATCAATACGGTTTAATTATAGAGACGTGCGAAAGCTAAAATTAGACATTGGAAGACACGATGTATTATTCCTGGAACGTCTCACGCGAGCCAGCCTTTCTGTTTTTATATGTCTTTACATTTCATACCAGCAGATCACGTCTCTTATCGTGCACGATACAAGTGTGTAACTCAGAAGAGGACTGGAGCGTAATACCCTGCTGACATGCACATGTGGACTGAAAGACTTATTCCACTAACTGGTGTACTTGTTCCTCCTGTTTGGGCCCCAATGAACTGTATCTGCAGGCCTGGAGGAGGCCGTCACAAAGCTGGTGTAACTTCAAGAGGGATTCATACGTTGCATAGTATTCAAGTAAACAAAATGCTGCTGTTCCAGTAAGATTCTGAGTATTTGACGCGATCATAGAGACTGAAACAAAGCTGGAAGTTTTGAGCCACACTTGTGTTTGTGGGGATGAAGCGTTTAGCGTTGAGAGGGATTTATTATTGGAAATGTAATATAAGAAGTGTCCTGAAACTAAGCACTGCGTTCCCGTTAGCTTCTTCCTGATCTACGCCGTGCAGCAATCTGCAACCACATTGATGGTCCCCAGAGGATGAATCCCACTGAGAAATATCCTGAAACCACACATCAGAGCTAGGAAAGAGGATAGTAGGAGTGTGAACCTTCCAGCTGAGCAGGAGTGTAAGCATGAAGGTGTGCAGAGGAAGCACAGGACCTGTTCACATGCAGCATGCGGCTGCAGGAGATCCGTCACGGCTGCATGTCGTTGGGTTGATGGAACGATGGACGAGGAGCTTCTGATCGAGCTGAATCACTTCTATCCTCAGAGTGACTAACTTCTAATTTCTAAGTTTGAAAACTCTCAACGTATCAACTCCCGTTCTCCAAAACTCTCACAAGTGCACTGCCGCTCACTTTCCCCTTAAATAGCTCTCCGTCTATTATCGCCTGCTTTGCTTCTCTCTTTACTTTTTAAAACCCCTCATTAACTCCAGATTGTCTCCTAAATCCTCCGTGATGGAAGGAAATATATTCTCTGCTTTCAACTTATCCTCAGGGATGAGAGAGAGAGAGAGAGAGAGAGAGAGAGGGAGAGAGAGAGAGAGAGAGAGAGAGAGAGAGAGAGAGAGAGAGAGAGAGAGAGAGAGAGAGAGAGAGAGAGAGTGTGGCCGGACAGTTGGATGGAGAGAACGGGGTGAATTAGCAGAGGCCGTGAAGTTATATGTCTCTCTTGTGGACAGCAGGATGAGAGAATGGACTGATGGATGGAGAGATGAGGAGGGAGGAGGAGTGAGAGGGCGGGAGTCCTGTGGATGACTGGTTGGATAAGAGGTGGATGACAGAAGGAAGCGAATGAAAGAGAGTTCATCAATGTTAGTTTTCATCTTCATGTCTGCACTGTCGGGTTGTGATGCGATGATGGAAGAACAAAAGGTACAGTCTTTCTTCTGAGCCTCCTGAAGAACAAGAAGGACGATGCCCAGAACTACCACATCCTGCAGAAATGCCAGAACCAGCATCCAGTGGTGTCGAGGCCTGAAGAGAGAAAGATCACATGACAACACCTGCGAGTATCGGACCGAACACGAAGACGTAACACCACCTTTTGAGGACTTTTTCATGTCCTGGAAAGGTTTTGGAAAAGGTTCCCGCCCATAATCACATTCATTACAAGTGTTTCCATTGACTTGTACCTTTGGTTAGCTCGTTAGCAACACAGCTAGGTCCATACGGCCTCCACAGGAGGAGGGAGAGGAGTCAGTGGGCTTTTTGAAGGTGCAGATGATCTCAAAAATGAGTATTTCCACCTCCAGCCTGAATCAGTTCGCTCGGTTCATTCCAGCCATCCTGAGGAAGTACGGCCGCATCCTAATGCAGACATCCACTTCTCAGAGGTTCAGCAGCCAGACGCTGAGGAGGAACAAACAGTTGTTCTGGATGAGCGGGCGTCACGTCGAGCTGATCCATGAACGTCTGACATCCACGTCTCAACTTATCGCCGACTCCGCATTCACAAGTTTTTCTGGGCGAAGCAACGAGAAGATAACATGATGTCTGAGAGCTTCCACTGGATCGGAAAGGGGTCGATTCTACAGCTGGAGGGGGATTCGACCTAGAAAACACAGTTATGATGAGATCCATCGCTGATGCTCGGCGATGAGGATTCGAGGTGAATTGGTGGAGTTGAGTTTGTTGTTCAGCTCCTCGTTCCTTCACCGGCTCGACCCGACGGTCCTGCAGCCGCATGGATTCACTCGTCTTCAAGTCTTTTTTTAGTGTCTTTGCCTTTTCTCTCAGGGATTTCCACAAAAAAAAAAGAAACTTCCCAAACCTCTGGTGAATATATTGTTCAGTATATTCTAACTATGAGCCTCCATGAATGAACAACTGTTCTCATTACCAATTCATCTGCAGATTATCATTTTTTTGGTCCATAATAGAAAGTTGCGAAAAACTCTGAATGCCTGTCACATTTTAATCACACTGATGAATACGTGGTTGAAAAGGTTTATTGAAGTCCTGCGACGGTTTCCTCCTGGAGGGTCCTGATCTCCATGAGCGCACGGACACCAGCATTTGTTCGCATTTCCTTTTCGCTCGTTTTTCTCAAATATTCCGTTTAAATTTGCAACGGAAGTGGAGCCGGATGGAAGCCGGCTAACGAGCGCCGCTCCCTCGGGCGTGACGGTTGCACTGCGACACTCTGCGTGGAGGTTTGTGTCCGGTTGATGCATCACATTGTCCCTCAGTCCTGATGTGGCTCCTTGTTTACCACAGAGACTGCCTGTCCTCTGGTTCTTCTCTCTCGGTCTTGTGGGTCTGGACTTCCTCCCTCCTGCAGGACATGAACCTCGTCTCTCTCCACTCCGGTCTCAGTCAGATTGTCCAGGCCACCATCTCTGCTCTCATCGGTCTTCTTTGATTTCTGCTTTTGGGTTCGGCCGAACACAGACAGTTCTAGTCCAGACAAATATCTTCCAGGATCCACACCAACAAATAGAGCATCCATTGTTCTTGAGACAGGATGTACAGTAGTGATGTATAGATGCTGTTTTGTTGAATGAGAGGTCACGCTGCATGCAGGCGCCTTGACGGGAAAGTCAAGGGTTTTTATATAATGTTGATATAATGATAATATAATGATAATATAATGACGCTGCCGACGTTGGTGGTGGATAATGGAAGGAAATATATTCTCTGCTTCCTACTTATCCTCAGGGAGGAGAGAGAGAGAGAGAGAGAGAGAGAGAGCGAGAGAGAGAGAGAGAGAGAGAGAGAGAGAGAGAGAGAGAGAGAGAGAGAGAGAGAGAGAGAGAATGAATGAATGAATGGCTGGACAGTTGCATGGAGAGACTGCAGCGTCGAAATTAATCAATTCCTCCGACACTGTTTGAACGAATACTTCACAAAGACACAAAGACAGCATAACCAATACACACACACACACACACACACACACACACCTCTCCTGCCATGTCATAATCACAAATCTTCCTGTTCATCACAGCGTAGCACCCCGAAAGAGACTTCACACCTCCGGGTGTCGTCTCCATCAGCCTGCTGTCTCTGTTCTTCAGCGCTGAGCCGTGGTGCTCGTGAAGGCGGCGTTGTGCTTTGGTGACAGTAAAAGAACAAAAACGTATCTTTCATTTCACACAGTTGCAGCTGCTCACGATCGCGGCGCGTCGTCTCTGGACCGTCGGGTCAATCATTCACTTCCAGCACAGAGACCTGCAGGGAGCTTCCCACAAACACGACTTTGTTCCGGCTAAAAAACACAACAAAATCAGCTCTCCTCCTGCACAGCGTGACCTCCGCAGAGCAACAAAATGGCACTCGTGGCGTTTTGCGTCGGTGCGCCGACAACACGAGCGGACAGCTGCTCGGCTCCATAAAACCAACTCGCTGTGAAGATCCTGCTGCTTCACCTTTAAGCCGCTATTAGTCCTCAGCAGACTCTTCACGGCTAATCTATCTGATCCTGTTTCCTCCGGGATCGACCAACGGGACGTGTACATATTTGTTTTTGCACTAATCTAACACAGATTTCCCGACTAATGAAACCCGCCTCATCCCGTCCTCGCTGCTTACTTTCCAATCCCTCTCAGTCTGTTTTGGGGTTCTTGGAGGATCTCACCGACTTATTATGGGATCAGTGTGTTTCTGTGTGGTTTATAACAAAGCCCGTGCGGTATTCCCCTCAGCAATAATCCACTCCACAGCGGCGCCGCGGCGCGGCCAGCGCACCACGCCGCGCGCTAAGGAGCTTTAATGCTAAGTAGCCACAAAAGGACGCGGCCAAATGTAGCAGGGATCACGCGGAGGCAGCAGAAGAGTAGCGGGGATAACGTCAAACGGCCCCGAGGAGGGAGGGAACGCAGGGGAACGACGGCCCGACGAGGAAGAACCTGGAGCTTTCAGCCCGGACGCCCCGCTGGGTCAACACATGCAGAAACATTAAGTTCTTAAATAGCCGTAATGTAAACCTCTAGGAACTCAAATGTAAAGTTACACAGATTCAAACGTGTTTCATGTTGAACGTTCACTCCTGAGCTTTGAAAAGTTCTTTTGATAGGATGGTCAAAGTTGTCCTATTGCCATTTAATAAGGTGTGCAGATTGATTCCTCACATGCATCGAGGAACACGTCATCCCACCTTTAAAATGTGCAGCTGGCAGAAGTCTTTGAGCGGACGATGAATACGAAACAGATTCTTTTCAGTCTGCAGCTCGCCAGCTGTTTCATTTTGCTGAAACCTTTGTGCGCCCGTCAACCGAGCGCCGAGACGAGCTTCAGGAGCTTTAATCATCGAAACTCTGACACTCTCAAGACGTCTCGTTCATGTCGGCAGAGAAGTTAACGCTCGAGTTGGACGAGACAATTCCAACTCAACGTCCTCAAACTACCTTTTGGGTGAAGGTTTCGTCAAACCCACTCGTATGGGTTTACGAGAGAGACAAATATAGGACGAGGAAAACAGCCTCCACCGTGTGCTGAGGCTGGTTTTTGGACACGAGCTGTGGGATCCGCCCCGTTGACCACGTGCCCGCCTGCTGGGATCCAGCTCATTCAGAGTCACGTAGCGAAGCGAAGCGCCGCCAGACTTCTTCCTGACTCGAGCGCCGAGATGTGGCGCACATGATCAGCACCGTCGAGGCGAGACGGAGGCGGGTCTGCGGGCCTCGCGACCGAGACGCCGCAGATTGACGGCACTTTTCCCAAAGCCGGGAGAGGCTGCAGCAGAACGCATGAAGCGCTGCGTCTGCTTCGCAGGTCTCAGACGGGTGGAAAACCTGCTCAGACTGACACGGACGCAGGATCAGCTCTCACTGGACATTTCACATGGAGATTTGTTGAACTGCGAAGTTAGAGGCAACTTTTTGGAGCTTGTCAGACGAAAGCGTCTCTTCCTGTTGGCACGGCCTGGACCACACACGTGAACACATGAATATGAACGACTGAACAATTAGTCAGACACTTCCACCTGCACTCGCTGCACTTTCTGGACCACTGTTTACTGTTTTTATGTTTTCTTAATGTCTTATTTTTTATATTTATCTTTATATCTTATTGTAAGTACGAAGCGCAGAATCCGGTGTCAAATTCCATGAATGTGAAAATGTACATGTCCATGAAAGCTGAATCTGATCTGAAGTCATAGATGTATATTCACAACCGGGCAACAAAAGCCGTCAATGTCCAGATTTTCCAGTCGGCACTGACGGGAAAAAGTGGTTTGTATGTTGTCACAACTAAGAACTGAACTGACGTCTACTCATGTACATCATCACGTTGTTACTTCTGCATCTTTTTTGACAGCAAACCGGTTCATTTCTAGTTAACCAGATGAATCCAGCTGCAGAGCGACTCTCTAGACGCCGCGAATGCGTCCAGATGACGTGATGCACGCAGACAGCATGGCGTTGGGTTTGCTGCAACGCTCGCGGTGTTCGGGCCCTGAAGTAAAGAGCCGGAGAGACTTCTCCCTCCACCGCTTTCCAAGAGTTTCAGACCTGTGATCCGCCCACCCGGCACCCTCCCTCCCTGTGTCTGTGTTACCTGAAGACGTCGCTCCGCATTAAGCATGACTCCGGTTTAGATCCTCGCTCAGCGCGCTGTCAGGATATCTGGAGGATGGATGAAAACACTAAGTGATACGGAGGAAGAGAGAGGAGGATGTTAAAAAGAAAGAGGCTGGAGGAGAGGAAGCAAGGAACAATGAAGGGCACAAAAAGGAAACTTAAGAAAACAAGAGACCAGAACCTGCTCCTGCAGATACTGTCTGTGTGTGTGTGTGTGTGTGTGTGTGTGTGTGTGTGTGTGTGTGTTCGTCCACGCGGGTGTAGCAGCTCTTTCTTTGTGTCTCGGTGGGGCCTTTTTTGTTAAAAATGATTCATGTTCAGGCTTTAGAAGCAATGCTCACTGTCCCCTCAGCTGCGCTCTGTTCTCTTGTCCTTCCCGATTCACCGCTGGCTTTGGATGAAAAAGCTCCCTCGTTCCCCATAATGCAATGCTCAGGCCAGCCAAACCATGTTTGTGAGGGCGATACGAACGCCGTCCATTTTTCACCAGGAAAAAAACACACAATATATGGCTTTTTAAAATATATATATTATCAATGGAGCCTTGTGTCCAGACACAGTTTTATCATTTTTTTCTCCAGAACTTTTTAAAGTTAATTTACCTGTGTAATCTGTAGGAGTGACTTTCCACGTGTTATATCTATGTGACACTACTACTAGTTGTAAGCACCAGGAAGTAGGATGTGTCCCCGTGTGTTACGTACATACTCAGTGCTCTCCACACGTGTCCACATAATCAGCATGCAACCGTGCACGCTTTTCTTCGAGGTTGCATATGCCTACGAGTTGGAAAACTGTTCCGCTGATTCTTACTTTTGACTTGAAGACGTAGAACTCGTCATGAGCTCCCTGCGTTGTTGTTAGAGATCATCTCGCGTTCATCAAACTACCCAAGAAGTACGTTCCACACAGACCACCACCTCTTCAGGTCTTCATCAGCGAGTTGAGTAGAAGAAAGCTCAGTTGTTGTGTGTAACTCTTTACTAGCATGAACATTGCTGAACCAACAGCGACTCAAAGGGGTCGGCTGTCAGAACATCTTGACCGGGTTTCAACCACAAACCATTTGATCGTCACTAATGCATCCAAAAGACAACGCCAAGCCGGTGAAAAAACCCACAACATTCGCAATGAACACCGTCATCGGGGAAACAGTCAGGACCCAACAGACAACGTCACCAATCGATCACCACGAGTATCGAATTGGAAGCAGACAAAGTGATCGATCGGAGAAAGATCACATCTCAAAGACCAACAGAACAGAGAGAAGCGTTACCATGACCTCATACACAACCATGACCTCATACACAACATGACCTCATAAACAACCATGACCTCATACACAACATGACCTCATAAACAACCATGACCTCATACACAACCATGACCTCATACACAACATGACCTCATACACAACATGACCTCATACACAACATGACCTCATACACAACCACGACCTCATACACAACATGACCTCATACACAACATGACCTCATACACAACATGACCTCATACACAACATGACCTCATACACAACATGACCTCATACACAACATGACCTCATACACAACATGACCTCATACACAACCACTGATCATTGAGTCCTTTAAGAAGACAGTGAGATGTGGTTAAAGCCTCAGGAAGGAAATCTATTACATCAACCTTAAGTGAAGTTGTTTTTTATCTCCTGATCCTGAGGTTCAGAATAAACAGTAACACTCAGACTCGGTATGACAAAGTTGCATATAGCAGGGAATTAATTAGATTTTGTGGTATTTGAATGTCAGTGTCCAACTGGGCCGGGGTGACAGTACTTTTGGAGAAAGTGGAGAAAGAAAAAGTTCTTTACCTCTATTAATAAAATGTTCCTGTGCCATTCATTACCCAGCTGTCAGATTGCTCCAAACCCCATTAAACAGGACCAGTACTATGTCTCATGTGACAATACAGTCCCATCTTAATCAATATCGCAGTAATTTGGTGTCAAATTTTTGAATTCTCTTTGCCAGTTTTTGGTTGTTGTTTATTCTGTTTGTTTTTTTCAGTTGTTACGCAGAGCCTTGCCATCATTTCCGGGGGATTATCTCAGTAAATTAAGGTAAAATAGAGTACAAAGGTTCTAATCCCCTGAGGTCCTCTGGTATTACTCGTCCTTTGCAAATAGGACTCAAAGACTTTATTGCCACGGATATTTCTAGCCGCATGAATGGGTTGATATGCTCTCACAAGCAGAATTTAAACAGAGCTTGTTCAAGCGTTGGATCCCCAAAAGAAGGGTTGTTTTTTTTTTTAAATGGTTGGACAAATGGTAAAAACTAATTGCAGCGCTCCAGCACTTCCATGTGAAACAATTCCATTTGCATCTTCTGGCCGCATTTACCACCGAAATGCTCAAAAAGCACCAATTGACTCAGTTTATCTTGTGAGCTGAAGGACTCTGATTGATAATGACTCTCTAAATGTGGTGATGCTGCTTCACTTTGTGCACACGCTATATCTCTTTCCCAGACAACCAGCCAAATGCATCAATATGATGGCTCTCTGGGAGACGTGTGGACGAGCAGGGGCTGCTGCTACATTATTTTGGCGGGTTTTTTCAGAGCCAAGTGTCTAAATTGCTATGCTTAAGGAGCCACGGGCACCGTGTCAGACATGGATTTGGTTTAATGTGTCACGAATGGCTTCATTTCATTCCCGGTCCTCTGAAAAAGTTGTCTTCTCATAAAAATGGAAGTTTTGAAAGGCATAAGCTCGCCACATCCAACCTATAAAGAGTGAAGAGGAGCGGCTCTGAGCGCTGCGTTAAATCAAATGGACCTGAGCCGGCCCTGGAAATGTATGTCTGTATCAGTGTGGACATCTGAGGAAAGAAATCAGGATGCATTGTGGTTCATTTTGACGAGATTAGATTGTGACATTGTGTATTTGTATTAAAGTCTTTTATAATTATTTTTACATCAAAAGCTATTTTTATCCCTGTTGGCGGCATAGCTTCATGGACGCTACCTTGGCGTCTCTCCACCATTTTGGACCTCAATAAAACAGCTGAGCATCTGGACGCGTTGCCGTTAAACCAGAGTTCCAGAGATTCGTGGTGGCCAGATTACATTAGCTGATTCCTGGCTCTCCCTCCATTTTCTCTTCACTTATCCAGTCAAATATATATTTAAACCACATTGAATCCTGTAAATCCTGCCAGACAAAAGTCCCTTATGCAAGAAACATTTTTCATAAACCTCAAATTGTCTTTTTCCACCTGTGAGGTTTACAAATATGAGTGTTCAAAGTTGGATTCAGTCTCCCAGAAATTACTTTTCCTCCACTGCATTGGGAATTTACATTTCTGTTGATGCTAGATTATATTTGCGCTTGATGTACCACAAATAAGTACCAACGAAAAAAACCCAGGAGGTCGCCATTCATGTGGCGTTGTGCCGAAACCAAACCACTTTGGTTATGTTTGGTTTCAATTTGGCAGTAATTTAAAAAAAGATTGCTCAGAGTTGGGAGTCCTTTACGATTACCTCCCAGTCTTTTATTTTAATGAAGCACCTTTTTGAAAAGCCAAATGTTGAACGCAAATTAAAAAAAACGTCCTCGTCGCTCTCAATGATGCCCGTCAAGTACAGACAAAGAGAATTGAATGAAACTAAAGAGTGAAGATGTGATGCCAGTTGGACGAACGCAATAGAGAATGTCATTTTGGAGTGAAACCGACAGACGCGCCTTTGTGTGTAATGGAGCTTGATAATATTTAATAAGCCATTGCTCCAGCTCGCTTGATGAAACACACATTTACATTCAATAACAAGCATACAGTGGAGACACATTCAACAATTACCTCTTTAGAGTTTCCATCTTGATGGCCACGGAAGATGCTTATTAAAATGTAATGTGATTGTGGTACTCAAGCGCAGTCTTGTGTGCAATGTGTGTGTGTTTTATGTACCGTAGACTGTATATAAGAAATAGACGTATTCACCGTAGCGTCACCCGTTGGTTTGGGCACCAAGAGTTCTGCAGTTCTGTTCCATCTGTTGCTTGTTGGAGAGTTTAACAAGTTAAACTGGTGAAAATGTGTTTTTCACCACGATAGCGCCTTGGCAGAGCTGGTAACACTTAATTCTTTGTCGTTTGGCCTTGGCGCCTTTATGAAGAAAGTCTCTTCTCCTGTATGTTGTCGCTTGGGAGAAGACTTGTATTGCCTTTCAGTGTGATGCAGTCAAATAATAGTTTTCATTTTCTAGTTATTTTTATTTTTTATTTTGGCCTTGGAGAACCTAGCACCTTATTTGTTTCTGTAATCTTTTTTTTTCTTCCCGGTAATCATTTTCATATAAATAAATGTCCCTCTTTACTTTTCTTGCTCTGTTGGTCCCATCTTTTTGGCAGATAAAGTGCTTTGTTTCCTGTAACTCCATGTGTTCCCCAGTTAAAGTTATACTGCAATAGTGTGTGTTGGGGTTAGCACCAAAAACAATTCCTCAAATACCTACATAGAGAATAATAAACGCTACACAAACAATTCCAGTGGACTTTCAATGAAATGTCAGTCCAGTTGAACACATAGATTTTCAATTAAATCTTATTTAAATGATATGGTTTCAACTCTAACATGTTAACAATGTGTCTCTGTTGCAACTAACCGAGAAGAGAATGTGTGTTCCTTTGAATGTAAAAGAAGACAACACACACACACACACACACACACACACACACACACGCACACATAAACCTGGCATTCAAAGCAGATCAACACATTGACAAGCGCAAGGCAAGTTTGGGACTTGTTCCATTTCCTTCGCTCGTGGCATCTGCCTCGACATTTGTTTTATAATATATATATATTCTATTTCAAACTTTTTCCCAGGTACACAGCATCGCCGCACTCTTCTCCCCTGCCGTCGTGCGTCACCTTCCTCGCGCTGGAGTTGACAGAAAACGAAGTGTTGGCGGGGCGGCCGCCCACGGCGGCGCCTCCGCTGTACCGAGAGCTGGAGGCGCTGGACGGTTCCGGTGGTTCGACACCCAGCAACTAGTTGCAGAGTTGTGGGTGTGAATCTGTCTTTGTACAGGCCGTCTGTTTTGCTATGCTGAAAGCTGACAACTTAGAGAAGAAATATTAATGATAATCTGGGGGTTTGCTGCAACACAGTTTAGTTCATCAAACACTCGGATGCACTTCCTCTCCACACAGGAACAGAAGGTTGATGTCCTCTTGAGTGTCTTTACCACTGAATGATCGTGTTCCTGGTCCAATAAAGTTGTATTTAGGGGTAAAGTGAGCATCTAAGAAACATTGTTTAGTCTGGAAGGTGAGGTTCACGTGAGGGGATGTGGTTTATCTCTGTAAAAACTGTTAACATTTACACTATCCACCATGGAAATAACCATTACATCTGCTTTATACTTGTTGAGGAAGTCCCACAAATGTCGAAACGCCATCGTGTCTGGGTTCATAATATTATCCGTAGCTGCATACGGCTCCGACTCCTCCAGGATCTCTTCCTTTCCACTCAAGAGAGACGGCGAGGGGTGCGTCCGCCTCTTGTGTAGACACGGTAACTTTCTGTAGACACGGTAACTTTCTGTAGACACGGTAACTCTCTGTAGACACGGTAACTTTCTGTAGACACGGTAACTCTCTGTAGACACGGTAACTCTCTGTAGACACGGTAACTCTCTGTAGTCACGGTAACTCTCTGTAGACACGGTAACTCTCTGTAGACACGGTAACTCTCTGTAGTCACGGTAACTCTCTGTAGACACGGTAACTCTCTGTAGACACGGTAACTCTCTGTAGTCACGGTAACTCTCTGTAGACACGGTAACTCTCTATAGTCACGGTAACTTTCTGTAGACACGGTAACTTTCTGTAGACACGGTAACTCTCTGTAGACACGGGAAGACACTGTATTTTCTCTCATTTTTACTTGTATTTTGTTTGATTTTTGGAGCAGTGGAAAGTCATACTTTTCACCGGTTTATCTTCGCAATAAGCAATACACCAGCCGGCCACAGGAAAATGAATCGTGTCGGCCTTCACGTTCCTAACGGGAGGATGCAGGTGCCGGTGATCTCGTGATAAAGCAGCAGCAGCTGTGACTTCATATCAGCAGCAGCTGCTGTGACTTTATATCAGCGGCGGCACAGCAGGGCTTTCGCCGCGTGGAGCGTCCACAGAAACACACCCGGCGTGTGGAGGTGCGACTCTGTGCTGCTCGGTGGCGTGGCTGAGGGATGGTGTGCAGAAGCGCCGCCCGGCAGCTCCTCTGTTGATGACCAGAAGGACTTATCACACTGACAATGGATCTCAGTTCATACGATGCACACTCTCTCTCTTTCGCAAATGCATTATTCCTGATGTTTATCATCACAAGGAGCCGCTCCGAACGGAAAATACAAAGGCAGACGAGGAGGAGCGGCGGGCTCATCATCATGCAGCGTCACGTCTCCTGAGACTCTCACTCTATTTAGTTATTTAATTAAACAATTAATGAATAATCATTTAGACAACCTGTTCCTCATGGTATTTATTTGACACATTCAAATTATATCATCCACGTGAGTCGCGTAGAGCCAAAGAGTTTTTGTTTTGGGGCGTCTGCTGGCCGGCCAGCGTTTTTGAGATTGGAGTGGGACACGGAGAAAAGCTGATGTTGTGATCGTCACATTCAAACATCTTTGATGTGACGTGTCGAGTCTTTGCCGATCAGTGTTAAGATGTCTACAGAGTCTTCATTTTCCTTCCACCAGTTTTTTAATGGCAAGCCAGTCAGCTTGCTATCACGTTTTTGGGTTGTGTATGGCGTTAAAGTTTCATTACGTATTGGAAAAATACGTAACATGAGGAAACATACCGAGGAGATCAATTACAGTAAAAAGGGCTCACATGCCCTCTTTTCACACTCAATAAAGTCAAACTGCATATATTTTATTTATCAGCGGCCATTATCAGACAATAAGTGACGTTGCCTAAAGGATCTTCGGAACTCTAACGTTGATTAACTTCATTAAAATTTCTGAAATGCAGCAAAGCCTTGTGGGAAGAGTTATCGGCTCAGAAAAAAATTAAATCTACCGTTAAATGTTTTTGATTACTTAAACCCTGTAATCCCTGTAACCTCTGTAAGAGGTTGAACCCGCTCGACTGAGGGTCAATCTTTAGCATCGTAGCCGGCTCCCTGCTCCATCATTAGGAGCAGTCAGTCTTTGTAGTGTTTTCAATTTAAGCTTCTGACCTGTGGCCTTTTTTCTTTATTTCGCTGACGACACTGGGAATAAAGCTTTTGTATGTATCAGTCAAACTTCTCTTCACAGCTCTTATTTTTTTATCTCTTGCTGAGCTTTGATGGAGATTTTAAATTGTCAGCATCTTGCAGGTACCTCCTACATATTTAATATTCCTTTTTTCTGTTTTTCCCTCATTGACACTGACAATTATTAAAAAGGGTAACTATTTTGTTCAGAGCTCTGATTAAACACCACCGTTGGGGATGATTGACCACACACCATTTATTTTAAATCATCAGCTACCTGACTAATTAATTCATAATGATGTAGTAGTCTTACTGTTTTTACTTTTTAATATATTTTTTAAAATGGTGTTGCTGGTAACACTGATCCCAGGACTTGGTTCTGGGCAAACTGGGATCCGTCATTGACTCTTGTTGGACTTCGACTTGGCCACTTATTCTGAAAAATCTGCACTTCTGATCATTTCTTATTGCAAAAGTTTACATGGTGAAATATATCCAATAAGCCCTCCTTTTTCACATTCACTTTCCCCTATTAAATACTATTTATTGCAGATTATGTCCAACAGAAAACACTTGGGAGCATCTGCGGTGTCTTTCTCTTTTTTTCTGCAGTTGTAACAGATGTTGGCCCTTTGGTCAGAACATTTTTCGCATGTTAATCAGTCGGCCAGTCAGTCCTAATTATCTGGAAGCCCTTACCTCCGCAAAACAAAGACGGGCAGCAATGGTGAGAAGACGTGGCTCAGTGAACTTTCACTCCACTCCGAGTATTGGACAGTTACACATTACTTGAAAACCGGAGTTTGTACACACAACATATCATTTAAAGCAGACTTTTATTTCAAAGTATTTCACTACTCGAATATAAACTCTATAAAAAATACATGACAATGTCAAATCACATATAATACAATATATAACAACACACACAATCAAACTATCTACAAAATATGTGGGTCAGAGGTGGAAAGGCTCATTATCACAATTATCTCTGTCTTCCACTTCAACTTGGCCTGTCCAAAAGTGCGGCCCGGCAGCTCGTGTCCGTCGTCTAGGGCCAGCAAGGTGGGGGTTCTGCCTGTGGCACATGGGGACCAGCAACAGGTCCCGTACCCATGTGCGTGCAGCTCAGCAGAGCTATTCCCTGCATGACCACGGCGTCGTCCTGTTTCTTGATCCTCTGGTTGTGCCACTGTGCAACCGTGGTGTGGCTCACGTCCAGCGGCTGCATGGTGGTCTGCAGCATCACGGTGATGTTCCCCAGAATATGCTGCCTGATCATCCGATAGTCCTGGACAATCAAGTCCCACCGCAACATTGTCAGAGTCCCTATTTTTTTGGGACAACTTAATTTTTTTGACTCGTGAAATTTTTTTTTTTTTGACCCGTGATTTTTTTTTTGTCATGTAATGTAATGTTTTTTTTTAACGTGAAATTTTTTGAGGAATTTTTTTTTGATGAGTGAAATATTTTTGGGGATTTTTTTTATTTTTTCGTCATGTAAATGTAACATTGATCTTGTTGATGAATGCAATTAGACTTTATTTTCTTTTTTCACTCGTGATTTTTTTTTTGTCACGGAGATATTGTTGATGCAGAGTAACATGCTGGTGGAGCAGAGAGGCTGCAGAATGAGAGGAAGCAACATAATAAGAGGACGCCAAGATGCTTTGGCGATACTTTCTGACCACCGAGCAAGTACTTCTGTGGGACTTTTGCACAAAGTCCACTTGAGGTCCTTGCCTCTAACTTCTCTGGGGCGCAATAGAGTCTTTAGTCCCTGGGTGGGCTTGAACCACCAACCTTTCAGTTAACAGCCGAATGCGCTAACCAATTACGCCACAGAGACTTCTTCGAGAGATTTGGTGGAGTATTTTTTTTTGCTCATGTTTTTTTTTTTTTGCCTAGTAAAATTAATTTTTTTTTTTTTTTTGCATTAACCAATTATGCCACAGAGATTTCTTTGGAAAGACTCGGTGGAGTTTAAAAAAAAAACAAATTACGTAAATGTAACATTGAATTTGTTAATGAATGCAATTGGACATTTTCTTTTGCGCTAGTGAATTATTTTTTTTGTCATGTAAATGTAAAATAGATATAGTTGATGAATGCAATTGGACATACTCTTTTTTTTTGACTAATTGAATATATTTTTTTCGTCATGTAACGTCATTGGGAACAACAGCAGTAGCTGGAGGGAAAGTGCATCACAGACGTCTGAAGTAAAGGCAGCGTTTTCCTGTGTTTACTGCACTGAATGAACGTTTACTTTGTGAATCAAGCAGGAGATCAGAAAGAGAGGAGATAAGAGATCCAATGTGTGCAGCTTATCTCCAGTAGCAGCCTTCGTGGTGCGTTTGCTGACCGGCAATCTCCGGTAATCTCCAGCACAGGTCATCGCGGCCACACCTTAAGGAATCCATCATCTTCACAATGCCCCAATACACCTCAGCAAGGTCGCTAAAACGGCTAGCAGCTTTCTGTGCTAACCCTGGTGGTTAATGTAATGTTGAACTGAAAAACTCGGATTAGGCATTCCACTCCTGCAACATCGTCTGGCGTAGTGGAGGGTGTTTCTTTTTTTAAAGGGTCAAATTAGATGTAGCAGAACTAAAGAGATCGTCCGACAACTTGTTTTCTGACAGATCTGCAAGTGACCAGTCCCACGGTCAACACACGGACTGTCCAGCGTTGTCACCTAATGCATGAACTGACTGCCCATCAATGATTTAGACAGAGAGGAGATGAAACAAGTGGTTTCATAAACACAGATAAAGTCTATTCACACAATTTTCTCTTTTAATCTGACAATACATATTGTTGAGATATTGTTCAATTGAACTTTCTTTCTTTAATTTGATTGTCAGTAGCGTGACGGCGTACAGACGTGAACACAACTGCTGGCTGCTTCAACACATAAGGGACAATATAAATTATGTACGGTGGAAATACTGTGTTTTAGTATAATCTATTCATTTCTTTGACTAATGAAGGAGCCATTACTGCTGCTCCAGTGCCACTGTCTGCTGTTAGTACTGTGCATCTGTATGCGCACATACACATTGTGATAGACGTGTGTGTGTGTGTGTGTGTGTGTGTGTGTGTGTGTGGAGCTTTTACCTTCTTTATTTACATTGCGTTTGCTCTTTCATAATGCATTCATGAATGTCTGTGTTGTGATCACGTATGTATCCTCTGTTGTTTACTTCTCTTATGTCTTTGCTCTTTGCACTCAGCAAATGGATGATTTCAGAACGTCATTGTACACGTTGTGCAGTGGAGATGCAGCATTGTGTTGCTCTCCACTGACTGTTGTCCATAAAAAGTTTGCTCAACTAGTTTCCGTGGCAATGCGCCGCCCATTGGAGAGTGTCAATTGGATGAAGTGCCAGCGTCGTCTGATTGGATTGGGCCTGGAACCGATAATTAGACCAGCCAGACTTTGAAAATATGATCAACACGCACTCATCAAGCCGGCTTGTTGCAGCAGTGGTCTCACACTGTGTGCTGTGGCAGCAGCTTGGAGTGAAGCAAATGGCTCCTGTGGTAATATTTAACTTTGACAGCAGTGGAAGGGGAGCAGATATTGGCGAAAGGAGAAGATTTAGTTTGAGTAAAGTACGTTTGCAGCTTGTTTTCACCGGATATGAAGCTTTTACTGGAGAGGAGGATGAAGAGTTAACGCTGCTTTGTGTTCTCATCAGTGTGTTACGGGCTGAGAATTAAACAGACCCTGTGTATGCCGCTCTCACACACACACACACACACACGACACAATATGTACACACACCACATCCCTGTCCCAGGACCGAGCATCGGATCAGAAAAACACATATTTTTATTTTTTTTATAAATTAAAAAAAATTCAAAATGTCCAAATTTTGAAAATTTTAAAAAGAATAAAAAAAAACCTTTGACAGGGAAAGAAGGAAGACACCTGAGACACCTTGAGGAGAGCAACAGCTGAGGATCCACTTGCCTTCCTGTCAACAGCTCACAGTCTTCAGACGGTTGTTCTGCCAAAAGAAGTAGATTTTAACTGGAGAGAGTGAAGTCAGCAGAGGAGGAGCTTCTTAAGGCCCTTTCTGAGCATCACAAGTCCTCACATCCTGGCACTCCATCATCTCCATCAGGACTCTTCTGGTCAGCGCCCAGAACTTCAAAAGATGACGATGTGAATTCAAACAATGTGCACATAGTAAAGCAGAAAACAACTCACAGACAACTGTTTGAACCCGACACGAAGGACTCGTGTAGAAGCAGCGTCACGCGACGCCCCGGCAGCGAGAACATCTTCAACCCTCGCCGTTGCAGACGGAGCTGTAGGAACGTTTCCTGGCCGGAGGACAGAGGAAGAAGAGGTGGAGCGGGTGGTGTTGGGTTCCATCCCGGGAGAAGACGCCGTCTGCGAGGCGTTCGGTGTCACTGTGGCGGTGGAGAGCGAACTGTTTGATGATCAGAACCAGGCTCCACGCGGCACATGATGAAACCTCGAGGTAAGCAGGAGGCGGTCCTCCATCGTCATCGTCACACTGGGAGCCGAGGCGACGGTGACAGATCGGATCTGAGGCCGAGCGGCTTGGATCTCAGGGGTCCGGTGACGAAACCGGCCTCAACGTTCCACCGATCGCAGTCGTCTCTCAACCCCGTATGCACTTCTCTTCACCTCCTTTCTTCCCTTTCTTCTTGCGCTTGCCTTACCCTCTTCCCTTCTCACCTTCACTCCTGCCATCCTTCCTCCTTCCTTCCCTCCTGTCTCCTCTTCCTTCATCATCATTACGGTCTCGTTTGACTCACTTTCCCACATCTTTTTCACCTCTTCTCATCCTTTGCTTCTTCCTTTCTTCTTCTCTTTCCACCTTTTTTTCCAGCCTTGCTTTTCTGCCTTTTCCTCACATGGTTTTCTCCCTCGTTTCCTCCTTCCTCGGCCACTTCACCCTCTTCCATCCCTTTACTCTCACACTTCCCTCTGCAGTGAATTTCAATGCATTGACATCAGTACCTCAGTCGCATCCATTTCATCCCTCTTGAGCATCTCTTCCCTGATTCTCAGGATGCTCTTCTCTCTCTCCTCCTCCTTCTCTTCCTCCTCCTCCTCTTCTTCCTCCTCCTCCTCTTCCTCCTCCTCCTCCTCCTTCCAGCAGGACTTCATCAAACCGTCTTTTCCAACTCTTTAACCTAATCCACGCTGTCAATCCGACGCTCTCCATCCTTCCTTTGGGCTCTGGCGAGTTTGTCCGTGTGAGTCGCAACATGACGATGATTTAATGACACAACAGGATTGGACGGCGTGTGCGTCCCACTTCATTTTGTCTGCCAGTGTGTGTTTGTGTGTGTCTGCATGTGGTTGCCGGTGTGAGTGAGTGAGATGCTTCCTGACATTTCAGGAAAGGTTAATAGAGTCCTGCTTCACACCGAGAGAGAGAGAGAGAGAGAGAGAGAGAGAGAGAGAGAGGGAGAGGGAGAGGGAGAGAGAGAGAGAGAGAGAGAGGGAGAGAGGCAGCGAGAGAGAGAGAGAGAGAGAGAGAGAGAGAGAGAGGGAGCGAGAGAGAGAGAGAGAGGGAGCGAGAGAGAGAGAGAGAGGGAGCGAGAGAGAGAGAGAGAGAGAGAGGGAGCGAGAGAGAGAGGGAGCGAGAGAGAGAGAGAGAGGGAGCGAGAGAGAGAGAGAGAGGGAGCGAGAGAGAGAGAGGTGAAGACAAAGGGATTCAGAAGAAAGAAAGTCAAATGTGAGTGTAAATACGGCCATCAGTTCTCTCCTGATGGCGTCCCGCCGCCTATGTGGTTGTTTATTTCACACAGTCTGCAAAAACAGCCTCACACACAGCTCAACACACACACACACACACACACACACACACACACACACACACACACACACACACACACACACACGTTGTGTCATTTGAGCTTTGATCAACATGTTTAGAATCAAAACACATTTCCTCAGTTGGAAAAAACGAAATTAAATTACAAGCTAATTAAAGTCCTTCAAAATAAAGTTACTGGATGTGACGCTGCCTTCTGACTTCTGTTGGACAAAACGTACGTTACACACCTGAGTTACAGGAACATCAAGAAGAGGACAAACAAAGCTAGTGAAGAACATGGATACAGGCGATGAAGTGAAGGGTCACATTCAATGTTTCATGCACAGGTTTATGTATATATATATATATATATATATATATATATATATATATATATATATATATATATATATATTCTGAATGTTTCATAGAGAACCTTAAAGCAGACTTAGGGTTGTGTGTTCAGGAGTCAGCGCAGTGACATCACATGTTAATGAACACCTGATGTGAGGAACAGAGACAGTTTATGGAGGGATGAGCATCTCCCGCTGAGGCGCGATCGCTGTCTGAGATTTGCAAAACACACAAAGGGAAAGCTGCAAACCCGCCGCAGAGAAGAATGGAACTTTAATCTGTTTAATTGGATAAAGCAACAAAAGGAGTGTTTTCCATTGTTGAAGCTTAAGAAGATCTGAGAGGCTGAGTTGAGGAAATACAGAGGAGGTGAACGAGGAGGAAGGTAGAACGGAGAGAGAGGAACTATGAAGAGAAACGGAGACAAACAAACAGGTGAACAGAAATGAAAGGTGAAGATCTGGTGGAGGGGATGCAACACCCCCCAAATACAGAACTGGTCAAAGAAAGCAAGATAGAGAGGAAAGAGGGAAACGAGCTGAGCGGAGAGAATAAATACGATTGTTTCTGGTGACGTGAATCCTCTCAGATTAGAGCCGGGCCTCGTGCACAGAAACCTCTCGTCTCTTTGATCGTCCCCATAATCAGACTGGAGCTCAGGGTTTATGGAAACGCTTTCCCTCTCTGAGCACACTGCGTGTGTGTGTGTGTGTGTGCGTGTGTGTGTGTGTGTGTGTGTGTGTGTGTGTGTGTGTGTGTGTGTGTGTGTGTGTGTGTGTGTGTGTGTGTGTGCCAGCATTGTTCTGTTTTGAGTTGTTTTAAGGTGATGCATCAGGAAAAAAGGCCACAGAACAATAACTGTCCCCAAAGGCTCGGGCGTTTTAATGCATTTCAATGTGAGTTGTTTCTTTGTGTTAACAGACAACACAACCTCCATTGAATCCTGCACGACCAGAGCAACACACTCGTGTGCCAGATGAATGAAAACTCTGCAGTTTTGCCTCCGTTCATCTGATAAATGGTGCTAAACATTGAATTTTAAAGATGAGCATGAATGAGATTATTTCAATCTCAATGACGCAGCGACGTGAGAAGTTTTAAGAAGTGACATCATTGTTGTGTCTGCACTGCAACGACCAGGAAGCATCGTAGTGAGTCGTTGCTGCACAGGGGCAACAATGACTGAGGTAAGCGACAGAAAACAACAGACAGATGGGCCGCCATCTTGACTGTAAGGAAGCCCGGAGGGGACAAGTGTTTGAGATTCAGCTCCTTTGTTGGGAGAGCTTCACTTTCCTACTGGTGAAGAATCATTTCCCCGAAGGTAGATTGTTGTGTAGAAGTACATTGCCACTATAAATGATTTAAAAATGTTTTCTCATGGAAAAAATAGTCATAAGTTTATTTTCATCTCTGCTCTGATGGTGAAATGAGAAAAGAAAAGGAAAGTTTATGCAACGTTTCTCTATCCAGCTTGTGTCCTGTGGAAGTCCTGATGATATGCGTCAGATAATGTTGTGTACTGTTGTTGTTTCTTTTCAGGAAGTGTTATTTTGGTGTACATGGTGTGCTCTGTGGCTTCTATAATCCAACAAAGCAAAGCGACAAACAGCGAGAAAGAGAGTGTGTGTTTGGATGCTGCTGTGGAGGAGTTTTGTCTTTTTTGGGTAAAATGTAAACAGAAAGTTGCTTCAAGAGGAAGAACTGCAGCATCTGTCTCACTGTTGTGTTGCTTTTTCAGAGGAAGAAGCGGAGTCTCAACTTTTGGGGAACTCCAGATACTCACCTTTTCTCTTCTTTTTCTATATTGCGAGCTGAACTGCTTCAGTTAAACACCTCGCCGAAGGTCAACTCTCATTCCAAGTGTTTGACGTTGGACTTGCTTGTGTTGCAGGATTTCACTCGTCAGAAGTCTCTGTGCCAAATCCTTTATCTGGTGACGAAGCTCAGGCGGAGCGACGGCAAGACTCATTACAGCCACCAGGCGGCTGATCACTGAGCTCCAGAGCTGTGAGAGACGTGAGGTTTCCAACAAGGAGTTCATGTCCAGCATTCAGACGTTTAGACTGCTGCAGAGAGCTGAAGCCCTTTCATTTATCTCTCCCTCATCGAGCTCAACTCAATCACAAACATGCACAGAAATGCAAAGACGTTCATATCACATGTGGAGGAACTGCATTCAAGGCTCAAGTGAATATTAATTTAAATGAATCGCTAACATAACCCACTTTGTGTTTTGTGGGCGCTTGAACATCAGCTCAGTTCTCCTTTTCCAAGAATGAAGAGAGGTGAAGTAACACCTGACTGTGTGGTTTGTCCCTTCCGGGCTACTGTAGAAACCAACATGGCGGACTCCAGGAAGAGGCCCGGGAGTGAAGCATGTTCATGCACGAGTGAGATCTACACCACGGCTCAAAGGTTTGTGGTCACACAGACACATTTTCAGTTTCTTTACAAGTTCTCTCATGAAACATGTTTCACCTCTGAGAACAAGAAGAGACCGAAGAGTCTCCAGACCCTCAAGCAGCTCAAAGCCAGATGTAGAGCTGCTCTCACCAGCACAGCTGTTTTAAGGGTTTTAAATGGTTTTCAAGAGTTTTCAAGGGATTTAAAGAGTTCAAGAGTTTTCAAGGAATTTTAAGGTTTTATTAAGTTTAAAAAAAATAATAACTTTCAAGTGTTTTTACAGGTTTTCAAAGGATTTAGGAGTTCTATTAAGATTTAAAAAATGATTTTCAAGTGTTTTTAGGGTTTTCAAGGGATTTTAAGGGATTTTGAAAAATGTTTAATGGTTTTAAGGGTTTTCTATCCTCCATTATTCTTCTAAGGCGATGATAAACACAAAGTACCATCAGAACCCTGATAGCTGCTGGACATGAGCCTCTATACACGATGTAGATGTTTCATGAAGAACCAGATGTTTCACCTGGAATAGTCTTTCACCACATTGACAAAGTACAGAGAGTATTTATGATTCATTTCATGTCATCTTCATTAAAAAAGCTGCTTTTCTTTGAAAAATAAGGACATTTCTAAGTTTTTGAACGGGGTGTGTGAAGCAGCGGCTCAGAGCACAAGACAAACTTCCTCCTCTTATAGTTATGAATATGATTTTACATTTATGCTATTAGAGCCCCCTAAAACGTACGAGCTGGACCACGGGTCGGTGATCCTGTTATGTGCCGTATGAACATAAAGGTTAGCATTAAGTTTCAAAATGACGCCCCATCAAAATTCAATTTTCCAGCATGTCTGTAAATTTATTCCATCCATAAAGGCGTAGCGACGTAAAAAAAATAGTTTATTTTCTCCCATAATAGGGACATTGTACACTATGCGAGAAGGCGGCCATCATTATGAAAACGTCATTAACCTCCTCATTCATCCACTGCCCTTAACGCTCTTTCCCTGGGCTCGTTTTATCATCACTCCACTCAACCCTTGACCTCCCAAATCTCAAAGTAAGCAGCACAAAATGTGCAAATAAACAGAGGCTTCCATACGTACATGTGTGTATGTAAATAAATATGCCTTCATACACACACACAAGCTGGTCTTAGGTTTAGTTTTCACTAAACAAAGTGTCAGAGAGACAGTCTGAGAGCAGCAGGCGGACTCTCTCGTTCTTGAGCCGCAGACATATTGAAAAGACAGCGGACTTCCAAAGTGCTGTCAGGCAGACGGAGAGAGTTCCACCCTTTGACCAGAGAGATCTACTCGGGGTTATGAAGCGACGGCATGACTGAGATGAACTGTGGAGCCAAACCAGCGAGGGCTTTGTGAACCAGCGAGGGCTTTGTGAACCAGCGAGGGCTTTGTGAACCAGCGAGGGCTTTGTGAACCAGCGAGGGCTTTGTGAACCAGCGAGGGCTTCGCATTGTGTCCTGAAAGCAACGGGGAGGTTTCAGAGTAGTGGAGTTATTCGGCCGGACGTTTCTGTTCCGGTTGGTGCTCGTGCAGCTGAGTTATGGACGACTTGTAATCTATGGATTGTTCGTGAGGGAAATGAGCAGAGAATCGCAGTAACCCAACACGCTAATAACAATTGCATGCTTGTGTTCCTCTGTTCCTCTGGCAGTTTGTGAAAGAGAGCCTCGTTGGTTTAACCACTGAGAACCGGAGGTCACGATCAAAAGGTTGCTCTGAGGTTTTTAATCCCGTCACATGTTCACAGCCAGAAAGAAAAAAATCCCTTTTCAGCTGAAGTAAGATGGCTTCCATCTTAAAAAATAATGCACAGTATACATATATATATAAAACATATATATAAATCCTCATCAGCCTACTGAAGCTCTCTCGATGCCTCCAGACACAGGATCCTGTCAATGAGGGCCGGACCCCCGTGGTCCCATGAACCAAGTCAGCCTTCGGCATGTTCAGTTTTCCCAGATGAAATATCCTTCATTCCTTTATTAATGATTGGACGCTTCAAAGCCGGGTGCTTCTGAAAGAATAGCCGCTCCCCTTGATGTGGATTTGAACGTTTGGAACGAACCAGAACAAGAGCTGGAACCGTTGCGCAACATCCAGTTTTTACAGTCAATTTCATTCAGTAAAATGTCTTGTACCTCGTTTTGTAAGCTGCACCGCCTCGTGCCACTGGAGGCCTGAAGGAGAGAACACAGAGAAGTTGTGTTCGTAGGGGATCCTTCAGCCCACGGTCAGAACATCCTGAACATCTGGATCGTGCTCCCAGAGAAACAAGCTGAGCGAACGCCGGTGGCGTCTCCGCTGTGCATTTAACACACGACATATGTTTTCATTATCCTTTTAATCACTTTGCTTTGGATAATCACTTTGCATGAATTCATTTATAGCCTTCAGCAGGGTTCATTTTGGCAAGCGTGATGTGGACAGTGAAGGCGGCCTCACACACAGACAGCCCGGTTCGACACAACTTTTACTAATCAAAACTCGACACCTCATGAAAGCAAACCAGGCTCTCTGTGAAGAAAGCTGGACTTCTGTCATGGCTGCATTGAAATGGATGCTGAAGCTCATCTCATCTGGACGTTTGACTCGGTTGGCACAATAGCATAACATTTGGCGGAAAAGATTGTAAGGTCTGACATTCTCTAAATGGGTTTGTTTCATATATTCGGTCAACTTATTATTGCACCAAAGAGTCATTTTTCAGACGCTGTGTTCGGCAGGAATGTAAATGCCATTCGAAAGCACCCATTTCACGATCTTTCGGGACAAGATAACTTGTTTTTTTTTACTGTATTTATATGTGGGCTGTGCAGAAGTGCCCGATCAAATGTCTGGCGTAATGGTCCTACTCGACAAATCCAAGTCATTTTCATTCTGAATATGTTCTGCCGCCTGGTTAATACTGTCTGCTCGATCCCCTTCCATCTGCTCATCCATCTGCTCTGATGTGATGGAATTACGCGAGATCCTCCACGAGCATATTTCCGGCTTTCAACTATGATACATTATCTCCGTGCCAAGCCCCTCTGATCATCCAATGTGGGACATTTAGGCCTCGGATGCAACACAGAGCGCCGAAGACGTGGCAGCACCTGACGGTACGGCGTCGCCGCCTCCTGCAAACACTCTTCAAACCCTCTTTCACATCTGTCTTCCTGCATAAAAAACATTCAAACTAAGCTTGGTTAAAAAAGAGATGGTCTGTCGGTGAGGAGTAGAAGTGTTTTCTCATTGTCTTCATGTCTCCGCCCAGCTTGCCATCATGAGATTTCATCCTTCTGATTCAAAAACAAGTGTTTTATGTTAAGCTCACCTTTTGGCTTTTCTTCCTTTTTATATGAAGAATATATACACTGATGAAAAAGTTTATTGTTCACTTGACTGCCTTCAATGGAAGTTTCTCTTCTCACCCTGAGACATATAGAAGTATGGAAGCTCATTCTCGCCACACAAAAAAAAAAATTAGGACCAAAAAAAAAATTAGCAACAAAAAAAAAGAATTTAGGAGCAAAAACAAAACAAACTTTTTTTTCCGTTGACTTGAAAAAAGGCAACGAAAAAAAAAAAAGTTTCATTCCAGGAGAGAAATGAGAAGTTGACGACTGACTACAACTGTCAAAATTACAGTTACAGCCTAAATATAATTGTAGCTAATATTTGTACACAAAAAGTACATTGTTGTCCTTCCATTGACCATTTTAAGAACTGAGTAAAATGCAAAGTCCACACATATATTAAATGAATTATTTACTTTAAAGTAAACCATCAACAGGCTTACAGGTGGTTGACATTGCCAAGTTATCTTTTGGTAAATAATAGAGCACTTGAATATAAAACAGTGCTTACAATGTTAAATTAAAAGAATACGTGAATTGAAACAAGATTATTTTGTGACTTGTACTTGTTTTGTTGTATGAACAATACATATTTACATTTAAATGAAGGTATTGTAAAACCAAAGTGATGAAATAATGTATTACTTAGATTTTCTTTTCGTCAACGAAAAGAAAAAGAATTTTTTATTTTTTTTTAGGTCCTAATTTGTTTGTTTTTTTGTCCTAATTTGTTTTTTGTTTTTTTTGGCCCAATTTTTTTTTTTTTTTTTTAGGTCCTAATTTGTTTTTGTTTTTTTGGTCCTAATTTTTTTGTGTGTGTGCGAGAATGGGCTTCCATATGTAAGAGAGATGGATGGGGAATAAATGATGTGGTAACACTCAAACCCAATCTGTGTCTGATGGACGTGCGGTGGTATTTTCTCGAGCACCCAGTCGCCTGGAGGAGCAGCTCGTTCCTGCGTCTGACATTAATGTCGCGCGGCACCAGGTTAATGTGCTGTCACACGTCTGAACATCATCTCTGCAGGTCCCAAAGCTCCTGGACGCTCGAAGCAGACCGTCACTTCCTTAAGCGACTGACGCGCTCGCCTGCTTTTCCATCCGATGACACGAGGGGTAAACAGGAGTCCCACAGGCTTTGATTCTTAGTTCAACTCTCATTACGTACCATTCCAGGCAGAAGGTGTGTAAGATGTAAAAGCACCTCACCCCAAAATAACTCAGCCACACATTTGAACACTATGGTCTGCATGTTGACAGTCCTGTGTTTTGTCCACCATCACACGCTGTGTGGGTCTATTTCACCACATTATCTCTTAATTTCCACGTTGTCACATTCCCAGATTTAAACGTGTTGGTATTTGACAGGCTGAGGACATTAGTCATTACCAAAAAACAAAGTGTTTGGATGCTGAAACGAGACGGGTGCCGTCTAAATTATCTTAGAGCACACCCTTGTGGTTTACCTTAAGTCATTGGTTCTCAAATGGGGTTACGTGGAGGCACTCCAGGGGCTGAGTGAGAAATAAATTTAATAAAATTCAATAAAATTTAAGTGTATGTTCATAAACTAAATTCGATATTAAATCAGACACTAATGGCACAGTGCTGTGTGTTACATTTTTATTTCAACAAAAAGGATTCTGCTCTGGTTCGCGGGTAAAAATATTAAGCAGGGGGTACAAAAGAAGGCCACTCATTTGTTAAGGCTTTAATTGAGAAAATGACCTCAGTCGTCATCACTGCAGACCAACTGGGGCTTTAGGAAGTTAACAGAAGATGGCTGGATTCTACTAAAGGCTGTGGAAGTATCCACAGGCTATCGTGAGATGAATACAGGGATGATCAAATGTGTGTTTATTAACTCAGGAAGAAAAATACATTTTCTATTCCGTCTGTAGAAGAGACTTGTTTGCTTGTCCGACTCTCAATAAGCATCGCCATCTCCCACAGTGCACTTGGCTATCTGCGTCTTTTTCATCAGCTTTTCAAGAAAGTTAGATTTTCTCAGCCGTTGCTCTCCATTGTTCCGCGTTGAATGCTAATTCTGCAACTCCCGGGACGTGGAAATGGCCTCCCTGAAAATTACTTTGCACACCTCACTGACTGTCAGAGAGGAAGAGAAAGGAGAGGAGATGAAGGGAGATGGAGAGAATTGAAAAGGGAGGCCGGGGTCGGTGGGAAAAGGAGGGGAGATGACAAGAGTTGGGGGAGTTTGGGGGAAAAGGGAAGACATATCAATCCAGGAACTTGAAGAGGAAGGAGAACAAAATGGCCGAAGCAGAGGTAGCTTGCGTACTAATGCCAAATGCTCTTTGTCTTTGCCTGACCCTGCCGCCAGGCCTTCTGACCTGAGAGCAAGACATGTCCACCTCCTCATTTGAATGGCTTTAGGGAGGCTTTAACGGTACATGCAACGGGGTCAAGCTTTTAAAAAAGAGGGCAGGTCAAAAGGGCCAAATGTGTTGAGAGGGCTCTTGACTCTGTTTGATTTCTGCCGTCTAAAAACGTTGTAAAAGTGACGAGCAAGGAGAAAATAAAGTGCACCAAAACTTTCAAAAGTAGGAGGCCAGGTTCTTATGGAAAGCCAATGACTGCAGCAAATCAAACCCTGATGTGAGTTTACTGGACCGAGAAACATCCCTCCAGTACAACTGTGAGTAATCTAGATGAACTTAATTCATATTCTTTCTTCAAAATCTGCATATGGCAATTGTGGGAGGGGATGTTGCTGTGATTGTGGAAAATTTAACAATCTGGTAAAATACCGGCACTCGGGGAGTAACACTCAGCTTCTGACACTCAGCTTCTGACCTTCAGCTTCTGACCTTCAGCTTCTGACAGCGACTCCCCGTGACACGAAGAACTCAACATTAGTTACGTGACACGTGTACTTATTTTATGGAACAAATCCACTTACTTGAAACCAAACGTCAGCCTTTTCCTCGCTGTGTACAAGTACTTCTGTTGCCTCAAACCTAGCCAAGTACTTTTGCTGCGTCGGTAAACCTAAAAACTAAGTAAATCTAGAGCGTTACAGTTGGAAGCGTTAGGCCACTTGACCAGACGGCAGGATGTGGTGATATAAACTAAAAGAAGGGTTACGTTAAGGTGACTAAAACACTTTTGACAAAAAGAAAAAGACAATCATTTTGGTCTGTGACGGGACAAATATTAACAAAAAAAATAATGTTGTCCCTGCCCCGTGATTCAGATCCCCTCCAACATAACGGGTTCTTCCTCGTCTGAGGCTCGTCCACCAAGGTTCATGAAAATCAGACAGATAAAGAAACCAAACCAGAAACCGGTGGTAATAACTTCACGATAAATAAATGTTTGAGTCATTAAGTTCCCGTAGTGATAACTGACAACAAATGTATGATTTCTTTTTTTTTTTTACTGAGGAACCTTCACCGTAGAGAGGCGATATCAAATGAATATATATCTGCGATTGCATTACAGACAGAATTATTACTCAACTTTCTATTTATGGAGCCTGTTGAAACATATTTTTTAATCCTTGCCACACAAGGCTCCAGCAGCAACTTGTATTTTCCATCAAACAAGAAATACTCAACCTACACAGGATCAAACCATAACATGACATTTTTTTTGTTATTTTCTATCAGTGATTAAATGAAACCCCATTTATGTGAAACTTCTGTAATCATGTTGCCATTATGATGCCATTTTGTTCCTTTGATGATGGCACTTAATTAACCTTATGTTTCACTGCATTGTCATGTGTTTTCACGTGGATGTGCTCAAGGAGACGAAAGGATCTGTGAAGGAATTAATGTAAAAAAAACACTGGCAATATTATATTATGCAGACATTCAAAATGGTCTAAATGACAAAATAAGACCTGAATATGAAATGTGAAATAAACATCCTTTTGTTTAGTTTTTAATTTCATTCTCGAGTCTATCCAATTATCCTTTGAGGGATTTTGTATAACAAATAACAAAAAGAAATGTGCTCTCTGACTTTGGCTGAGTGAGAGTCAAAAACCGGAGGGCAGTGACTATCACCGACAGTGTCATTTTATTTTATTCATAATTTTTCTCTTTTTAGTGCCGCTCCGGGAACTCTCATGGCAATACAAAGCCTTTGTTCTCCGGCATCTTTAATTCATGAGAGACGCAATTATTTATCCTTTTTTTCCCCAACTGTGTGTGTCTGTTCGTCATCCCGCAGAACAACTGTTAGCTGGTTTTACTTTCAGGAAGTTGTCTCTTCGCACAGCCGAGCTCTGGGGACCGCTGACAATGGACCTGCTCGACTTGTTAGTGAACCTCTCGACTGGTTTCTGTTGAGGTTGACATCTTTGAAAAATTACAATTTCTGAGGGACAACTGGGGATATTTTCCTTTTTAAAGATGGACCAGCATGCGCTTATTTCCCTGCAGGTATGAAATAAGCTCTCATGCTGTTTAATATTAAATATATCACTCTTTGCTATCTTTAATCAAATGGGAAGAAGTCTTCACTTGAGCCAGAATCCTCGATCAGTCTCTGATGGCCAGGATGTCCCCCCCTTCGTTTCCTCGGGTTTGTTTTTAATCTCACGCTGTGCCTTTTATAGTTTTTTTTATTAGGATCATATCTATTTGCAGAATACGTCTCTGAAGAGACAACGGGAACATTGTTTAGGTCGCAAGAGGCTCACCGCTGTGGTCTGGTGACAATTTTAAACATGGCACAATTAGAACAGAACAAAACTACAGAACTATCACGCTCTGCATTTGAATTTCTTTGCACGGAAATGATCAAACTTTGAAGTTCAACTTGCACTTGGATAATGTATCCACCACGACGGGGAAGCAAAGAAACAAACTTTTATATTCTCGGATATGGAAACACGTATCTGGCTCTTGTTCAGACTGTATTTATTTAGATCTACAACTTCTGAAGCTGCTTCTTGTGGTGCTTTTAATTTGCATACAATTATAAGGTGCTTTGTTATTTTGTCCTTTTGATGTTACAATATGGATATGTATCTGAAATACCTGAGTGGCAGGGTCAAGACTGTTAGTAAATTCCCTCTTCTGTACTGCTTTCATGGTGAACTGTATTTTCCATAAGTTGTTGTGTTAGCTGATTGTAGCTGTGTATACTATGTATGACTATATATGATTTTTCAATCTTATGGTGTGTCTAGAGAAAAATAAAGTACTGGCTAACAGCAGAGGCACCTCCCTATGGAAGCCCATTTCCGCTACACAAAAAAAAAAAAAATTTTAAAATTTTTTTTTTTTTTTTTTTTTTCCCTGTCGACTTGAAAAAAGGCAACGAAAAAAAACCTGTTTCATTCCTTTTTTTTTTTTTGGTCCTAACTTTTTTTTTTTTTTGGTAATTTTTTTTTTGGGGTGTGGCGGGAATGGGCTTCCATACGTCTCCCTATTGCAGCCGACAAGGAAATCCATTTGCTCACAGGACCAGCCCTTTCCCTCCTTGATTAGAAAAAGGGGTGGAGCCAAAAAAAAATACAAATGAGCGCACCTGTGAACCCGGGAAAAAGGTGGAAGAAAAAAACAAACCCTGAAGCCAGAAACACCACATGGATGAACGGGCAGAGAGAAGCGATACTGGGTGAAGGATACGGGAGATTCAGCTTTCATGAACTTTAAGCTGAGCCGAGTTGGACTATCGGACTACAGGAGCCTCAGAGAACTGAAACCGGCTGAATCAAAAAATCAAGATGGACGCCTGAAGCTACTGGACGGACGCTGTATCCAAGACGGGACCCCGCTCGAAGGCCACGGAGGACCTCCTGTCGCATCGCTGGACCCAGCAGATAAGTCCTTAAATACACCTTTAAGCTCCCTATCCGTTTCTGCAAAATACACACATACACACACACACACCATACTCAGAAGCCGACCTCAAGGGGACCAAGACTTTCTCACCCTCCTCTGGTCGGTCACACACCTCCACACACACACTTATTTAGCTGTTCACTGGCATTTTCCTTTATTCTATTAACTGTTGAAGAGACTTTAATGTGGTGTCACCAGACTCTCGTTTTGAATGAAATGAATGAATGAATGAAATGAAAAGTACTTTATTAATCCCCAAGGTTTTTTCTTTGTCGTAGTAGCAGTATCCCACACTCACAGACATCAAATGAAATAAACTAAACTAAACACACAAAATAAAATAAATAAGAACAGGGATAACAGATATATACAAAAATAAAAAAATATGTATGTAAACAAATGAATGTGTGTGTGTGTAATATATATATATATATATATATATATATATATATATATATATATATATATATATATATATATATATATATATTACACACACACACGTATAGAAACGTATACATAACAAATATTTTTTTATGCTCCTGGTCATTGGGCCCAAGGCCGTACAGAACATATCCCTGAGTTGTTTGTTTGAGATGTTCAGTGGCAATGAAACCTGAAAAAGTGAACCGTGAATGAACTCTTATGATGTTTTGTGTATGGTGTGTTGTTGACAGGGTCTTTTGTAGCGGAGGAGTTAGACGTGGCGAGTCAGGAAAAACCCAACTGTTTAGGTAGCTTGATAAAAAAACGACATGTTCGAGGTTCTATAAAAGTTCTCCGCTGTCTGGAGCCCAAAGGCTCCCCGTAACAGATATATATTTAAGTGAGTAAGCCAAAGAATGTTGGCTCGGTAAAATGCAGCTGGTCTCCTGAAATGTAACGGCTACCTTACTAATGGTTAGCAGCACAACAACGACTATTACACAACACGAACCACCATGTCCTGAACGGACGCTTCACAGACTTAACACCAATAAACATTTGCAGTGAAGGAGTTGAGCAGCTGGCTGTGCAGATTAGAACCATGTGTAGTAGTGAGAAAACAACTGACGCTATCTGGTTTTAAACACACGAGGGCCAGACGGGAAACGTCATTTTATTGTGTTGCAATATAGCAGACGCTAACTTAGCTAACGGGGCTGAAAGCCAGCCGAACCAAGTCAATATCCTAATGAACTGGTCTCTGGAGCGTAGAGGACTGAGAAGCAACTTCTTGGGTTAAGAATACTTTCACGTCAGCTAACATTACCGTCAGCTAACGTTACCGTTAGCTAACGTTAACTTAGCTAACGTTAACTTAGCTAATGTTAACTTCGCAGGTGCAGATGGGGCTGAAAGCCAGCTTCATATGTCTGAGTCAGGTGTGATTTACCTGCAGTCTGTTATTATTACCATGAGCAGACGTGTTTACACGCAGTCCATTTATTATCGTTCCACCTTTTTGAATGTAATAATCACAAATACACAACTTTTAATTTCAATTCCTGAATCAAGCGGCTCTATCTGATACGATGAAACTGATGGAGAAGTCAACCGTGGCAACAAAAAAAAGAAAAACGAGTTTGTAACGTGCATCATCGTGCTACAGAAGCACATTTGTGTTAACCAGCCAATTAAAAATCCATTTTGAAAATGCAAGCGTGCCAGCTCCGTCGGGAGTTGGCGGATGGAGAAAGGGAGGGAGGGCGTCTCTGATTGCTTTCGACAGCTATCACAACAAAAGATTTCCGCGCACCGCATTGAACACAATTTAAAGAAAGAAGGCAATTTAGTGAGATGGGACGCAGTGGTGGTCATGCTGCATGCCGCCCGTTCTGCTGTAGTGCAACACTGGTGGATATAGCAGCCCCTTTATAGCCACAAGAGAGGATGCAAATGTGTGATTGAGTGGTGGGAGCTTTGTTAAGCAATGGATTATCAGTGTCTCTGCAGGCTAGTCTCACCCGGCCACACATACAAAAAATTGTGTCGTCATTCGTTGGTATCTCATGAAATGTTTGTATTTTGTACGTTATGCGAGCACGAATGAACAATGAACAGTTTGAAATCTTCAAAGGCCAACACGGAGCGGGTGCAAGGGGAATCTTTCAGCCATTGGTTCCCCTTGTGGAACGGGAAGTCAGCCTTGATGTTTTTGTCACGTAGCTTGTGTTCATTTCTGTCAGTGCGTTACAGTGAACGACGGCGACAATCTGCCTCGCCGTTGTTATTTTGACGTCAGGTTACGTCTTACAGTCTTAGACGAAGGGACCAAAAACTTTTTAAAAAACTTAAACTTCTGCTCAGTTTAGCAATCACGGCAAAATTCCAAAAATCATGCGGAAAATTTAAAGTTTCGGGGGACCGATTCGCCCGCTCATTACACCGCAATTACAGCAAAAGCGTATGTGTGAGATGACGCCTGACTTCTGTGATTGCACAGGTGCCTCTGACAGAGAGTGTGTGTGTGTGTGTGTGTGTGTGTGTGTGTGTGTGTGTGTGTGTGTGTGTGTTGCCGTACTTGCAGGTGGCTAATTGCCAGTGGCTTTCCCTCTCCTGTTGGTTGACGTGTTCTTTTTTCCTCTTTTCCTTTCAGTCCCGTCTCATTAAGAGCCGCGTGAGTGAGTTGAGGATTGGAAAGCTAATCTTCCCGAACTCATTATCTTGGGAGACGATTACACTCTGATGTTACTTTTGTGCGCAGGATAAATCACCTGTGTGTGTGTGTGTGTGTGTGTGTGTGTGTGTGTGTGTGTGTGTGTGTGTGTGTGTGTGTGTGTGTGTGTGTGTGTGTGTGTGTGTGTGTGTGTTTACGCCGGTCTGACTACAACGAGGTGCATCCTCAGACATGTGAAGTACGTCCTCGAACATCTGAACTTCAATCAATCAACCATTTAAATCCTCTGAAGCCACAGCCACCCTCGTGTGTGTTTAAGCTTGTGTAGCGTAATTACCCAGCTGTTTAATGCTAACTGTGTGTGTGTGTGTGTGTGTGTGTGAGTGTGTGCGCGTGCGCGATTACCGACACCGCTAACAGCCCGCATCACTAGCGTGGGGTTGTTGGCAAAACACCTGTTTACAGAGGTGTAAAGCCCTTCAGCACACACACACACACACACACACACACACACACACACACACACACACACACACACACACACACACACACACACTAAACAAAGCCATCCAGTTCTAGCTGCGAGCAGCTGGGAACTTTATTGGGGCTCTTACTCAGCAGGTTTTGCATATGAAAACATCCTGAGCAGTTCAACTAGCTCCATTAATCCACAGAGAAACTGTGTGTGTGTGTGTGTGTGTGTGTGGTGATCTCAACCTGCACCTATCCATCCATCTATTTACAAGTGCATGTCAGGTGTTTAAACACCGTGTGTGTGTGTTTAAAGTTCAGCGAGCTGTTGGGAATCACCTTTTTTTATTTTAAACATTGACCCAGTCAATATATTCAGATTGAGAAATGCACTCTGATCCGTCAACACGGAGGCATCAGCATGCATTAGCATCCGCGTGCATTAGCATGCATTAGCATGCAGCGCTAATCAGCGGACAGACGGTGGTTTTGCGTTATTCAATAGATTGCGTGGCGTGAAATTGTTTAATGAAGACCGGTGACACGAGGCTGTCAGTCGATAGGAGGCTGAAACGTATCCTACACGGAGCGCCGCATTACAACAATCAGAACAACGCACTTGCCACATTCAGTGTGACAACTTGGCTGTGAACAATGAGACTAGTGAAATCCAGCTTCTATCCTTCTCTGTAGAAAACACAGACGGTCTGTTTTCAGTGACGTGTATTGTATTAAAGCACTAAAGCCACCGTAGTGGCTCCGCGAGGCTGTACTTAAGCTAAACGCTAACGTGAACGAGCTAACGTGATGGTGTGCAATGAACTATTTGAGAACCGCTAATCTATACAATAGTTTTCAAGTTTTTTCTAAGTGATGGGCCCACAAACCAGTACCGCCATCCCAACACGCTGCTGCCAGACTAGCAAGAAGAACATTACATTTCATTTAGCTAACGTTTCAAACCAAAGCAACTTACACTTAGTGCATTCAACCAAACTCAGAACAACAACAATCACGGAAGTACAATTTCTTCAGTAAAGTGAAACTACAAAGTGCTTTCAGTAAGAGACATTTAAATGCTACTAAAGTGCTGCTACTGCGCTAACTTCCTTATTCAAGGTGTCGTCGAATCATCTTTTCTATATTCAGTCCTCATCTTGAGGTGCGAGTGACAGGAAGTGTTGAGGTAAACTCGTACCCAAGCTGCTCTGGTAATGTACTATGACATTTGAATGCGTCTTGTAAATAAGGTCAAGTAGCCCGAGCTGAAGCTCGCCCTAAATTATACAGAGATTTTCTGCTTGGCCACACTCACGCCGACAAATTTGCTGAGACATCCAAGCTCGGGGATTAAGCGTGTTCTAATTGACTTAATGCTAAGGCGCCGATTCACAAGTCAAACAGAAACAAGACTTACTTTGCGGCTTGAATCTGTAACATGAGGAAAAGAGACATTCAGCTGACATATAATCAATTTATGGTGCTTCCAAAAAGCCTGTGGGGGATTTCATGTGCCAGTTATGCTATTCAGGAAACAAAATCTTTCTTCTTCTCACATTTGCATGACTTTAAGTAAAACTGCAGACTGCGACTTTAAAGGATTGACTCAGCTAAGCCCTTCAGTTGTTGACACTTGGGCCATAATTAACTCACACTGCAGATAACTACGCTGTGTTGTGTGTTCATGTGTGTCTGTGCGCGCTGTTGCCTTCACCACCGTGACACTAAGCCCTGAGTCAAATGTGTCAAGTTAAATCTCATTTGGATGTCTCTTTTTCATAAAGTTTAAGGCGCAGATAGAGCCTTATCTAAGAAAAAATAAATAATAAAAGCCCCATCAAATGGAAAATGCTTTCCAAAGACAGAGTGTTCTTATTTAGAGGAAATAAAGCCAGTTAAGTGTGATGATGCATCAACTCCACCGTCACTAAAAGGCGGCAGCACTTTAGGAGATAATTCACATCAGTACAGCATCGCTAGTTTTGGGCAAACAGCGGCGGGGCGATGACGCCCAAATTCATTTCGCTTTGGATTTCAAGGTCTGAAATTGAATTTAACTTTTTTTCTTCATGTTTTAAGAAAATGTGGAAAGTGTTGACGTCATTTTGAATCTGCTGCACTTAAAACGGGAGAATTTAAGGTCAGGTCAAAATATTTCTATTATATCATATTAGCAATTGGCTATTAGCGATATAAATATAAATAGATGTTCAGGATAAGTCCTGAACAACTAAACTGCTACTTTACCATCGGATCACATCCACTAAGGAATTCATTCATGGTGTCATGAACAGGATGGACACCTGGTTATTTAGATGGTGTACCCTGCATATACTACTTATTACATGTACCAAGTGTATACTACTTATTATATGATCAGTTTCTGCCATCATGACATTTGCACATTTTGTTATTTTGGGCTATACAAAGTGAACTGAATTGAATTAATCATAACCCCCGTTGCATTATGGTCCACCTAGCCTTTCACTAAATAAGACAGTTGTGTATAAAAATGAAGAAAGAAACAGTTGAAGTTTCAGCATCTTCTCGTTGGCACTCTTCGGCCACGCCCTCTACATGAGTTGGTGCCGTGAAGACATTTGCATCACAAAACAAACCGTGCAGAGCAACAGAGTCTGTCTCCTTGATGGAGGTCCTCTCCTTTAACAGCAATCAAACCACCTAAAGATACACGTGGAAGTCATTCATTAGCATCACGTTAGCTGAGAAGAACAGACAGCCCTGCACCTCCATACAGGAAGTGTGAGACGGACTGAGGGAGGCAGAAGATCAGAGGATGTCAGCGTGCACATCCTGCCTGACGCCTTCATGACATCATAAAGCAGCATTTTGATCCACACAGAGATCTTTCACGGGTCACACCGGGCAGAGATCCGTCTGTGCATCAAAACATTGGTTTATAGTCTAATAAAGGAACAAAGTCTTTGCTCTTGTCTTCCACAACTACTGTAATACATTATTCCTTTTCCCTAATAGGAGAAAATGATAAGTCTGGAAGAGACAACTCTGCCCTTTAGAGAGAAATAAGGCAAATCTTAAAAGGAGTCTTGCAGCTGAAGAAAAGCGGTAATTTAGTGTGTAATTATATATGTGCTTTATCAGTGGTTCAGACGTGTCAAGAGCATTAAAGAAAGTTCAATAAGAAGTCGGCAATGGACCCTTTGCTCCTCTTGGCACCCTGTCGAGCTGTCAGCGCTCCCATCGAGCCCACACTGTCACTAAACTCACTCCTGAAGAAATGTCGAATGAAACAATATGAAAATGTATTTTAGAGGTGTGTATACGCAGAGAGAAGGCTCTCAAAGGTCCCGTCCAAAGGATGTCACACTGATTGAGCAGTAAAAAGAACTTCTACCCTATTTGATAGGGCAGAAGTTGGGAAAAACCCAATTAAGAGGTCAAGACGAGTAACTATTGGCAGCATGTGACGAATGGAAAGGCTCATAGGCATTACATGTAAGAGTCTTTAGGTGACAGTTTTATTGAAACACTTGAAAACAACGATCAAAGGGTCCAATGTGAAGGGTCACCGCATGAAAAATGCCAAAAGAGCTTTTTTGTAAGATACAAACTGTTGTTTGACGACCTGTTGGATGAATTTGGGAAGCTGAGGATCAGAATGAGGCAAAACGTCCTCCAGAAGAAAAACCCCTTCTCTGGCATCACATCGTGAAGATCTCTCTGGGAGTAAGATTGTTCGGGCCGGACGAGGTCTGAGTGAGGAGCCGTGGAGTCCTGAAGGTCTGATAAGTAAAAGTGCAGGGAGGATAAAGTTGTGTGTGATGGTACCGTCACAGTGCGATGTCTAGTGAACAACAACACGAGGAGGACGAGGTTGAATCTGTGGAAGGTGTCGGAGAATTAATGGAGCCAAACGTTTTATTACTGGGAAATATTGCAATGCTTTGTCGGCCCCGACGCCGTCATGATCCTTGCAATTACTACTACTTTACTATTCCCTCAAGACATCTAATATACTTGATTTAAATGTTCCTCCTTTGGCCTCATATTATATTCAGAGTATTTAGGAGGCCGGTTCCTGCAGATTAGTCAGCGCAACATTAATTCTGTGAACTTCATCGTGAAACATAAGCTGGTTTTGAGTGTTTGCTTCTTTTGAGGCGGCACGAGCGAACATGAGTCACGCTCATCATCTGTTACGTTTTCAGAAAGATGAAGACATTCAGAGAACAATTACACATGTGGTCGGCAGGGTGGAGGCGCTCCATGATGATTTATTTTGAGGCGTTCTTTGATGAACATTTTGCATATTGCTGCTGCAAATGGAGACTAAAAATCTCCCTGGGGGAGCTCGCCCTCAGATCCCCGAGTGGAAAAACCCCCAATTGAGAAGAGCTTCCTCATTTAACTTTATGAGAAAATGTAAAAGCAGCAGCTCTAATGACCTGGCTGGATGCTACCGCTGCTGCTGCCGCTGCTGCCGCCGCTGTTGCTGCCGCCGCTGTTGCTGCCGCTGCTGCCGCCGCTGTTGCCGCCGCTGTTGCTGCCGCCGCTGTTGCTGCCGCCGCTGTTGCTGCCGCTGCTGCCGCCGCTGTTGCCGCCGCTGTTGCTGCCGCCGCTGTTGCTGCCGCTGCCGCTGCTGCTGCAGTGGAAACTTTTTGGTGTTTCTTGTGCTGTGGAGCTTTCACATGGCCGTGCCTTCATTAGTCGGGTTGCATAAGGGTGAGTCACACTTCCACGGTCCTCTGCAGAACCTCTATGAATATGAAGCGCATTTCACCCATTAAATTGGCCTCGCTGAGTGTTTATATCTTCTGTAAATTGCTATCTTTGCTATTTTGAGATCTTGCAACTGATTACTTATGCAGGGCGCCGGCTGGATTGTCCTCAGCGAGTGTGTGTGTGTGTGTGTGTGTGTGTGTGTGGTGGGGGGGACTATGTGTTTGTGAGTGGGGGTGTGAAATATTGCATGAATATGAAAATTGCTCCCATAAATAGGCTTTACTTAAAGTTCTGTGAAACTTTAATTTCGACCCCCCGTGGCTCATGAATCTCATCTCTGGAGTTTCCCTCAGAGGAATCTCTCTGTGACGCTCGCTGTCGCTCCCTCTATTTCTGTTTTCTGTCTCTTGTTCCTCTCTGTTCAGTCGCCTCCACCTTTTTCCTCCTTTTCTTTCTTTAAGGCTCTGTCGTGTCTCTGAACTCTCCAGCTGTCTTTCTTTCTTTCTTTCCTTTTTTTTGCCGGCATAATAAAGACGGACGGAGATGAAACAGACACGTGTGTGTGTGTGTGTGTGTGTGTGTGTGTGTGTGTGTGTGTGTGTGTGTGTGTGTGGCTTGAGGATCAAAGTCAGTGTGTTGATGTGAGTGGTCTATCAAGATCAATATCTGTGATCGAATCAGCTCTTTAAATGGAGCCGATACAGACGAGTTGATGACAGAGAGATGCAGCGATGGAGGTGAAGACAGAGGGAGGTAAAGAAAGAGAGAGAGAGACACTGAAAGAGAGAGAGACTCCGCTCCAAAGACGTTATCACTCCGTTCGTATTAAAGATCAGAACTGCAAATAGCATAGAAGACATATAAGAGTTGTGTGTGTGTGTGTGTGTGTGTGTGTGTGTCGATGGTCTCTCCTCCACTCTTGTTCACTTCATCTCCTTCTGTCCTCGTTTCTGTCTGGACTTGGGGGAGAGAACCTCAGAGAACCTCAGAGAACCTCAGAGCGTTTTTTCTGCATCGTTCTCTCAGACCATTACTTCTCTTTCTCTTTGCTCGCCCTCTCTCTCTCTCTCTCTCTCTCCCTCCACTGCCCCCAAAACACACTCCCTCTTTCCTCCCGTCTACCTGTCTGATGGCCTGTTATTGCCTGACAAAATTGAACCATAAATATAACCTTTTTCTTGAAAAATCTCATATCATGAGGTGACACATTTCCTCCCCTCTTTCTTTCACTCCCTCTCTACACACACACACACACACACACACACACACACACACACACACACACACACACACACACACACACACACACAACCTGGCCACACACGCAACATAATTGGATATTAACAGACCATGATTTTGGCTTTCCAAAAAAATTGGAAGGAACATCGATTGGAGATTTGAGGTGAACATTTTTCTGTCTTTCTCCTCATTTCACAATATAAATCACAGGATTATTACACTTTTTATTTCCAATTTTGTGCAGCGCTCGTTTAATGAATTGGCAGGACGGCGGCGCAACGCTCCGTTTATTTAGTCATACAAATATCTTTTGCTAAAAATCAATGATTAATTGTGATGGATAAGGTTGAAGATCATTGTGTCATCTGAGATTCACCCTGAAAACAACAGAAACACAAAGTGGTTATTGGGTTGTGTTGCAGCTGCAGCCTCTTGTTTCTTGGAGCCGCTGCTTCTTCTCTCGGGTCGCAGGCACCGCCATGTTTTTAACAGGTCCGAGGCCGAGTCACTGCGTTGTAAATTTGAAGCCGAGGTCCTTTCACTGAAAAAGGTCTGAGCACTTACGCCCTAAACAATTTATACGACTGTGGCTGTTCCTGCAGGGAGGACACAGTCTGTGTGCCGGGGATGTGAGAGGGAAGCAGGAAATATGGCCGCCGCCGCCGCCGCCCCTGCTCCATTAGCGGTGCCCTTCAGCTGCAGCTTCGATACCAAGAACAGCTATCAATCAATAACACACACACACACATACACATACACATACACACACACACACACACTCAGGCACGGGAGCATGCGAGGTCAGGTCCGGGTCAGTCAGATATTCAGCCTTTAAAGTTGATCAGGTCGACTTTATTTATTACGTTCCGTCGCTGCTCGACCGCCACGAGGTTCGAGTCGTTTTCTGAATATTAGCGGGAACCAAAATAGCAAGTTGATGGTTTGGCGGAGAGTAAATTATACGTTAAAGTCAAATAAAAAAGGGGATTATCATATTATATATTTAAACTTGTCCCTGGTACTCCGTCTGCTCCCATACGTGATCCGTCCTCACCTCCAATCAGAGAGGCGCATTGTTCAGTCCCTTATTGTGGTAAAGCACACATCTGATTGGCTCTTTTTATTGCCTGGTTGATAATTTATTCATGCGGCTGTGAGCTTGGAGGCATGAGGGCGAGTTCTTGGCAACGCTGCATCGAGGAGTGAGGAATGTAAATCACCGCTGACCTTCTTTACAAAGTCTGTTGTGTGATTTCTCATTATTTGAATGTTCTGTATTGTCACTGTTTTCCGTTTTAGACTTTCCTTTCATTTTCATGTGGTATGAAAATCAACTCGAGGGGACTGTTTGTCATTCAAGGTTATATATTTTTGTTGGGGATGACCCTTTTTTGGGGGGATTAATGAAACTTTGGAAAATAAAAAAAAGGTGATGGTTAAAGATAATGTGAGAACATGTATGTTAAATAACTCCTATGTAACGCTGCATTACAAGCATATTAATGTTAAGTCAACCTTTGCTGTCACATGGACCCGAGCCCTCCTGGGTCAACATCCTGTGTTTTGTTTGACCCATCCAGCATCTATAACTATGGAAGCCCATTCCCGCCACACAAAAAAATAGTTAGGACCAAAAAAAGAGAAAAAATAGGACGAAAAAGGAAAAAAAAAATTACCACCAAAAATGAAAAAAAAAAAATTCAGGACAAAATTATTTTTTTTCGTCAACGGAAAAAAAGACAACAAAATTTTTTTTTAATTTTTTAAAAATTTTTGTCCAGAATTTATTTTATTTTTAAATTGCCCCTTTTTTGTCACTTTTTCATTTTTATTTTTTGGTCCTAATTTTTTTTTTTCATCCAATTTTTTTTTTTTTTTTTTTTGGTCCGAATCATTTATTTATTTTTAGTACTCTGTCTAATCAATGCCTCTCTTTATGTGCTGCCACAAACTGCGCCCCAATATGCCCCATTTTAGTCTCAAATTCACAATAATTCTTGCTGAGCAATCAGTAAATACATACTTGTTGTTTATTTAGCTTTGTGTGCTTAGTTGATCAAATTTGTAATTATCTAAAACACCCTTTAGCATGAAATAAGTAATTACCTGCATATTATGAGCCAGTATCTAATGGCGTCTTTGTTTTGGGGAAAGGCGCCATGCAGGCCTCCCGGTGCCGTGGTCCTGGTTTACACATGTACACATCGTAAATAGTTTAGTGCAGGCCGATACTCCCGAATAACTTCACGCCATAGCGCCTCAATTAAAGCGCTCGCTGCAGCAGAGGAGATCGGAGCACCTCCTCTGCTTCATTTCACCGCCGCGTTGAGTTTAATTAGTGAGTGCGTAATGTTTCCGCTGGAGCGACGGCTCCATCATAATGAGCCGTTACCGATCAGTCAAAGCGTCGGTATCGGGGGTCGCGGAGGTGGAGCCCGACGTGTTGACTTGCTCAAGACCTGAACCGGGCATTTAAACACAGCTGGCCATGATGCAGACTGTTAATTCTGTCTTGCCAGAACCTTGTTAGTGGGAATGTCTTTCCAAGTACGGCGACACCAAGAGGCTCAAGTTTAAGTGCGGGCCTGTTCTGAATCGGGGGGATGGACTATGTTCTGCAGATGTGGAACAGAATATTGCATGGTTTTCATCCATTAAACACTTACTTTCAGTCCCACCTTTTCCAAAATTAGACCTTCAGACTCCTCCCAAAACTTCTCGGGGCCTCTGACTTTGGCGCCTTGGAGGATGCAGCATCTTTTCCATAATCCACATCCCACTTGTCTTCGAGCCAGAAAGGGGTGTTGTTTCCAAACCTCTTTATTTCACATCTTCGCAGTGGCTTAATAGTTTGCAGTGGCCTGGTGGTTGGAAGGTCCTGAGCTCGACATCATCCGTCTGCATCTTCCCCAGTCTGGTTTCCGTGCACAGTTGATGTAGATCAGTGATAATCTGCATGTCTCCTGGGTATCTCTATGTGGTTCTGGATCATCTCCCAGTGTTTACCGGTGGATGGATGGATGGTAAACCGTGTTGCTTTTATAGCTCTGCAGTGCATGAATATATGAATACATGACTTGAATAAACGCATGCCTGCTGAGGTGAGTTTGGACAAGCCCCTGCACACGGCTTCCTCCAAGTCGTTCAAGGCCGGGGTTTGTTTTCACCGACGCACTGAGAAAGATTGTGGCATTATCAAGTTATGAAAGAAGAGAGAAACGGAACATTTGTGATTCAAAGTGATGGATTATGAGCACCGAGCAAGATGTTTAAATGGGTTTTAGGAAGCAGTGACTAACGGGAGGTTTTGGCAAACCTGCTGTACTTCAGACACTAGAAGCTACTTACTGTGACAAATATGTTAATGGCTTTAGATTTGACATAAACACACACGCAACAAATGCTCTTTACGTACTGTACATATCTTCCTTTTTATACATTGCATTATCCAAACCGCCTATCCTCCTTTTTAATACATGTAGTATGAATATGTAGTGTCATGTCTTTGGACTGACTTCATCCACGTAGACTGCTTCTGCGTGAGAGGAAATGTTAGTGTGAGGAACTTTTAACTGGTGACAAAACGCTCTCAAAGTGACACGGATGCGTCTGTATGACCTGCATCAGTCAGAAGATGGTCGTGGTTGATCTCGCCGCCTGTCACGGTGCAACTCCGACGACATGAGACGATGTCATGAAGCCTCAACAGAAGCTCCTTCAGCTCAGACTCCAGCGAGGCCTCCGGCAGGACGCAGACCCGGGTGAGACTCTGCCGCCGCCTCGGGGCTCCGGCGGGAGGTGGAGAGCTCCTCCTCCTCAAAGTCAAACTTTATTACAATCGTCACTGACATCGTGAGATTGTAGCGCGGCGGTTCAGCCCTTGTGAGCTGTTTTGTTAGGAGCAGCCGGCTGCTAAAGCGCCCGCGAGCAACTCTGGGTTCACAAGGATGAGATCGAACCGCCGGCCTCGTGGTTACACCATGAGCCACAGCCGCCCTTCCTCCTCCTCTTCCTCCTCTTCCTCTGGCCAGTAGAAAAGCTTTGCCTCGCTGCTTTGTCGATAGAAAAATATTAAAGAGCGTATTAGAAGTAAAGTGACACAGGAACAGTTATGTCACTTTGCTTGTCCAAGTTTGCGGAGGATCAGGCGACAACGCCCCCTCTAAATGTCTGAAGGCAAAGTAGAGCTCGTTTAAAGTTATCTTCTCTAAAATACATTTAAAAAAACAAAAAACTGACAATTTCTCAAAATGTGAACAGAATGTCCGCCCACATTTCTCCTGTGTGTTCATGTATGACTGCTACTGCACACCTACACAGGCTGCAAGTGTGTGTGTGTGTGTGTGTGTGTGTGTGTGTGTGTGTGTGTGTGTGTGTGTGTGTGTGTGTGTGTGTGCGTGCATGTTCTATCAGGATGGGAACATTTGTGCAGATGGCGTGTTGGTGTTTGGATGGAATCTGCCATGCTACTCTGGATAATCATAACAAATCAGTGATAATCCATCAATCATCATTCATCGACAGAAAAAGCTGGAGACGCAGGGAAGAGATGTGTGACCAGAAGATGCTGCCGGGAGAAGCAGCACGCGCTGTTATGAAATCAAGTTTGATGGTAATTTTGGGGGGAAAATGTCTAACGTTCATCTGCACATCACAAAGTAAATCAGCGAAAAGTAATAGGTCAAATGAAATTAGGATTTCAATACAAAACAATGGCACCTTTACACATTTTTAATTGTTTGACAGTCAGATTTATTGCCGCCGTCGTGCAGATTGAGAGTCATCTTGTAACATGTCTAACTTAAAAATCATAACATATAAGGTGTGGCAAATATTCTGAATGCAAATCGAGAGCAAACCTTTCTTTGGACATCACTTTTTGTGTCACAATAAAGTGCACAATGTGTGCTGCAGCAGACTAAGAAAAAAGCTTGTTTTTTAGCCAAAAACGCCTTTTTTCTACGCACCACGCATTCGGGCCAGTTAAGAGGAGCGAGGAGGAGTCAGCCACCGATGACGGCATTAAACATTCAATAAAACAGGCTTTTTAAAAATGTTGTGACCCAGTGCAAGGACGAGCACACGGCCGTGGATGAGCTCAGAAGATGTGAGGTCCAAGTGTTCAAGAGGCACACAGAAACCCGCCTGGCGGAGATGACCCAAATATAAAATGGCCTCCGCTACTTTGTCTTTGACCATATTGTTGCACAAAGTATGGTCAAAGTGGAGCGACAATGCAGTAAAGCAGAGTACAACAAAACAGTGACAGCAGTAAGAGGAGAAAAAAGAGTAAAAGTAAAACTTTGAGAACCCTCCAATGCAAAGCAATCAAGCCCATCTCCAATGGTCGGTCACGGATCTTGGGAGGCTTCATCCAATCATCTCTGTTCTCTCTTTGAGCCCCTGGAACATTGTCTGGTGGAGCCTGTTTGTCTTTTCCCCCTCGGCTGTCTAATTAGTTTGCCCTGATCATCTCACTTTTTCCCCGTGTCTCAGTGGTCTTGTTAGCGCGGCGCCCTGAATACTGATCGTCCCTCTTTAACGCGCACGGAGACTTTTTGAAATTCAGACCGGCGCTCTAATTCATGCAGCGGAGATTCACTCAGTAATTTCCATACGCACTGTCATCTGGAAGCTTGAGGCCAGACGCGCCTCTTTGGTTTTTCTACGAGGAATTTAGCATAACTTTAAAAAAAAAAAGCCAAGGAGACGAAGACAAAATACATTCAAACAAGTTTCATTTCTCAATTTATTGATTTAGATTGTAATGTTTTAATGCAATATGTGTCAAGCAAATATTGCAGCGGTACTTGATTTGATAAACATGATTTGTAAGCTAAATATTTGCAACAGGAGCTCATTTCAGAAATATTGATTTGTCCTCATGAACATTCCACAAACCTGTCAACATTTTGGCATTAAAAAAGATATAAACTGAAAACGCATCACAGAAAGGAGCGAACCTTCAGCCTGAAGCAGCATTTATACATTATGTATTGTTCTATAGCGGCTCAGGACTCTGTAATGAGTGAGGTCATGTTTCTCCCACAGGGAAACATCTGAACCATCTCTTTCTCTGAGACCCCGAAGCCCCTCAGGATGTTTTTGTGTATTATAACTAGATATCAATCAACTTTCTATATAGCTGCTATAAACACTGCTCCACGCACACAGCTGTTCCACCTGTTACTCACCGCTTCACTCGCGCTGATCCCCCTTGTGGAAGAAGCACTGGTGGAAGGGAGATGGAAAGCATGGAGTGAAATAAAAAAGAGGGCCTTGGTGAAGATAACGTACAATACCAACAATACCACACAGGCAGCAAGCACACAGGAATTAAAAAAAAGAGTAGAAAGGGATTTAAAAATAAATAGTATTTTGAATAATACATTTATTTTGAAAAAGGACCGGATACATCCGTCTGTCCGTCTGAGCCTCTTGACGTACGCTACCCCAAAAAGGAAACCTAAAAGTCTGCTTCAACGCCAATATCCTGACAAAACCTCGTTCAGAATACTTTTGAAACTTCTATCAACGGTAAAAAAAACATTTAGAACTCGCTAAAAATGCTGAGATGAGGATGATTGTTTGTTTGGGAAAATAATGTCATTCTCCAACATTTTATGTCTTCTAGCTAACATAATACCCCATAAACCTCAACGCATCCCGTAGGGGCTAAATGCCAAAGCGACAGAGGAGAGGAGAGTCAAGGTGATGAGTTCTCTTGCAGAGGTTATATATATACACATATAATCTTGCAGGTTATGCAACTTTAAGGTCATTACTTTCATCTGTCAATAGTCCGGAGTCAAATGAAGTCAAAGTAGAGTTCATAATTGACCCCGGACCCATTTGGCAGGATAAAGTGCGAGAGAGGATCAGTTGACCATGAGGTCAGAGGCATCCTGAGCTGCTGCAGCAGCAGCGTCAGTGGCACTTATTGACTGCTTCTGATGTATGTACAGTCCAGGAGAATTTGTCCTCGGGCCATTTCCCAGAGGATTGGCTTGGGGGGGGTCACTGACAAGTTAGCAATGATCGCATCCTCCGAGATGACCCGGCGATGGGAGGACGACCTGCAGTACGCAGCGATGGAGACGGATCCATCTGAAAAGCTGTCACCGCGGCGCTAAACCTGGCCACCGCGCTCCATCGCCACCCTTTCCATTAATCCTCATGTAGTCCAGCTCTAAAGCCACTGCTGAGGGCCTGCAATCAATGCAGAAGCTGCATTAGCTGACTGAGAGCGGCAGATATCATTAAAAGGTCAACGTTAAAAGGATTATCCACAAATTGTGGTTATTGTCTTATCGTTGCGCTTCGATTTGACACGTTTTGCGATGCGTTATTGGGGCCTTACCGTGGCCCTCTAACCAAATCATTTTAATAAATTACATTTTGTAGTCTATTTTGGAAGAGGAACATTTTTTGAATCAATCAACAACTGATGTTTCCCTTCCCCTTGCTTAGAGAATTAAAGTAATTAATTAGCCTTAACTCTAAATCCCTTAAATAGTGCATGTGCACACAGGCGATGGGTATTAATCGTCTTCCAGAATAAAAACAAGTAATCCTGTCCTTCAGGCTCAAATCAGTCTCTGGATCTGTTTACACCTGACATTACAAGTCTATAGAGGCCTGATGGGAAACCTTGAGGAGGTGAATACTGTCTTTAGCTCGCACATGTGAGGGCGAGGAGGTCGTGGTACTTTGTTAAGGACCATACATGCCGTTAAGGGTTACCAGGGAAACAGGGACGAGGACCATTAAAAACATGTCAAAAGAAAAGCGATAGCGGGAGAAAAGGACTTTGTATATTGCGTCATCCTCGGTGCCTTCGGCCTTCACGCTGTGTCCTGGACATGAGGGATTCATGCAGTTTGTACAGGCACAAGGCTTTGACTTCTCCTTGCTGGGTCAACGGGTGCTTTTTTCTTTTTTTTATGTATTCACTTTCCAAAGACGGCGCCGGGTTTCTCGGTACGCGGAGCACACGAGCTTGGCTTTGGACGGCTCCGTCTGTGATGGGCAAATAAGCAAATAGGCAGTCGCTCCTCACATTTTGGCTTTGTATTTATGTGCAGCCCGACGTTTTGTGTCGCTCTGCTCGCGCTCAAAAAGCTCTTAGTTCATCTTCGCCCGATGGCTATCTCGTGGACTCCCCATGAGCCTGACTTCTGCATAAAGAAACCCCTTTAGTTCCTGTCCCTGGAGTCATGGATGACAGGGATTTGTACTCAGTTGCCCACCTGTTTTCAAGTGAAAAGTGAAAAGTACAAGCTATCTTCCTGGTCATACAGAGTAATGGGTGTATCGTTTGTGTAGCCGAAAGAAAATTCGTCAGAAATGCAAGAACTGGATGAGTAATTCATCGTCCAGTGATGACCTCGTGTTGTATTTTATTGCATCAAACTGTCCGCTTCCAGAGCTGTCTTCAAAGATGATCAGGAGGCCAATGGGTATGAGGTGTAAGACAAGAGTTGTGCAGTAGTTTATACTCCACCAACCTTGTTTTCCACCTCACTTACCTTGAACATGAGCACCAACCTCACCTTCATCCTTCCTGGAACTTAAATCAAGTCTCCAATCCTAATTGTAATGCTCTTATCTAGCGGGGATGAGAGTCCCCACAATGCAAATGCATGTCCCCGCAAACGGTAAAACGAGTGCGTACATACACATAAGTGTGTGTGTGTGTGTGTGCATAGCCACCTTCTCAAGTAGTTGATGAAGGGCTCTACTCAGTCGGCCCCTCGCTCCTCCACTAGAGCCCCTCAGCGTTTACTTGAGCGCAGCAGTGGTGGGAATAGTTTTAAAAGGCTTAATTCAAGGTGGATGATCCTAGAGGAGTGACATCATCCACTTTTCCACCAGATGGCGGTCACATTGCTGGGCTTTTTCCTCCCCAACTGTTAGGAACAAAGCGTGCGTTGCGAAATCCTTCTGGATGTATGAAAACAGCTGGCTTAGAGAAAGAAAGAAGCTCTGATCTGAAGAGAGGCTCACACTCGAGACGTGATCTGATGCCGTGGACTTGATATGCAGAGAGCAGTTTATCTGGATCTGGACCCCTTTGTTGGTGCTATTATTTAGCATGAAAACAGTTTGACAACAGCGACAATTATATTGAAAATTGGGTGGCTTGCAATTTGTATTACAGCCCTTTAAGACCTGGGCTGAAGCGTCAACCAGCACGGCTCTGATTGGGATGGTTTTGTTTCTCATATGAAGTCTGTTCTCATGAAATTCATCATACTTTTGATCAGCAGTGCTGCGTTGAACACAAATGTTTGTGCGACATTTCACAGTGGGAAAAAAAGTAGAATTACTGCCTTTGTGATCGTATACCTCAAGTAGTAGTTTACAACCATGTCCTCGCTTCATTATTTTATTTTCCAGACATTTAGAGGGGGAACCCAGACGCAGGAGCATAAGAAAGCCACGCAACGTGTTTTTGCATTGTGCACCTTTTTGGTGTAATTTAGGGCTCGTGAGTTTAACTTCACATGAGTCTCCATGTGATTGACACTTTAAATTAGCCCATTACTTGGGTGTCAATGTCCTTTTTTGTCCGTATGTCTTTCTCGTGCACTTCGTCTGTTCTGTTCAATCCCAACGATGTCTTTAGTTTTCTACGCTGTGCTACACAAACTCCTCGTGAATGCATGTGTGAGCAACCTCTTCTACGGCAAAAGGAGGATTTATCTTCAACCCGATCCCATGCAGGTTGGAGGAGGGAGCCGTGTGTTTTCTTTGGTACAAGTTTACAATTGCAGGGTACGGTGTGATACATGGACCTCTCCATGGGCCCAGCACACTGCAGCCAAGGTGGAAGGAGAGCAATTCCTCACTGACTGGTTGAACTCAGGAGCTTTTTGTTCAGTTTGGGTATCTTGTGGCCAACGGCTCCGAGCCAGAACACAAAGCTGGAAGATGTGGAAACGCATTCACATTGCCATCTTTTATCAGGTGCTCGTCCATTACTTCACACCTGCACCTGTTTGCTCATCGTGGCGTCGACTCGAGGCGGCGCGAGGCTTTAGTTGGTGGACGCGTCTCTCTGGGATTAAATGGAGCCTCTTGACCTCTTTCCTTTTACCCTCCAACACATGCTAACCTTCTGCAGAGAATTGTTTTTTTAATGGTGCTTTACTTCCTATACTCTTTTACTGTTTGCTATATCAACAATGTATAATATTTCTTTCACTGGAAGCCCATCCTTAAGGGCACTTAGGCCTGTTTTTTCCCACTTTTTAAATTGCTTAAATGGAGGAAAAAGTACATAACTTAAACTTCTGGAACCAGGTGAATGTTGATTTATAGGATGAATCCTAAATAAAACCAATAAGTGTAGACATCAACAGCAGAATGAAGAACATTGAAAAAAGAAAAGTTAAATCTGCATTGTGTTGTAAACCAGGTTATCAAAATATTAGTTATTGTGCTATTTCAGAAATGAAAATGACATTGTGTTATGTCTGTAAGACTACACAACAACACACTGCGGTGCTGGTGGAACTATATGAGCACAAGAGGAAGTCAGTAGGTTGAAGTAAACTATAATTAAAAGTTTCCAAACGTTTACAAAAAAGTTTTTCCAACAGTTTAATGAATTGTGAGGTGCATTCAGGAAGTCTGTAAAGCGCCATTCTGCTGAGAAACGCTGAATGTAATCAAGCCACTCTTTGTGTGCTGCTGTGTGTCACACAACAACACACACCGACACACACAATATCTCTTCACCTGCAATTTCTTCTTCACGTCCCAATCCCCCGAGAATTTATGATATTCAGCAGCCGGCGAAAAGGTCAAAGTCAGTTTGTCAAACACTCATTCTGTCCATTCGTCAAATTAAATCTCAGCAACACATGGAGCCCGACCTTCATCTCCCTTTCTATGAAAACAAAACGCCGCTTCCACCACATGCGTCCATGGCTCTCTGCCATTGTGAACTGGCAGCTGTCCATACGGAGAAGAAGATGCAACACTGAGAGACCAGTCATTGGGGAAACGCAGAAGAAGAACATGTGATTAATTATGATCTGGATGGTATAATATGTCTTCTTACAAAATCTGTCAAGGGTACGTTTCTGGCCTTGTTTTTGTATTTCTAGGCACAATATGTTAATCTTTCTACTATGAAATATGTCACTTTCAAGGCTCTTGAAGCCATTAGGAAAATATAAAGGGCCATAGAGATTATCTGCCAAGCAGCTTATTTCAACTCATATTTACGACTTCTACTAGCCAAAGTAATTATAACGGTATCATAAAGTGCAACAAAGGCAGAGAGCGCTGTTCCTGTCTCCTCATGATGACGTTAGCACATCACATGCTACACTTTGTTCTTAGTTATAACCCAAACTGTAATATTCTCCTTAACCTAACCAAACAGTTTGCTTTGCCAAACGTAACAAAACAATCAAAAGATCGGCGGTTTGATCCCCAGCGCCGCCAGCGCCTTGAGCTGTGCAACATTATTAAGCAGGACAATAATGCCGATCTAACAAAGCGAGTTCTCTGCAACAAAACAAAGTATCGCTTGTATGAATCATGCAAACAGGACAATAATCTATCTTAATGGCATCATCGTGCATCTCTCAACATATAAAACTACCCGCAAAGGAAAAAGACAGCTGAAGAAAAGGGAGCAGGAGGCGAGGAAAGTGGACACGGGGAAGAAAGAGCAGGCGAAATCATCTCAGTGGGGATGATGACGGCGGAGCAAAGAGTCAGAGGCTGGAAGAGAGAGACTTAGAGAAGAGAGAGGTGAAAGGGGAGGCAGAGGACTGGAGGACAGTGATGGAAGCTGGATGGGAAATGCATTGAGCACAGCGGTACCCCCTCCCCCTCCCCCCAGTCGTTCCAGTTCACTGACTCGCTGGAAAACAGGATGAGTGACTGGGTCTGGACAGGAGGGAAGAGATACTGAGCTGGAAGAAAAATAACGCTTTACAGAAAGAAAAAGACCTTATTACAAGCAGGGTTACAAACGTTAGTCACGCTGTAAAATAGCGTTTGCCGGCCCGAGGACACGCGACCTGAGACGACCCGCATTCGTGGCGGCGCTGCCGCGTCGAGTCGGCCAGAAGTTGAAGGAATAAACCGGAATAAGTTAGGAAGGAAACGTTGACGGCAACGGCTTCCACACAGGAGACGATGAGTCACCGGATCAACCTCACAGACGATCTCATCTCAAACCCACCTGACGCGCCGTCACGCCGTGAACCTGCTCGGAAACGCGTGATATAAAAACGCCGCATAATGCGCTAAGAGATGTAATGAAGCCTCAATGCAAAGTCTGTGGCGTCATTAAAAGAAATTAAATATAAAAGGCATAATCAATATCCAATTAATGTCAGATGTGCAAAGAATCTGATGTGTGTGTGTGTGTGTGTGTGTGTGTGTGTGTGTGTGTGTGTGTGTGTGTGTGTGTGTGTGTGTGTGTGTGTGTGTGTGTGTGTGTGTGTGTGTGTGTGTGTGTGTGTGTGTGTGTGTGTGTGTGTGGTTCATATTTGTGTGTTCTTTTAGGCGTCATTAAAGCCGGTTAATGGTTTTGTTGACAGACAGACGCTGCTCGTTCTGGTGGAAAGGACAGTCAGATCGGCCTCCCCGTCTTTCCCGTCACTCCATCTCTCTCCATCTCTCTCGCCCTCCTCCTCCTCCCCCCATCCGAGTCTAGACGTTTGTTTGAAGAGACTTTTCGGGAGGTTAAATAGAAAATCCTCGCCATATTTTTCTCTCCATTTCCTGCCTCTCGTCCTCGTCGCCTCCTTTCTTCTGTCCTTCTCAACTCATCTGTTCCCTCCTTTAACTCCTGTGTCATTTCCTCTTAGTTTTCCCCTCCTTTTTCCTCTCATCCTTCACCTCCACTTACGCTCCCTTCCTTCCTCCTCCCCTCTGTATTCATGCAGGTCTTGAGGGTTAAATCATCATTCAGACATGTCATGTTTCCAAGATGAAATCTCTGTGAAAGTTAACTGCTTATGATGGACATACCTGGAAAAATGATGGGATTTTTTTTTTCCTCCTTCGTCTACAAGTTCTCTCAAGCTTCTCTCTGCCTCCCATCATATCATATTACACACACCTCTTCCAGAAATATATATATCCTGTGAGTGAAGGCTCCACCTCAGCTGAACCCCCAGAGAAATGAGAGATAAGACAAGTTCACGGGAGAGTTTGCCAAAAAAAGCTGCAAAGCTCTTTCACGCAAACTTCCCTGGGCAAATAAGACCAGAGAGAGAACGAGAGGCAGGAAGAGGAGGCAGCTGAGTTGAATAATGTGTATCAGTTCAATCCCAGCATGCATCAGTGGCTGCGGTCTGACATTAGCGACTGATTAGATCTGGTTCTCTCTATAAGGTTTGCACAAAGTACATTTATGGTAATGAGAGTAATTAGAGTACAGAGACAGAAATGTGGAACGTTTTTAGAAACCGCTTGTCCTTTGTGTCTGAGACGTCCTGCAGTCGATTGCAAGTTCAGTCGTTTTCCAGCAAATCCCAAAATTAAAGAGTGAAGACGTTTCCTTCTCAATTGAAGTATTTTATTTTGGGAGCCAGTGAAATAACCTGCAGCGCCTCACGAGAGCGAGGAGGTACATTTATGACACTATTCCACAATAAATATGAACATAAACCATGAATATGACTCGCAAAGGGACTCTCGGGGACTTCAGCGAGCACCCAGAGTTTTCTAAAAATATAAATTTCCATATCGATAGCATGAAGCTACACAGGATTAGCGCACCGTTTTGGAAAGTTTAGAACCAAGTGAATCTACGAACGCTGCCGAACGAGCTTCTCCAGCTCCTCACAGGCCTCAGCGTCTCACTGCGCCGGCTTCAGGTGTGCACACACACACCTCTCGCTCTCTTTTTCCTCCTTCTTCCCTTTAATGCGTCTCTCTGTCCCTCGTAACCGATCCCTCACCTCACCTCCCCTCACATAGTGTGTGTGTTCCTCTCCGCTCCGACAGCGTCGGCTCGTCAGAAAAAGGGTCGGCCATTACTCTCTCGCCCTCCTTCCCCCCAACCCGTCAGACACTCCATCAGCCAGGGTGGCGTGGGTGAAGAGAGAGGGATGGGCGAGGAGGCCGGGAGGGATGGAAACGTAGAGGAGAGGGGAAGATGAGGTGTTTGGATGCAAACTAAAGCCATTCATCCACAGGCAGCGAGCGGCTTCCTACATGATCTATGCTGAGTTTACAGGAGCTGTAACGCACACACACACACTACATATCATTTCCAGGGAGCTTGTTTTTCATCATACACTAACTGACAAACATGTGCCAGTAGTCCATCACCTCGGGGGCGGCGGGTAAACAGGATGTTTTCCTCCTCAGACGTGTTCCCACATTCATTCTTTATGACATTTTGCCGGAGAAAAGTGTGTTAAAATTCTTGGAGGTCTCACACTGATCCAATTACTCGTTGACAAGCTCTGTAAAGGTCGCGTTGAGCTTGAAAGTACAGACGCACCTAAAGATATAGGCGAGAAACAGTTTCAAAGGAAAGTGTTATCGTGCCAATGTGTTTCCTGCTGGACACACGAAGGCGAACCGTAAAACTGCAGATACGTCACATCCATCACGACCCAAAGGACAGCCGGGGCATGCACCAGAAGACTTTTATGACCTTACAGGCACCGAACACAGAGACTGCACCAGGGAACACTTAAGCATGCAGCATGCATACTGTGTGTCTGTGTGTGGTTTGTGTGCATTTCTTGGAAGAGGCCCCAAAATGAACATTTCTGCATTCCCTGCAAGTCTTCCAATCTCTTCAGTCTCTGAACACCTTGTTTTCTTGCAGCCTGGAGGCGATAACAATACAATAAGAGGAGATGAACTGCAGCCGAATGGCATCCACGACACATGTTTGACTCTGCCAACAGTAAAGTGGCTCCAAGTGACGATTGTCAATGTGTTTAGGATGATTTGAAAGGGGTCCTCGTATTGATAAACCCTCAGAACTACCACCCAAACTGCACCTCGACCTCATTAGTTGGTTATTAGCTGCTCGCAAAGATCTCATCACCTTTGTTTTCATCCACCAAACAGAAGCTGTACCTCTCTGGAGGCGATCAGACTCCGTTAGTGACGAGCTGGTGAACATGAAGGAAGCATTTAGCAGCTAAAGAGGCAGATTTCCCTCAGGAGTTTAGTGGAAAAACAAATAAGACTTAACCTACATTCAATAGGTGGAAAGAAACTCCAAAATAAAACTAAGTGATGAGAAAGAAAAGCTGTGTGTCTGCTGGGTTTGCTTGCGAATTCGCTGAATCAGCAGAAAAGTTAATAAGTGTTGTACTGCTGAGACGAAAGAGTTTAAATTAATTGCTTATTTAGAGGTTATTAGTAAGCATAGTTCAAGTAGAATACACATACAATAAAACAATGATGGAGATGCTGTGTGTGTGTGTGTGTGTGTGTGTATATATATATATATGTACATTTTTTGTCAGTCTGAACTACAAGAAGTTCACTTCACTCAACATCCTCTCTGCTCACCTCAAATAAATGTCATTCCACTTTTATTCCATTTTTATTTCTTTTTTTGCCAACAAACCGCCGCCCACGTCTCCAGGCTACCATGCGCTGCTAATTGGTTCCCGAAAGCCCCAGTAGAGTATAATTTTGTCTTGAAGTGGTCAAAGCTTTATTGAGAAGACAATAGTTCAATGGACCCTTAAAGACAAAAGCACCTTCAGGAGCCAGGTGTCTAGACAAAATGCCAGTTGTTCCTTTATTTGCCTCAACGGGCAATTAAACAAGTTCAACGGAAAGTACTAAAAAACATTCTATAAAAAGCTTAAATGCGTCCTTCTCCTAACGCCTCGGAGGCCTGAGGCGACTCTGACTCCACGAGCACAGCAGTGGTGAGACCTAACGGTGGACAGAGGGGTTGAGGGGTCTAAACCCGGGGCGCAGGGGAAGCCCCTGCTTCCTCCCCCCATGCCTCCTGAGTAAACCAGACATGGCCCACTGAACTCCTGTTACCTCGCCGGTCACCTTCATATGGAAGCCCATTTCCGCCCAAAAAAACAAACGATTAGGACCAAGAAAAAATAAATCAACTTTTTTTTCTTTTTTTTGTTACCTTTTTTCAAGTCAACAGAAAAAAGGCAATTATTTTTGGTCCTAATTCTTTTTTTTCTTTTTTAAATTTTTGGTCCTAATTTATTTTGTTTTGGCCTAATTTTTTTTTCCGTTGCTTTTTTTTCTATTAAACGGAAAAAAAGGCAATGAAAAAAAAAAGTCGATTGAACTTTTTTATTTTTTTGTCCTAATTCTTTTTTTTTTTTTTTGGTCCTAATTTTTTTTTTTTTGGTCCTAATTTTTTTTTTCGTTGCCTTTTTTCTATTTAACGGAAAAAAGGCAATGGGAAAAAAAAGTCGATTGAATTTTTTTAATTTTAGGTCCTAATTTTGTATTTTTTTCTTTTCTTTAATTTTGTCCTTTTTTTTGGTTCTAATTTTTTTTTCGTTGCCTTTTTTCAAGTCAACGGGAGAAAAAAAAACTCGATTGATTTTTTTATTTTTTTATTTTTTTTTGGTCCTAATTTTTTTGTTTTTGGTCCTAATTTTTTTGTTTTGTTTTTGGTCCTATTTTGTGGCGGAAATGGGCTTCCATACATTCACTTTCATGCGACATAAAACACAGCAAGGAAGTTTTGAGGGGAAACATCTCATTCTAAGTCATCTTTTTTGTTCCCTTCTCCAGCAGCCGATGCATAAAGCATCAGAGGCATTGGGTTGAAGCAGTGGTTCTCAAACTGTGGGGCGCGACCCTCTAGTGGGGCACGGAGGTATTACAGGTGGGGCGCGGGGGGAGATGCAGATTCTTAATTTAAAAAATAAACTTGGAGGAGTCTCAAAAAATTGGACCATTTTGTTCCCATGTTGTCGGGGCGGTGGAACATTTTGCTTCCTCAAAGTGTTGCGTGACAGAAAGTGTGAGAACCTCTGGGTTAAAAGGGTCCAAACCAAAGCTTCCAGTCCTCGCCTTGAAGAGACTCGCAGCGCTGTGCTCGCCGGGCCAGGAGGACTTTATTGGCCCGGTTACGAGCAGACTTGACACGAAGCGAACTGCGGATAAAGGGAAAAATGTAACTCCTGATAGCCGGCTAAGTCTCGGTCAGCAAAATGTTTCGCCTGCAGGGAGAGCGAGGGGGGAGGGAAGAGGGAAATTCTGCTTAGAACGAAGTTTCCACTGATGCTGATCATTCCTTTAAAAGTTGCGAGGTTATTGTTCTCGTCGCCGGGGCACAGAGTTAATGCAGCTGGAAGCAGCGACTGTGACTGTAAGCGTGGAGGGTTGGGAGTACCAGCCAAGTAGAAGCCAGGGAGGAAGAGATTATTCCCTAATTTTTTTACAAGTTGCCTGCTTGCAAAAACAAAGTTAGCCCAAATGAGCGAGTGCAGCGCGTCTGCTCCGCCTCAACGGTCACGTGACGTTTCAGTTGACCAACCAGATGGAAAATAGGACGGCTGCAAACATCCGAGTCATGTTGCACAACTCTGACTCCATCAGGGATTCAAATGGCCAACAAGTGATTCATGAGCCGAATTAAAAACCCTTAACTCTGTGTGGTCAAGGCAGGTTTTTGAGTTTTAAAAGTGTGTAATTAGATGTTTTCCCCGGGACGCTGCTGGAATATGAGTGAAGATGCATCAACGCTGGTTAGCAAAGTATTAAATGTGTTGCGTAACACTTGAGATCACTTTAATTCATCTCCTGGTGCGATATCCATTACGTTCACGTATGTTCAAGTACTTTTATACACATTTTTAAGTATGTTCAAGTACTTTGTTACACAATTTAAGTATGTTTAAGTACTTTTATACACATTTTAAAGTATGTTTAAGTACTTTTATACACTTTTATTCCATCTGTATATTTATTATTCTTCTTACTGTTAATTTTTTATTTTGTTTTACAACTAGTTTGTTCTACTGCTTATTTATATAACTTGATTTTTATATTTATGTACTAGTGAGCAGTGCTTTATCTTTTTATCTATTAAAATCTGAATTTGGCCCATTTGGAATATGATCAAATAGTTGTATTTGGTTAAGATTAAAGATCTAATTAGACGACTGGAGAGAAGACTCTTACAGTTTGCTCAGCTGGTCAAAAGACCTTTTTTTTATTTGTCTTTCAGGATCATTGCTTGAGGAGACCGAGGCAGACGGCTCTGTTCACACTGTGAGGCTAACTGCTGATGCTACTGAAGTGTTTAGCTAACGGGAGTTTGCGCGAGGCCGGCCCGTCTTTGTTTAACTTCCGGCGCTGCTTTGAAAGCGGTGAAATACTCACTGCTCCGCTCGGGCTTCTCTCTTTCTGTCTCGTTGTCCTCGAGTCAGCTCAGCACTTTTAATTACTCGTTAATATTACATGAACTTGTGAAGATGAAGAGCTCTCTCGCGTTCACTCTTCTCTGTCTTCCTCGCTGGCTTCTGCGATGGAGAAAAAAACAAACCCTGATGCAGGATGCATTTAAAAAAAACATTACAAAAAGCAGAAAAGTAGTTTTTCTTTTCCTCTTTTTTCGCCTCACCTGCCAAATGGAAGAATCAATTGCACTTACTTCAAACTGCCTATTTGCTTTTGCTTAGATTGTCCCTTTTTGCTTCTTTTTTTTTGTCTTCGGGTAAACTAATTTCCTCTTTTGTATAACGCCGAGAGATTTGAAGTCGCAGAGCACTCGGTCCTGTTTCTGAGTCAGCGCTGGTTAGCGGAGAAACTCTCCAAACTGCTGATGACGGTTCAAAAACAGACACGTTTCTGTACAAGAAACAACACAAGGCCAACTTTTACCCAATGCGCCTTCGGGATACGCCCACAGCTTCCTGTCACATGATGGGAACCCAATAAAGCTCTCTGCTGGTGTCACTTTAGTGTCACTTTAGTAGACACAGCAATAAGGAGCGGTTCAGGGTTCAGTGTCTCACTCGAGGACTCGTCAACATGGACGAGTGGCGTCGGTCCAAACCGCCAACTCTCTGACTGCCAGACGGATCAGTCGCCCAACTTTAGTGTTGGACGCTCAAGTCCCTCCATGTTCAGCTTCCTCACAGCCTCTACGTAGCAAACAGCTGCTCACCTTTCTGAAGAACCGTGAAAAATTGTGTTCTGAACTAATAAAGATTGAGAAAATTGGATCATAAAGATTAAGATTAGATCAGTTGTACTTTTTTAAACAATAAATCCTTTTTTTGTGGATCACCTGACGCCTCACTCAGACTGTCCCTGTCGCGGCGCCCAGGTAAGTTGAGTTGGAGACTTCCTGCTTTAAAGGAACCGGTGTTGGCATCGTACGTGACTAAACCATAACCACACCTGAGCTTCACAGACAAGCTGGTGAAACCTCCAGACGGACCGATGTCTGAGCTCCCAACAGGAGACTGAACCAGCAGATGGAAGTAACGCAAACGTGCAAAAGCCTGAGAAACCTTCCAGACCCGACGCGGCGTCTCCGGTCTGCGAGCCTCCAGAGACGACTTGAAGCTCCCGCACCTCGACCGACAAGCACCAGCCCAAACACCTTCCCCTCTTCCTCTTCCCCTCTTCCTCTTCCTCTCTCGCTCCCGCTGATTCCATTTCGCTGTCAGCTCAGCAATCACCACGTCTCTGCGACTTCCTCACCCCAAATGTTCAGCTGTCAGACTCACTTTAAAAACAAAAACAACACATTAAAAAAAAAAAAAACTTCCCAATAGCGCCGTCGTCCTGTCGAGGCTCCTCGCAGATTATCACCGTCACGTGAAACTCCTCCATTTACTTTGAACGGAGAGCAGAGCCCGTGCATGCACAACGGTACACACACACACACACACACACACACACACACACACACACACACACACACACACACACACACACACACGTTCATCATGTCTATAATGAGCTGTGCGCTGCAGAGGAAGCCGTCGTATTATCAGATGACTGAGCGCCTGACAGCCACTGTGATTTATCATCTGAATATCACATTTCCATAATCCCACTCAGACCTTCCTGTCCGTCTCTTGCTTCGCTTCATTTCATTCGTCGGGATCACGGAGGCGGTCCCGCCCTCTTTTGCGGCGGCGCCTGAACCGCCGGCAGGTCGGAGGTCAGTCTCTCTCCGGACGGCACATTGACGTCGAGGAAGAGGCTGTTTTTGTGAGTACAGTCAGTTTAATCCGTCATACACAGATCCCTGAGGATAACAACTACACAAAACAACAACACAATGTCTCCAGAGTCTGATCTGATTATGTTCAGATGTGTTTTTGTCCTTTTGGCTCATTGCTGGTTGTTTGTTCTCTGGATGCGTTGCCTTCAGATGCGAGTCCTCTGGTTCAACATCAACGTGTTCCTGGATCCTGAATCCTTTCGGAGGCTTTCGACTGTTGTTGAGCTTCTGAAGGTTTGACGACTGGACGTGGATTGAAAGCACTGGAGGGGTTTAAAACTTTGAGTTGACAGCTTTATCAATAAGCTAATATTTATACCAAAACACGCTGTATAGTCTGATTTACTGTGAGAAACCAGTGCGATCAGTCAATAAATCATGTGTTTCCTATTTAGGTATAAATATAGATAGATATGGTACATATATGTGTAAATAAAAGGGTCCTGGACTCTGGTGAGACTCATTTTTGGTGTGAAATTAAAGCAGACAAACCAGAAGGTTGAGTGCACAAAACTACTGTTAACTGAATACTTAAGGAAATTAACTTTGAAAGTGATTTGTTGCCGATATAAAACGATCTCTAGATGTACTGTAACTAATGTAAACCTCTTCAGGAGCTGCTATTGATATTGTTTAGTAAATTAATTGCAAAAGTTTCATATCTGTGAAAAGCAAACCACACAGCAGGGTACTGCCGTGTGGTTTGATATAACCGGTGTGTATAATGACCTGCAGATCATTTCAGACACACAACGAAGGCGAAACAGCTGAACAAAGCTTTCATTTCAGACCTTCATGCATAGAGCAAGACGTGTCTATATTAACACCAACTCATGGGGCTTAATGTACATCATCACAGCTGGATTGCAAATCACACGCCAAGTAAAACCCTCTGGCTGCCGTCAGCAACCCGACACTGTAATGTAGCAGCTATGAAACATTTATCGGCTCTGCATTTAAACTTGACTGGTGCATAAGAGTCGTGATTCATCTTTAATATTGCAAAAGTTCTACGCGTCGCATTTTAATTCAAGGAAAGCTTTGCAGTAAGTCGTGCGCTTTCAAGCCGGTAACGTTGGAGTCGAGCTACACGAACGTACCTGCGTCTCGATGACGAGGCGCCCGAGTGTCACTTCAACGGCGTTAAAGTCAGACTGATGGATCGTGAACCCTGGAAGAGTTTAAACGATCTCTCCATCGCTCTGAGTGAGAGAGAGACTCTGCTCTACTCTTACAACGCGACTGCAGCCCTGAAAGGACATGTGGGCAAGCAGTACGGCAAGCCGAAAGGGCCACTGGACGCCTCCATTTCCACTCCGTTTATGTTGAGAATGAACCCATTTGAGGCGCCACCAGAGTGCCACCTTTTTTACGCCGCTCTTCTTAGGGACACCCCTTTTTTTACGGCGTATAAAAGTAATCAAAATGGCGTTTTTCCTTTTGGAAATAAGCCGCTCCTTCTGAAACCAATCAAGAGTAAAACCACAATGCTAGTCAAGTCATTGTTAGGATGTGATCTGTGATGTCTTATATTATTCAGATAATTAAATAGTCATTTGTCTATTAATCTAATGACCTCTCCTGCCTCCGTTGCCTTTTTAAAACGACCTCTTTAATCTCTGTCGTGTAACTGAGTCTTGGCTTCTGTCACTGGAAGAAGAAGAAGAAGAAGAAGAAGAAGAGGCCACTTTGCCCAAATAATCGTCTTCGTTCGCTGATGATTGAGATGTGTGCAGTTCAGACTGTGACAACCATCACCTTATCTTGTCTTTCTCAATGTTCAGTTTTAGAAATTACTTCCTGTCCACAAACGTCACATGACTGTCGGCGTACAGTGTGAACAGGAAGTAGATTAGCTGCTTTGCGATAGTGTCCTTTAATAATAATGAATCCTGTATTAAAAGTTGGGCTTGATACTGAAGATCTTCTAAAGTCTTCCTCTGTGTATACTCAAACAGGTCATTGTCAGAGGAAACACAAAGATTAACTCTTACACGACAACGTTTTCCTCGAATGAGTCAAGAAAGGTGGTCAACACGAGTACTCAAAGAGTTTTGAAGCTCCAGAGTCGTGTGGACGCCAGGCGTCAACGTGGCGAGAGAAGCGGTTTCACATGGATGCAGCTTCAGTTTCACGTCACGAGGGAGAGGAAGCAGTCTGGAAGAGTCGCTGCGTTTAGTTTTGAACAACGGACGCAGACGACGGCTGCAAAACACCGCGGGTTCGATCCCCATCCGATGCAGCTTTCTGACAAACTGCCGGTGTTTATCGATGGGAAGCCAGCGCCGGGGGCCATGCCGGGCTGTGAAGGGGGATGTGAACCTCTGCAGGTGGATCGTCCTCCCACTGCGGCGCCTCGCTGGCAGGTGAGCAGAGGCAGCGACGGCGTTGGACGCCAGGCGCTCGGCTCATCTTCCACCGCTCACTTCACAGCGAGGAGCACCTCTTCTGTGACATCGCCGCCGTATGATTCAGCGCCTCGTTAAACGCAAGCGGCTCATTGGAGGCCGCCTCGGCGTCAGAGGAAAGGAAGAAACTGTGTGTCCGTCATGTAGAAAGTCTTCTACGCCGCTCCTGCAGGGCTTCTTCTCCACATGAGAGCTGCCTGTGAGATCTACCTTAAAGTTACTAAAGGTGCTTCAGGGGATTATTACAAGCGATGGTCGTGAAACCAAACAACACAAAAAACGCTCAAACAGCATTTTTATTTGTTGGAAACGAGCAATTGTTCGGTAAGCGTGGACGAGAATCCGATAATGAGGGACGGATGCAGAGGCTCGTGCAGCACCTCAACTCATCTGGCTGCAGGCGAAATGAGTCGGGCATGTTGGGTTTGGGAGCGTCCGTCGGGAAGAGGCTCCCTTCCCCGATTCAGAGGCTCACCCCTCTCAACCCTCAGGGCAGAGCCAACCTTCAGGCTCCCAGATACTCGCTGCATGCTGAACACAGTGTGTGTGTGTGTGTGTGTGTGCATTATTTTTACTTTAATACTGCGCAGTGTTTACTTAATAGTGAAATGTGAAAATCAAATCCTCCGAGTGGAGACATGAGCTTCTTCTACTCTTTCAGGGGTTTGACAAATTTTATAGGAATGTTATAGAAGTGTGTAACTTCCGCTCAATAAGCTGCGAGCGCTGAATAGTTGCAGTGACGACACCCTGCTTCGGCAATCTGTGGATTTAGCCAAAGAGCGACATCAGGTAGCAGCTCACGGGTCACAGGCGTCTTAAAGCCACGATTACTCTCTGCAGCAGACTTTCTCCAAACTTTCTCCACCGACGGCCACAAACAGAGGAATGTACGACAGTCTGGGCCACTCACTGGAGGTGGAGGTCTCAAAGAGATGGAGCTTCACACTGCAGGCTTTCGTTGTGGTGCTACCCGCTTCTTTGCCTCGCAGGCTCTTGTTCAGTGTGTTAGAGGCGACGGGTAAGATCTAGAAAGGCTAGAAAATGGAGGGTCTCAGCTCATGAAGAGGTCGATCCTCTTTCAGAAAACCTGTTCATTTCTGACCTGAGGGAATAAAACCGCCGCAGATTAAGAGAGTAGATCCCGTATTCAGCATCAGACAGTTTTTTCAGGTGCATGATCCCGGCGACTTTAGTGAGGCACTCACACGTCGTGCGAGCTGAGCGACCTCGTAGACGCTCGCGTGGCATTGTCTCGTGTTTTGTTCGGACTGGCGATACGATTGTTGAGCTAGCAGGCTATCGGCCATTTGCTTGACTTTCTCTGCATTATATTTTTAGAACTTAGACACCTTTTTGGAAACGTTCTCTTTCTGGGAAAATCCTCTCGCAGCAGACATTCGCACCGTGTCTGGTTGTTGGCTGATTGTCGCCTGCAGGAATATGTTGGCCAATGAAACGCTTTGGTCCACCTGATGTCTCACCTCAGGGCAGCGCTAGCTCGCGGCCAGAATGGGATTTTGGCCAAATGAAGCACTGAATATGGCTCGATCGCCCAGAAGCTGGGGTGCAATGAAGACGGTGATATCGCTGATGTGCCTCACCAATATTTGATGGAACAAGACTCTTCTCGTCTTCTTTCTCAGCAGAACGTCTGTGTTTTTATGCGGTTAATTATTTCGTCAAACTATTTCCAAGAAAGGTATTAATAGGAGATGAAAAGATAGCTCATAAAATCTCATCCCAGTGAGATAATAAAATCAAGTCATTGAGTTCAAGTTTTCATTGTGTTCTGTGATGATAATCAAAAGGCACAGCGCCGCGTCTGCATTATTTAGCTCTAAGGTTTTATGATAATGTTTTTTTTTAGGTGACACAATCATCCTAAAAAGGCATGAAATGAAGTCCCTACAACCTCCATCTGTCACGCAGTTTGCCAGACAGCCGGAGAAACTTTTAAAGCGTTTGTTTTTCAACTCGGCTTCTTCTGTAGTTCTTACGTTCTGCCTCACGACTGTCTGGCATGTCTGGGACGTTCCTGCGCTCATTTTCCCGCTGAGAGGTGAAAACTCAGATGTTTCCGGCATCTCATCGAGGTGTCAGACGTGAACTCGAAGTCGCCGCCTGCCGGGTTTCAACGCCGCCGTATTTACATGGAAACCAACACAATATAGGCGTCTCATTTACCTCCAAAGACCAGAAAGCAATGCAGTTGAAACATGCAGTGCTTCAAGGAAGAAAGAGGCTTCATGTCTAATTGTGGGCTATTCGTGCTAGCCCCAGAGCTGTGTGGCAGAAGCAAACTGACTCATCAGCCACTGTGATGGATCTCCACAGCTCACATCATCGCCTCATCGCTCTTGGTGATGACACAACGGCCGTCTCCTGTTAAGATCCCTCCGTTACAGACGGGGATGCCGCTCACTGTCGCCTCGGTCTCCACTTTAAAGGGTAATAATGCTCCCATTTAATGATTCATTAAATTACTTCAACCAAATCAATAGTTGTGCCGCGTCAAACGAAGCCGGGGAGCTGACGCTGTGGACCGAGTCTCACTGAGATGCCGAGGCATCGCATCCTGTTACCCGGGGCATCGAGGAGGAAACCCAAACTCAGATCGGTTTTTAATTCACTCGGACAACACGTTAGAAAGTGAAAGCGTTTGACTTCGTCAGCGTCCGCCCTCAAGGGATGAGTCCTCTCCAGACGAGCGCTCTCCTGGTGACGATTCTTCTGAGAAACAGATGGAGCTCGTCCACGGCTCGCAGGACGCGGTCCGTCTGCTGTGCGCTCGCTTCTGGTCGGCGGTCGCTGTTGTTGAGGCCGGACGTCCCCAACGAGTATCTGCTCAGCACTGCAATGTCCCAAATAGTGATAGTAATATTTACATCGACGTGTGTGCTGCTCCTTGTCAACCAACCCGATATGAGAACATAGCGCGACGCACAACGACGTGTCCATTTGTGTGTCTATCCTTGTGTGGAGGCCTGGTTGCAGACGGCTGGTTGCTGAGCCGTTAACACTGAGTTTAACTCTGTGTAGTAGAAGGAAACGGGTCAAACTGGCAACAGACTGAACTCGCTAGAGGCCGTGCAACCGAGTCGGTGAACTTATGTAAAGTGTGAAAACACGTACTAAATTGATTGTTATTATAATTTGTTGGCACGAGTCTTTTTATTAGCCCAATAACACAAGTGTGCCCTCAAGGGGGATTTACAATCTGTCCAACAGACGACACCATTGATTCATGAAATGTGGTTTCGTCCTCTAAAGGGTGAAGCGTGCGTTGTACAGGAAACGTTGGTTTACATGAAGACCCAAAGTGCCGGTTCAAATTTTTTGTTTCTTCGCAAGTTCTCACATCGATTATCCTTCACTTCTAAGAAGCAGAACAGACTGGAGAGTTTCACCTGGAAGTTCTCTTTCTGGACATTTTGAGAGTTTAATGAACCACAATGTGAAGCTGCAGATCCTCAACCAGCTCAAAGGAAGAAGTTTCAGAGCTTCTCTCTCCAGCAGAGCTGTTTTCAGCTGAGTGACATCATCACAAGGGTTTCAAGGGTTTTAAGGGTTTTCTGTCCTCCATTATTCTTCTAAGGCGATGATAAACACAAAGTACCATCAGAACCCTGATAGCTGCTGGACATGAGCCTCTATACACGATGTAGATGTTTCATGAAGAACCAGATGTTTCACCTGGAATAGTCTTTCACCACATTGACAAAGTACAGAGAGTATTTATGATTCATTTACTGTTAGCTTCATTAAAAAAACTTTTCTTTGAAAAATAAGGACATTTCTAAGTGACCTTAAACTTTTGAACGGTAGTGTTATTATAGAGGCTAATTACAATTAAATCCTAATATATTAGTCAAATTAAAAAAAAAGTTATTCCATATGGACGCCCACCATTCATAAGTTTATAACACCAGAGTGAGTTCAAACTGTTCAACTTGATCTTTAACCAGCAATTCCATAAAGATTACATCATGGGAAAATGGCCGCCCTCTCCTCCCAAGCGTCCATGTTGTGAGGAAAAGCCTCTCTTTGCTGCAGCACATCGTCTCGAGCATCCATCAGTGAGGGTGGCGGGTTAACCGTGGGTGCAGCGGGCGGAGCAGATCCACGGGGCGGGCGACAACGCCGGAGGTGAAACACAGCGGGAGGAACTAATGAAGGCTCCGCCCCCTCGCCGCGCGGCGGCGGCTGATGATCAAAGCGGCGAAAGTGAAAGTAGCTCATAAGATCTCCACTCTGCGTGTGTGCATTTGCATCTGTGTGTGTGTGTGTGTGTGTGTGTGTGTGTGTGTGTGTGTGTGTGCGTGTGTGGGGGGGCTCACAGATGGAGACCATACGTCAGGTGTTTTTTTTTTTTTTTTTTACGGCCAGGGTCTATTTTGAAAATGGCCCGGCAGGTTAAATATCATCAGGACCACAGTGAATCAGATGGAGGGAGCCTTTCAGAGTAATGGACACCGCTCTCGCACACACACATCATGTCAGGCCTGCCGCTGAGGGTACAAAGTGTTCATCCATTTAACCCTGACTATGATGAGGAGGGTGTGTGTGTGCTTTTTTTTAGGGGAGAGTCTGTTTAATGGAAGTGGAAAGGACGTACACATTACTTTTGAGAGGGAGAGGCCCGCTGGACACTTCATGAATACAGAAGGAGAAAAGCCATGAATACTGAGGAGAGACATCAAATAAAGTGTGTGTGTGTGTGTGTGTGTGTGTGTGTGTGTGTGTGGTGTGAAGGAGAAAAATAAGGTTCACAAAATTTTTTAGCGAGGAAAGGCTTCAGAGCTTAGACGCGGCGATTAAAAAAAGCCAGAGTCCAAACCATAACCGGTGTCGGTCGGTAGGACCTTTGCTGCCCTTTGACAGTGGAAAGGGTCAAAAGCATGATGGGATTTATTGGCGCATCTTTATAATCTCCAATACCGACCGGAGAGAAACCAGCATTTAGAACCTGGAGGACCAGAGTTTCTGCTTTGAGCTGCTAATATTCATTCAGAACGAATGGAAATGTTTTTACTCGTCATCTAGAAAAAGAAGATCTTAACGAAACTATGAACCACCGCGACATCGAGTCAGTTCATTGAGTTTTGACATTCGGCGCCACAAACACGAGCATCTTTGATCAATCCAGCGGGTGTCAACACTTTGTATGAGCAAAAGTCTTCAACCAATTTCAAAACTCGTACTCATTTGTGTTCAATCAGACCTTAATGTGCAGAAACTGTTTAAAGTTTGCTAACTCGCCTTAATGGCTGAAGCAAAAACCATTAGCCTAATTAGCCTGTTAGCCTTGTGTTCTGATAACTGGGTAGTTTGTTTTATGGAGACTACATGTCTCATTTGGGTTTATAAATATGTGTATATATATATACATGTATATCTTGTTTTCTTTGGATGTAGACTGTTTTTGTGTCCAGACCTTTGGGCGTACATAGTTTCTGACAAGTTAACAGCAGCGCTTGTCAAGACATCAGCATGTAACCTGTGACTTTGAGCAATCATTTCCTAATGTCCTCTCTTCTTGTCCATCAACCCTCTCTGTGTTGTGCTGCCGTCTCCTCACACAGTTTTCTCCTCCCTCCCCGTTTGCCTCTTCATGCAAACCACGGTGCACACACACACACACACAAACACACACCGGCTAATGCCGCGCACGTACGGTCACGCACCTCTCACTCTTGTTTCCGGCAGGCGCTCCTGTGACTGACAGAGTATTAGGGGAGTGACTGATGGAGAGAGGGAGGAAAGGAGGGAAGGAGGGAGGAGGAGGAGGAGAGCCGGGGGTCACCTTGGCAAAAGCGAATGAGAAGTCGATGAAGAAAGAAAAGTATTTCAAACGGCAGTCATCGCTTTGCTGCTGCTATTACTGTCACCTCTGCAGCTGCTGGTGCCATTGGCACCGTTCCTGCTGCTAATGCAACTCCCAGCGTTACCACTGACGCTGCTTTATCGCCAGAGCTCATGGCTGCTCGCACTCCTCATGTCGCCAGTCGAGAGGAGACGCGAGGAAGACAAATCGGGTTCAGTGACATTTCATGTTTTTCGCGATTCTTCTTGAAGACAAACGAACCGCCATCGGCCAAAAGATCACGTAGGTCAACTCACTATGACCCGTGCTTCCTATTTACATTTGTTGCTGGGTGGTGACCTATAGTAACCTCTGATGACGACATCAGGTGTCAGTTATCTGCTGATACCTGAGCTACGTGCACTGGTCAAATGTGAGAACAAAGGTGAATGAAAAGGAACCAGAGTGGCGAGTCCTTTAATGACTTCCTCTTCCGATGGCGGTCACAGAAGTTCTTAGAGAAAGGAAACAGAAGCTGCTGTTACTCTGAAGCCTCCAATGAAACGATGGGAGCAGAGCAACAACCGCTGAGTTCACGATGCCGAGTTTATCACCGGGTAAAAAGGACGAGATAAAAGGAAAGAGTATTCAAGTGGCTGGTGATCACCCCTGTAGTTCATCGCTAGATTGATGTACAATCTGTAAACCCTGCTGAAGATATCCTTGTTTTTATCCACCTTCATCTTGAAAGGAAATAGGAAGTCCCTCAAGAGGTTGGCATGGAAGCAATAAATCAGTGCTTTTGCCATATGCTTTTACAAGTTATTTCAATTTTGTCAGAACATTGTATTCATATTATAGCATTGGAATTAATATGCTACTGTGTTATGGCTTACCCTCATTAATCATAGCCTCTCTTGCAGGTATGCATTGTCTGTATTTCCCATTGGGAAACTGGACACATTAAGTGGTCCAGATGATTGTTGCTAAATGCCGAAATGTATATAATAAATGGGGTTTTTGTACCATTGTACTGTGTGGCAGGGAAGGAGGTGATATAGTGGATATAGGAGGTGATATAGATTTATATTTATCCATAATTAAAGGACACAGACTGACGACAAAGGACAAAAATCTCAAATGTAATTATAAACAACTATGCATTTCTACTCTAATAAACTCTCATAATGCTTCGTAACATCTACAAAAGTATAGTAGTCTGGAGATGTTGTGAGAGCAGATGGGAAAACGCTTTTTTTTCTTTTCTTTTTTTTTTTTTACCAAAAACTAATTTAACTTTGGGAAGCCAGCTCCTCCAGTTGGTCAGTTGGAAGTCAGTTCAGTGCGCCGGCTTGTTAAACATACCTTAAGACATTCGGGGCGTTGTACCGTATCTCATTTCCTGACTGTGAAAGGCCGGGATTAGTTTTGTGCTGTGGAACATTAAGGCTACAGAGATAAAGGCGCACAAGGTGGACGTCTGGATTAACGCTGGATTAAGTTGTAGTGCGGGTCCTTTCAGGACACTGTGCACGGTTGTGTGTCTGAAAGAGAAGTACTAAAACCATACATACACCTTTTAGTTCACTGCCTTGTGCAGCTTGATTGAGTTCTTTAACCGCACTCGCACACCATCAGCATTACTAATCTTGAACCCTGTTTAGTTTGCTGAGTAGAGTTTACAAAATGAATGTTTAGCTGGAAAATCTTCTACATTTTAATCTGTGATAAAAGTCTTGGCTGCTCAAAATGATAATCAATGATCCCCAACATGCCCAGTAAAGTTGATCAATACTCTCAATTAAATATTACAACAGAAGAATGTTTAGTCGAGTACAATGGATGTTTGTGGGGAATAGCGTAGTAGTAGTAGTAGTAGTAGTAGTAGTAGTAGTAGCAGTAGTATTAGTAGTACCACAGAACAATGGACATTGTCCCAGCAATAGAACTTTTGCTCCATTGATTATCCGGTCCAGTCAGATGGGAAATGACAGAAAGTATTATGGGCTTTTGAGAGAACATTTGGGGCAACATAGATGTTGAATCTGTTTCCCACAGTTATGCATGACATCAACTCTTTATCATCAACTCAGGTGAAAAACATAAAACGACAGGTGTTAGTCCAGCGATCGCACTCTGTGATCTTATTGTCACGATACAGTTACACAGAAGTACAAGAGTAGGAAGAGGTAGTGGTGGTAGAATCCCAATATGCTGAGGAAAGTACATGCATTGCATGTACGAAGTAGCAATATGAAATTATTGCTTTCATTTTATTACACGTACAATTGCAATACAACCTCCAACACACACAGTTACAAAGGCACATAAGGTATTTCATCACATCACTTAATTGGTCAAAAAGTGTATTTCCCAAAAAAGACTTCATCCAGTCAAGTCTCAATCTCAAAGGAGTAAATATGAGCCGGGGCATTACACACTGATCATATTTCCTTTCACTTTAATTGCATCTTTACTCAAACAGAACTCCACTTTCATTGGCAATTATAGTCGAGGACACGTCCAAAATACCTGTCAACCCATCAACTGTATTCGTCTATTCAGATGGCTCTCTGGGTAAAATGAGACCATAATTGAACATAATGACCTGCCTGTGCCTTCTTTTAGATGTCACTTAGTATAATAGTATACTTTTTTTTGTGAGGTAGCGTCTCTAACTGAGTGCTCCGGCTGTCTTAAATGAACCATTAGCAATAGATATCATGAAAAAAGGTTCCCTTTGAGATAGACATGAACAAAAACAACTTGGTCACTTTCAAGCAACAGAGGCAAGAAACTATCTATGATTATGAGTCTGTGAGGCGTTATGAAGTTATTTCCTTTTTTAATACTTGAGGGGGTCCCAACATCACCACGGGTGGTGCACCCGGCCCGTGGGTGCCTGCATTGGTTCCCATTGCCGCAGTGCAATAAGGTTATCATTATGGATTATGGATTATGATGAGTTTCATCTGCCTGCTGCTGCGACTGCTGCTGGTGGTCAGCAAGGCGTAAATTCAATTGCTACAGCATCATCAGATTACTTTCTATTGTTGGGTGATTTTGGGGGCGCAACAAATAACTTAGGTCGCACTTTAACAATGGATGTTGTCTTATTAACCCGTAAACCACAGGACTGCCCATGAATACATTCTTATAAAAAAGATATTTTCCCAGCAAATTGAAAGGTGAAATATCTCTGCTTCATTCTGCTGGTTTTAAGGAAGGACAAAAGCACGAGCTAGCAAGTCATCCCTGACTTAATGTGATTTAAAAATTAATGATACCCATCCATGATATTGATGCTCTTGACCTGGGGCGTCTGTTGACAAAGCCTACAACTCTGCCTCACTAATTTGCATACACAATTACAATGTGGGCGGAATGAAGATATCAGAAAGTTGTGTTAAGCCACCAGGTGGGAATGTGAAGCCCATGGAGCAGGTATCATTTACCAGATACAGATCCTTTGTTTAATCCCAGGTGTAAACGGGGCCTTTGTGACGCTTTATCCTGATGTTAATTGCATAAGACGAGGCATCAACAGGCAGCAGCATGCTAGCAGAGCAGCAGCTTCAGCGCTACATCTATGTCCACGAAGTGAAGGTCTTTTTTAAAATACTATTTAATCTTCACAGGAATAGCAGGGTAAGCTAACTATACTGCTTGCAAAAGGTCTTGGTTGACAATAACTTTGTAGACCACCAGGTGTCAAACAGGTCAAATGACTAGCGGACCATGTGAGCGTGTGAAGGAAGTCTGTGTGCTGAACAAAACTGACCGGACACAAAGGTCCTCACTTTGTTGGAGGAACCTCATGGTCCTCTCTCCGTACTGCAAACCAGAATGTGTGTGAAGTGCTTTTCCGTATCATAACTCTGCGTACATGTTTTCAAAATGGTCGCAGTCATAATGCGAGGCTTTGCATTTGTGTGTCAGGTTATGATGAAGACCCTCCATGTTTTAAAGGTCACAGCGTCCTCGATCCTCTTCCCACTCCTCACTGTTAACCTTTACAGTGACGATTACATTCACGAAGCTCGTCCGACTTCACATTGTGGCCTCCAGGAAAGAGGATCGCTCACTTTGGCTCACCGGCGCAATTCATTATTAACACTGATTGCCCTAAATGCATAAATAGTAAACAAAAGTCAATTAAAACTAAGCTTTTGAAGGATTTCTTACCATCTGCCAAGTAGCTTTCTGTTCGTGTGTGTGTGTGTGTGTGTGTGTGTGTGTGTGAGAACCTACACCTGAGAAATGATAGACTACAAGGGGAAGCATAGGGGAGATAATCAGTGTGAAGCATCTGTGAGTTTCAGACCTGAGCTTCCAGTTCATTGCATTCATAAAGATGATCTGTAATTACTGCACCGTCAGAAAATAATGAGTTAGGTGAAGTATTTCATGTGCATCTTCCAGGATTGTCACGCTGCTTCCAAGAGAAATACATTTAACTGTTTTTCCATGTGCTGGCAGATCGTCTCTCTCCATTCATTACCGAGTCATATCATCAAGGTAAAAGCGACATGAAATGTGATGGAAACTAAATTAGCGGTAATATAACAGCTGGGCGCTGGACTAACACTGGCATATTCCAAAAAGAAGAAAAACAGTATTAAGAAGTGCAACGATAAAGGGAAGAAATCAATAAGGAAAGAAGAGCTGCATGGGTCTTGTATTTCCGTCTTGAACTACATTTGACCAACGGGTTCTCACTCCCCACGGGTCCGGTACCGGCGCTGGATCTGTGGCCCTCAGCTTCAAAGCACTGAGGCCCCATGTGGCCGTCCAGCATGAGTTCACATCTCAGAGACAGCATGTCAGCTTCAGCTTGTTTCATGAACACACTTCTGAAGTACGTATACTTTCATCTGAGGTCTAGTTAGTCAGGTAAAGACAAAAAGGAAAAGATGGGATTTTGATTTGAAATAAGTTTGTTTGGTTCTTGACGAGTTTGAACAAGTTAATTTGACCTAAAACTTGTTTTTTAACATTTTATATGCTGTGATTATGTCTGTATACATTCATGCTTTATGTCAGAAGAGGAGGAAAAAGATCTTTCCTCTAGTCCCTGACTTCCATTTAACTTTACATGAACACAATTTTACTCCATGACCAAGTAAATTCAGACTAACAACGTATTTTTCTCCCCAAAGATATTACACTTCACATCACCCAAGGGCTGTTTGCTTGCATATATTACATTCAGCACATCTTATGGTTGTAAATGTACCAATAAAATGTAGAACTCGGTGTAATTGCCTGCTCCTATATCTCGGCCTTCACACAAGTTGTTTTCAAAGCATCGACTGAACTCACCTCGACGTGAAAAGCCTTCGTTTGAGTATTCGGGTCCTGAAGCGGAGGGCAGCGTCCTCGTTACTTCCATTTAGCTCTTAATTGGAACCTTCACCTGCTGCTCGTCGCATTGAGGTGCACACGAGCTGGAGAAGGTGCATTTTGTGTGAGGCATATTGCATCTTTGCAGCCGTAAATTTATGCCATCTATTGTAGGAATCACGATTATCTTCTAAAAAAAAAAAAAAGAGCTTTATTGTCCGATACAATTAGGAGGTGTAGTGATCTTATTGCCTGTTCTGTAACTCGTAAGTATGCTGCAGACTACCTGGCGGCGTAGGTGTTCAAATGCAAGACTGCAGGAAAGATGCCCCGCGGCTTTTCTAGTCATGAACACATTTGATGTTTATGTGGAGTGACTTTGAAATACAGGAACGATGGGCAGAATGAAGATGTACAGACGGTGGAAAGCAGACTGTGTGTGTGTGTGTGTGTGTGTGTGTGTATATATTTATGTATGTATGTATGTGTATGTATGTATGTATATTCACAATACAGGTGTGTCTTCCATGTACTGTAAAATGGTCAAATAGATGTTTCAAAAGTTAAAATTCTCGAATTCTAGCATGAGAGAAAAAACGTTTACGAGGAGAAACAAAGGGAGAATAAAAGAAACAATGACACCCGACCGGAGAGAGAGGAAGTCTTTCACAGTCGTTTCAGACTCGCCCAAGGGCACGCGGCAAAGTCCTCTCGCTCTCTATTATTGCAACTCCCAGCATGCAACGGTCATTTCTCCCCCTGACAATCTGCTTCACCCCGGGCTAGAAATTAACATACATGCGGGCAAGAGACGAGAAGACGAGGGGGATTAACTCGGTGTCGGCTTGTTTCCTTTTTTACATAAGAGGACGAATGGGGATGACAGAACACGAGGAATCAGGGAGACGTGATTGACAGGCGTGGACCTTCAGTTAGTCTTTTCTTTTTCCCTCCCGCTCCCTGCACTCTGGTAATAATGTTGAATGCAAAAGGTTTTGTTGAACACGCTCTCTGCTAATTCCTTGCAGGCATCCCACCGTCGCCGCACTAATCCTGACACCTTCACCTCGTAGACTGGCAGCAAGGGATTCACAGTGTGTGTTTTTAGTGCAGGCTCAGTATGTTGTGGTACCGAAACAATGACAACATTTACACAAAGTCACAGAACGGGTCGTGGGAAAATAGGAACATCCATTCATACATTGATTGGAGGAGCTTCCATGTGCTATCAGTGGCTACCATGTGCTATCAGTGGCTACCAGGAGCTAACAGGGACTACCATGTGCGACCAGTGGCTACCAATGGCTATTGTCTTGAATCAATACACAACATCACAATAGGTGACGCAAGACACGGCAGCTACGGTCTAAATGAACAGGCTTTAGCCAACAACTAGAGACTGCTACGCACCAGCATGCGTCTAATACCCAACGTAGCGGCAGATGGACTGAAGGATCTCTGGATCAGCAGTTTACGGACAGGTCGGCCTGCTGAGGGGCTCGTTCTGATGCAACAATTAATCTGATCCATCGTGCAAAGAAGCAAATGTCACTATTGAAACATGGAAGAAAACGACTCTGCACTTTACATTCAGACACAGCAGCAGCAGCTGATCTCGTCGCTGGTGTTACTGAGCGGTGTTTGGTGAATGAGCTCTCTCTCTCTCTCTCTCTCTCTCTCTCTCTCTCTCTCTCTCTCTCTCTCTCTCTCTCTCTCTCTCTCTCGTCCCGGCCTGATGCTTTCAATCCCACTTAGGTCATCTTGTCAGTTGAGCCTGTAAATGTCTTTTTAGCCTGAAAAAAAAAATCTGAGTGGTAATGGCGGTACCGGCGCCACGGTGATTGACGAGCGACCGTCGCTGAGCGGCCCTTCAGTGTTACGAGGCTGTTTACGATTCGCCAACGCAACCGAGCCGTTGAGCACGGACCAGAGTGTTTCTCTGCGGCGCCGCCGTCACGACGCCGCACTCAGGAAGCAGCTGTTTTGTGTTGATGAGCAGAAGTGGAGATTGTTGACCGTATGCTCCGACTGCAAGCGATGTCGGGGGTTTTTTTGGGGGGTAAACTGACTGTTTTCATTCATCACGGCTAATATTTCCCCGCTACACTTGTTACAGCCTGTAGAAGAAATGCATTATACTTTCCCATTTAGGGAGTGGAAATATTTTCCAGCACAAATATCACATTAAGCATTCATTTTTACTGTTTTCACGGAACATTGAATTCACTCTTTCATTCACAGAGTTGGGAGCATAATGGGAAACGCTGTTAAGGAATGCGTTCTTTTTTTTATTGTCCCTGAGACACGAAAGGCTTTTTAATTTAATTTTTGTTTTACAAAGTACCTCTCCAGGTTTGGAGTAATAAGTGAAAACTTTCTTTAAAACCTATTTAGCTCTCTGTAACCCTCAGAGCTTGCAGGAATATAATAAGGTGTGATGTATTATGGCTGTTTTTTTTCCCTCCTTCAACTTTTACGACTGCGACGGCTTCTGTGGTCGGGAGATGTTTCATCAAACGTCTTAAACTGAAATCTATGCAAATGTTAATACCGAGCATGCCCCAATCTGTGCATGTTTAGGCATAAAGGTCATAACCTTTCCATTTTTGAACCAAATGACAGTTTAAAAAAAATAAAACTTCTTGTTAACAGGCCAAGACTTTATTTTATTGTTATTTCATTTTTTTTTTCAGAATTTATTTGTGGAATTTTTTTAATTTTTTTTTTACAAATAAATTCTTTTAAAAAAAATGAAATAACACTAATCTAACAAGTATTAGGACTCATTTGTGGTTCATATAACATATGGGGTTGTAAAGATAAATATTTCTATTAAGTTTGGCTCATGAAAGCGGTAAAATGATGAATGTGCAAAATAAAAAAAGGACACACAACATTTCATAGTTAAAGGACGTGAAGGTCAACAGACAGACTATAACTCAGACTCGGACCAATGCCAGTTCAATACCAGAACCCAGTAAATCCCACCAAAAGGATCCAATGCTCGTATAATTTTACTGGAGAAGTTTTGCTATGCCTTGGCGCTGGTTATGTCGGCGCACCGATACCCAGCCGTACTAAATGCAGCGTCAAGTGTTAACTCCCAGTCCATCTGTGGAAAACAGAGCTTCCCGAGTGGTCCGTTGGTCGCCTCCCAGAACTTTAGCCAGCGCTGACGCTCGCTGTCTTAAATGAGCACCTTGCCTGTTTCAATAACCGTGACCAGGAGGCAGACCGGCCATCTGGTGACGTTCTCACAAATTCCCGAGCAGCTCACACGGCTCACAGGTCGTCCACCGGCAGCCGGCCGGGTCCAGCTGGCCTATGCGCAGCGTGGTAAAGCTGCTGTTCTGGCTCATTTAGTCAGAGCTGTTGTTTTAATTGTGTGTGTTGGGTCAGAGCGGTTAAAAAAAAACAACAACTGTGCAACCAATTTTGGCTCCAGACCTTCTTTTCCCTGTTTGAGCCGTCGTAGGAACCCCAAATTAATTCTAATAGTTGTGTTTATTGTATGTATTTGTTCAGCAAAGTCTTCCGAAAAAAATGTTCCTTTTTTAAAAATAAAAAATAAAAATTTAAAATGTATTTTGATGGTAACTATGAACATCCAGCATGATATGAGCCAGATTCCCCAAAAATGCCTCCTTGAGCGTCAATAAGACACCTTTTTGGAAAGATTAGGACCTAAAGAATCAGAATCTGCAACAACAATCACAATAAAACAAAGTCTTGTCCTGTTAGGAAGAAGTTTCAGTCAAGAAACTGTGTCGTTCGGTAAAAAAATGACGTATTTCATGCCAAAAGATTGTCTGAATGGGGCATGCTGGGATTTGAAGATTTTCCCACTGTTTCCAACAGGTTAAAGGTTGATGCAGCTTTGTCTGAGCTCCAACGTCGGTTACGCTAGCTAAGATATTTAGATGAATAGTCGACATCACTCAGAGAGGATAAGGACAAAGTTAAGCTCATGGGCCCATAAACAGCAGACAATCACCATAAACATGATAGGACATGTACAATATTTGATATGCTCTTTCTGCAGCTGGGATGTGTTGGGAACATCCATTGTGAAGCCTGACAGGACCTTCCAGGGTTCTCCAGATGCTCTGTTCTGTGTGCTGTTCACATTCAGTTTGGTAATTTGGTCTCAAATAAAAAGTTTCCCCTGCCATGCGTCATAAAGAGTGTTGCTCTTTCTCGACGTTTTTTTGGCCCGCGTCGCTGACGAGGCCGTCTTCTGACGCATCAGCATTATATTTCATTATCTCTTGGCTTGTTTTTTCCCTTTTCGTCAACACATTTAGAGATTTACAACTCCTCTCTCTTTGTCTGGCTCGCGTATGGATTCTCAATATCTCTCTGATTCTGTCACAAGTCCAGTGGCGGTAAGAGCGAGAGAGAAAGAGAGAGATGGGAGGAGGGAAAGGGAGAGGCGTTCGTCCCCGATAGGTTGAACAGCGATGCATTTGTTTTACAAGAGACGGAACAAGCGGGAGATGAGGGATGGAGAGAGAGAGAGAGAGAGACCTTTTGGAGGAGAGAACAGAGGGCGTGAGCATCCAACACAAATCAAAGTTTGTCTCGACACAGCACTTTGTCCGTCGGCTTCATCAAACTGCTTCTACTCGCGTTGGCACCGACTCTAGTGCACACAAACGACCACGCACAAACGACCACGCACATGTGTCTGTCCGAGGACACTCGTCGACATGATGCATTCCCAGACTCTTATCTTCTTATCACAACCAGACATTATGGTCTTTTTGGTTCTAGTTTTTTAAAGAAAGACCTTTTTAAAATAGGGTTTATCATCCAAAAACCTTCACCAATGATTCAAACACAGAAATATTGTCGTTATGCATGCGTTATTATGCTGTGGCCCCTTCACTAAAATGAGTTTCACACCCCTGATCTACCGCTACTTCTCAACGGGTGCATGGCGTCCTTTCAAAATAAACCTGGGTCTTTACAGGAAGCTGGTTTTAGCTCACGGGTTAGGTTGAGGGAAAGAGCACGGTGGACTTTAACTCGACTGACTAAAAGACTCTCATGCGCCCAACGAGTCCCTTCAGGTCCAAATGAGACACAAACACAGGCCACCGAGTCGAGAGTTTGAGTTGAACACGTAGTCGCGTACAAAGCGACCGAGCGGCAGTGTTTGACGAGTTGGGCGGTTTGACCCTTATCTTTAAAAAAAAACAGCTAGTTCAAACCCAAAACCCTAAATCCAAGCCTGAACCCTCAACACGGAGCCTTTGAAGGACGGTCCCACAGTGAGGACTCAAATGTCCTCACTCTGCAGGTCTGAAACACAAGATTGGCCTCACAAAGATAGCCACACACACACACACACACACACACACACACACACACACACACACAGAGTTTTAACAGTACTTCTTATCTCGTTTCCCCTGTTTGAGGACAGACTTAGAATATAATTGGCTGTAGTCGACCACGCTCAAACACACACACGCACTCTTGACAAGTGGGATTATGCTGACACGGCGTTACGTGGGGAAACGCTGCTATTGTCAGTAAAGAAGCAGCAGATATAAACGCTCAGCATCAGCTTCATGTCACAACACGGTGATCAGTTTGTCCGCTGATACTTTTCCTTCCCAGGAGAAGATCTCTGCCCCGAGCAGTTTGTCTGGACCACTTAAACCCCGTTTCCCACCGCTGTGTGTGTGTGTGTGTGTGTGTGTGTGTGTGTGTGTGTGTGTGTGTGTGTGTGTGTGTGTGTGTGTGTGTGTGTGTGTGTGTGTGTGTGTGTTGCCCACTTGCCAAGGTTTGCATTCCTTCCATGAAATCCCAACAGTATGTTCACTCTAATTACACAAATACAGATGTTTTTTCTCAGCTTTAAGGATCAGTTATTGTCATTCGACACAAGAACAACACGACAACCGCACAACACACGCGCATTAAAACTACTCTGACAAGTACAGTTTACAGTTACTTGATCACATGTAGCGGAGTTAGCTTAGCGTAGAAACTGGAAGTGGCCGGAAGCGGCTAGCTTGGCTCGCGCCAACGCGGAAAAATCTGCACACTTAAACATCGAAAACTCACAAAGTTAACATGATGTGTTTTGTTTAATCCATTACAACAAAGGAAGTTAAATTAGCTTTGTTTTAAACTGTAATTTAGGAGGAAAAAAACTTGTAAGAAAGTGACACAGCTGAATTCCCCCTGAACCTCCAGACTTAATCAGCGTGTTTAGCTATTTCTTCAAAGTACGTTAGCTTGCCTTGAGTAGCCAGAGCCTGCTGGAGGAAGAAAAGTACATGCGACCGTGTAAAGAGATGTAAAGAGAGCCGGCGTCATTTCATCTTTTTCTGCTAATGATCCACGCACGTCTTGAGAGTGTTGAGCCAAACCGAGCCCTGAATGTGAAGTGGACTTCTGATCCTTAAAAGTAAATCCTCCTACGCCCATAATCAAAATGTTTCCCGCGGTAGCGTCGGCGAGCACCTGAAAGCAGACGGAAAATACATGAAGTTGCTCGTGTCGCTCTGCTTTCTGTCAAAAAGAGTCCGATTACCTCGCCTGTGATCAACGCCTACCTCTCTCTTCTCTAATCTTCCACCTTCCTCTCTCATCATCATCATCCTCCAGAGGGTTTCGCCTTCTCTTCTCCGAGTGCCATCCGCCTTCATCATGCTGTCTTTCCCTTCCTTCTGTCTGCTTGCTTTTGGTACCTCCTCCTTTCCTTTCCTTGCTCTCTAAACGTCTCTAAACACCCACTAAAAGCTCCTGTCACAGGCCACGAGCGCCGCAGCATTCAGCCTAATTCACCCTCAGTTGGTAAAAAGGCTTTTACTGACGGCCATTTTGTCCATGTGCGTGGATGTGTTGGCACGTCCAGCGGATTTTGACGTCAGAACAAAATTGTGGCTGGAAAGATGGAAAAATGACTCAAAGTGACTCGTGTTTCGAAGAGATTTAGACGAGGAAACGAGGGGGAAAAGGAGAGAAAACCAAAGAGATTTTAAAGTTTTGTTCCACGACAGAAAAAAGAAGCTTTTGTCCTGTCTGGTGGCTCCATGTTTGTGATCCGGCACATTAACACGTCATCGCCATCGATGCATCACTCTAGTGCGCAGTGATCTCACAATAAGGACTCGGTGTTCTTGTCCTTTATGATCCTCTGAAGTCTCATGTCGTCCTGCAACGAGTGGACAATGAGTTCATGTTCCTCCCGTCTGTTCGTTCCCCGGCTCCCTTCAGACTCCCATAACAACTGCAAACGTACCAAAGTACCCAACGAAAGTCGCCAAAGCTCAAACACTCAGATTAACTGGTGAGTTAACTGAGTTTTGACCATTTACTACAAGTCCAAAACCTTCTATCGAGGCGATATCTGTCTCATTCACTCTGCGTACTCCAAAGGAAATGACCAGAAAACACATAAATGTGCCGCTTCCTGTCGAGCCGGTTTAAAAAAAAAACATTTGCTCGCGTCTTAGCGCGACTTTACTTACACATTCGAAGAGCAACACAAAGGCGCATTGTCTCAGAAGACGCCACCCAGATGGGCCGAGAGAGAGAAATGTCCTATCTTTGTTGCCCGTGTGTGTGTTGTGTGTGTGTGTGTGTGTGTGTGTGTGTGTGTGTGTGTGTGTGTGTGTGTGTGTGTGTGTGTGTCGGGCCGCAGGACGGAGCGGGGCGACGAGAACGAACGAAATCCCTGGCTCTCTAACAATAGACGCTCGCTCTTCCACGGGCTTCAGAAACAAGACTTCAAATCCCTCGTTGGCTTCCTGGGCGGACCGAGTGTTTGATGGAGCTGGAAGCGCCGCCGCCATTGTCCTGCTGACTGAAACAGAAGAAATGTGTGTGTACACGTGTGTGTTCCTTCCCCTCAGGACCAAATGAGAGTGGCTGCCACTGGAAGGCTGCCACAACTAGCACACAGGACACACACACACACACACACACACACACACACACACACACACACACACACACACACACTTCTGTTCACAACTCCTGTTTTCTTTTTCCCCTCAAACGCACACTTGCAATCCCCCGTGTGTGTGTGTTCTGGGGTTTAATTACGTGATTTTTTATGGCATAATCACTTGGCCCTAATAACGCCGAGAGAGTCTTAAGGGAGACACACACACACACACACACACACACACACACACACACACACACACACACACACACACACACACACACACACACTTTTTCTTTTCTCTCTGAAACACAGAAAACACAAACACAGCATGTGTCGATCTTTCCAGTCCATCCTCCTCTTCCTCCTCCTCCTCTTCCTCGTTGGAGGACGTTTGGAAACGACTTTAAAAAAAAAACGACTAATATAAATAGTGATTATATATTCAAGATATATTTAATGTCACGTGCACATATAACAACGTTTCTTGTGCAATGAGAAGATTATTTTGCTGCTGTCTTACAAACCAAAATACAATAGAAGGTAAAAAAAATAAAAGTTTAATTAAAATAAATGACCTTTTATTGTAATTTGATGTGCACATGACATTAAAAACATCTTGAATATATAATCACTATTTAAATTAGTCTGTTTTGTTTTGTTGTGAGATGGAAAAAGATGGACAGAAGAAACTGACTTCAGTCTCTCTCTCTCTCTCTCTCTCTCTCTCTCTCTCTCTCTCTCTCTCTCTCTCTCTCTCTCTCTCTCTCTCTCTTTCATGATTGATATCTGTCTGAGGGAAAGTGAATGCAGTTAGAATCTCAGCCAGAACATCTGTTTGTGAACTAAGATTAAGGCTTATCTGAGAAGGAATGATTGTGTGTGTGTGTGTGTGTGTGTGTGTGTGTGTGTGTGTGTCAACACTACGTCGTGGTTTTGAAGTTTCTTGGTTGTGATTTTCCAAAACTTCCAGAGCTTTTCCTCCAGACATTCAAAGAGAAGCTCTTTGAAAACCGTCTTTGAGTAAGAACCAAAGTCTTTAGAGAAAGAAAAAAAGCCTCTGGTTCATGATAGTGAGCCGTTAGTGTGTGAGGCCAAGAGAGTGAGACGTCTCCCTCGATATCAAACACTTTTTTTTCTGCGTGGAACAGTTGACAGCGCTGCGGCGATGCATTCATTTGATAAGGATACCCGTTGAAAGTCTCCATTCACTTCTGTGTGTGTGTGTGTGTGTGTGTGTGTGTGTGGGATTCATCCCGATATTCAGTCATGAACAACGACGTAATGTGTCGGCAAACACCTAAAAACCGGGCGCGAAAATCCTCCCGCTCCCATTTTAAGTCCCAGCATGCCCCATTCAGACAATCTTTTGGCATAAAATACGTAATTTTTCCTTTTTTTTTAACCTAATAACACAGTTTTCTGACTGAAACTCCTTCCTGACAGACCAAGACTTTGTTTTATTGTGATTGTTGTTCAGGTTCTGGTTCTTTAGGTCCTAATCTTTCCATAAAGGTGTCTTATTGACGCTGCAGGAGGCATTTTAGGGGAATCTGGCTCATGTCATGCTGGATGTTTATAGTTCCAATCAGAATATCTTTTTAGAATAGATTTTTTTGCAGATATACATTTTTTTCCAAAGACTTTGCTGAACAAATACATACAATAAACACAAGTATTGGAATTAATTTGGGTTTCCCACGACGACTCAAACACAGGGAAACACAGGAAAAATAAAAAGATTCGGCTTTTCCCTTGATTAAAAAAGAAAAAGGCAAACTTTTAATCTCACTGCGGCTAAATAATTGTCTTGTGTTTGTTGTTCCAGAGAGTTGAAAAGCATCGAAGCGTGGAATTTAATTGTTAGTCTGAGCGCAATATCATAATGAGGTTAACAAGAAAAGGGAAGTCAACAGCCGTCAAAAAGAAGGCGACTATTCTCGTGACGATCGTCTGTGATTTGCATCTCGCCTTCGTTGGCGTTGAAGTCCAGAGGGGCTTCACTTCAAACAGAGCTCACTTCAAGCGCTCGCTACATTGACCTTTGACCTCCATGTGAACGAGGGCGAGCAGAACCTCTATTCCAGATTATTTCTACACAAATTGACGCAGTCACGGGCTGTTGTTATCAATTTGGGTCTCGTTCCCTGACATGCAGGAATTTCCTCCGAGCCGTTCCGAATGTTAGAAGCTGTTCAAAATTTCAAAGAAGCCTCATCATCAGAGAATTTTTTTTTTTTCTTCATCCCCCGAAAGAACTAGTTATATATTTTTGCCTCTGATGACTAATGTGTCTTCTCTGGTGTCCCCGGTTTGCCCCGGTCTCGAGTCCGTGCAAAGAGAAACTTTATTTTATGGTGACGGAGCAGAGATGTGGAAGACGAAGGGCCTCCTGCTGCTAAATGACAAAGGCAGGGTTTAAAAAAGGAAACACACGGACCCGCTCTCAGTTTTCCTGACCGGCTGTCGGGGGAACTCTCGGCGAGCTCTTGAAATGCCACCGAAAATACAAAAAATGTGTTTCCCCGCAGTTGAAGGGAGGAGATCGGGCCTCCGTACTGCAGGAAAAGAGGATTTGATTACTGTTGTGTCATTTGTTTTTTTAAATGTCAGCTTTGGTATCGCTAAATGTCAAACCAAAGGCCATAACAATGGATTGCACTTTGTGACACTTTGATAATCCAACTAAATGGTCCTGAAATGGAGATTTTTGCGGTTGGTTTGACATAGCCGTTGGGATTGGACCCATTTTTTTTCCAGGGAATGTGTTCATCACTGTTTATGGACTAATTTCTAGACAATCAAATATCCACCTCAAGCAAGTGTCTTTTACTATGGAAAATAAATGTACAATATTTATTTAATTTAAGTCCATAACTTCAAACCAAATCTCCATGACTTTAAAACAAATTTCAATGACTTTAAAACAAATTTCAATGACTTTAAAACAAATTTCAATGACTTTAAAACAAAATGTCCAGGATAAAACATGTTGAAATCTGTGTGTAAACAGTAAAGTGATAAAATGTAGTATTCAAACTAACAATAAGGAGTCCAAAGCATACAGTAAACCTTAAATGACACAAAATAAATAACACATTAGAGAGTACGGAGTTCCCTCTGGAACCGTACTGGGCTGTGAGGACTTTCGGGCCTGGTGGCCACATTCGGAACTGCAGGTCAACTTTTTCCCACCGTGGACACAAACAATGCCAAAATAAATGTCTGTAAATCAGAACTATAGGTCCAACAAATGCAAAAAGGTTCCTAAGAGCCACAGCAGTAAATTACTTGTCTGCCGTTCATCTAAACAGATACCGTTAAAAAACACGACATTTGCTCGACAAAGTCTGCTGATCGTCCCTTCGTCCCCAACTTTGTTGCATTTACATTAATGTTGTGTGCATGTGCACTGCTCACATGTACAAAGCAACAATAGTGTTGTTATTCACGGCATTGGTTGATTCCTTGAGGGCGATACCAGTAGAAATGTGTTTGTTTTAAACCTGAAGAAAGTTCATGTTGTGTTGCTTGTGTTGTGTTGGATAGAATCGAAACACAACTGTGTTAAAGTAACGCTGTATTCAAACTGCAGCATCTGTCTGAACCGAGGTGGACAAAGCTGCCTGGAGTTTAATTTGAGGAAAAAGAAAAGGGACTTTTTTATTTTTATTGCGAGCCAATGTGTTGGCAAGTATTCCCTTTATTTACATAAAAATGCCTCGGATGAAAGATCCTGTGACTTGTTCTCTCCCCTCTTTCATCTCTCGGTTTCCTCCGTCTGCAGCAAACAATTAGAGGAAGAGCAGACACGGACTCGACGGCAGCGACTTCAAAAAGAGGAACTGCAGCCGCGTCCTCGCCAAAATAAAAGCGGGGCCGACTTCCACAGCCACCAGCGAGCGTCGCGCTGTGCTGCGTGACAGCTCCGGAGACGCTTCTTCTTGCAACCCTCCATTAACTGTGTTCTACCGTCATTGAAGATTATTGCAAAAACACGTTGAATTATGGTTCCCGCACACAGCCGTTAGTCCAGCGATGCATGGAGACTCTCATCTCCTCCAGGTCCCTCGTTTGCGTAGTTGAACCTCTGCATTTGTGCAGATGGAGATTATATCGGTCAGATTATATCGGTCAAGTGGCGTCTATCAAACGGCCGCTGTTTGAAGCGGCATGACACTTACTGCTGGTGAAAATACTTTATTTTCTTCCTTTGGGTGGAAATAGATTCATTAAACTTGTAAACTTTCACCACACGGGTTCATGAAACTATTACACTTTATAAACTGTATGAAGGCTGTAATGAGATCCGAAGCCGTACAGTCAAGCTAACATCCATAAAACAAATCTGTGATTCCTTTTACCTTTTTCAAAATAAAAGCCTGGTTCATCTATTAGAGAGAAAGTAGCATGACGCCTCTGTAAATTCTTCAAACAATCCAATATCATGGAGGTCAGAGGTGCCCACACTTTTTTGGCTCGCAAGCTACTTTTAAAATGACCAAGTCAAAAAGTTCTACCTACGGTGACAATGGGAAAGTTAACGGCGGCCTAAAACTGTCCGATTTGACCACCGTTTTCTGACTCCGCCCCCTGCTGCGGCAGTTCGTCCTCCATTGTTTCTGCAATTCAGCGATGACAGGATGAGGATCTCAACACTGAAAGGCTTTCACAACACAAGCGCATCATTTGCGCCGCCCACCGTGCGTTGATGTTTTTACATTGATCACCAACTACGTTATTATTTTAACACGGACATCATCATCATGACACGATTGTGTCACTTGCAATCGTCACCTAAAATGTCTGTCACATCTTTATTTAATAAACTGTTTTGAGTCTCCAGTGTTCACACTTCCCTCCAGGTATTTCCTCCCTGAACACAAACCTTGATCTTTGTGTGTTCGTTGTGTTAAAGCTCAGCGTTGGCTTCATCGCGTTGACCCCGTGGCGGATATGAAACGTACCGGTTTGGAACTGTGCACATACAACGCAGCCCAGGGGGTTCGCACCAACGCACAACGCACAGCGCCAAGGTTTAGACAGAAATATCTTCTAGTGATAATAACCTGGACTTCACTTCAACCCTTTATACATTGGTCCCTCCCTCTGTCCCGCTGGCCATTCATGTGGAATCTGCAGCCTCCTTAGAAACAAACAAATGGAGAGACAGCTTTTAACTACACACACACAGACACACACTCACTCGGGGGCCCGGCGGCATTGATTTGCTTTGTTGCTCCGGTCCTGTTTGCAATTCTGCACCTTGATCTCCGCTCGCGGGTGGACACCAGGTCGGAGGCGACGTTAATTGGATTCAGCCACCGGCTGCTGTTGCATCATGGGGGAACGCCGTCAGGAGCGACGCGCCGCCCGTCTTTATCTTAACGGCAAATTAGATATCCCGCCGATATTCTGGCTCGCTGTTGACACATCGGCCGACTCCTCCTATCTCTCACCGAAGACCTTTTTTATTTCTCTGGAGTCCTCACGCCCCCCGAGCCTTTTCTTTCTCTTCCTGTTTGTCTGTTCTTTGTGACACACACACACACACACACACACACACACACACACACACACACACACACACACACACACACACACACCTGCTCAACGAACATTTGACCTGCCTCTTGATTCACCTCCCTGAACGAATTCAAAGAAAAAGTCCCAGAGCGCAGTGCAGCCGTTTGTAAAACTGGTGTCCCTACGTTATTAACCACACACACACACACACACACACACACACACACACACACACACACACACACACACACACACACACACACACACACACACACACACACACACACACACACACACACACACACACACACACACATACATACATACATACATACATACATACATACATACATACATACATACATACATACATACATACATACATACACACTCTCACACACACACGGAGCGGTGGTGCTCTCGGGGGCTCGGCGGTCGGAGTCCGATGCCTCGCTGTGACAGCGTTGTTTCTGGTTCGGGTCGTTCGCCGCTGCCTTTAACTCGCTTCATCGGCCCCTCCCCCTCTGGTTTTGTGCGGCGTATTTTTAGTTTTCAGTCAGTGTGAATGTATATAACTATATATACTGTATAACTATATATACTACATATATAATGTCGCCCAGCAATGTGAATATGTGTTCTATAATAAAGCTGTTGGATTGCCACGACCGTGGAGGAATAAATGGAAGTCGAGACGCGGTAATGAATTGTTTAGTCACACGGACACAACCAGACTGAATGGAAACAAAAACATGTCTACATGTTGTTACTGTACACTCCACTCCATGCTGAGCGCTCAGCTCGTGTTAGCTTCTCACAGCACTCTCCAGCAGCATTCTTCTGGTCTCACCTGGTCTCACCTGGTCTCACCTGGTCTCACCTGGTCTCACCTGGTGTCTCTGGCCAATAGAAAGGCTCCATCACTCTTTCCCTGCAGGCCATCCTCTCCTTCCTTTCCATCCTCTCCTCTCCCTCATGACTCCAGGCGAGTGATTCCCTTCCTCGGGCTCGATTGAGTATTTATTTACTTTATTTTTTTTAGCAAAATATTTGATGGTCCGCCATCTTCTTCATCCCTCGCCGCCGTGCAAAGTCCCCAGCTCAGGTGCGTCACCTCCATCTGCAGCGCCGCATCCCAGTTGGTACAGTGCTGAAACCTAACAGCCCGCACCGGAAATAACTCACAGGCGCTGTAGTGAATGAAAACCACGCAGGCTATAGAGGTCATCGCGTCACGCTGACCTTCTGAAGGACTTCCCTGAGAGTGGAGCTCCTCCAACAGGTTCATCCTGAAAGCCCCGCCTGAAGGATTTCTTTTTGTAGTTGCCGGAGAAAGATGGAGGTCTTTGGCCATAAACTCACAACACGATGGGCTCGTAGGATCATCATGGTCACATTTGTTTTTGATTCGGTCGATAGCCGTGTTCTTGAATTTTCCTTTGGGGATCAATAAAGTAATTATCTATCTATCTATCTATCTATCTATCTATCTATCTATCTATCTATCTAAAGAGACGTTCCATGCAGGTGCTAAACTCAACCTGAATCATGATGGTTTCCTCCACCCAACCTTGTTTGGTCCGTGTGAATCCTGACATAGCCACAGCCCCTCTGGATATGATCGACATTACTGGAGGTAAATGGAAATGAGTCACATTGTTTTGGCCACGGCAGCCATGACTAAAGGCCTCACGGTGGGAATGAAGCGGCGCCTCAGCGGGTTTGATTCTCGGTGAGGAAACGTCAGCCTCCACCTCCACCTCCACCTCCAGCTGCAGAGGCGACAGGCAGACGACAGCCAATAACGTCGCAGTTGAGGAGTCCACCTTCTGCAGACTTCTGGCAAACACCCACTCTCCATAGAGTTCTCCAGAGCCTGACTGTTAATCTAAAGAGGGTGTGTGTGTGTGTGTGTGTGTTAAGTGGTGGCATCAATCTTCATTGAGCTCCTTCAGGGGAGGGAGTGAGACTACCTTTCTTTATCAGCCATCACACATGTCCATCTGTCCCCATCAGAGAGAGTGACGGAGACACACAGAGGGAAACACACAGAGAGAGTGTGTGTGTGTGTGCGTCTAGGTGTGTGGGTGTCTAGGTGTGTGTGTGTATGTGTGTGAGAGTTTAGTTAAGGCCAAAAGACAGTGCCAGCTTAATTGGCCTTGGCGGGGTTAGGAGATGTGTCAGCGTGTGTGTGTGTGTGTGTGTGTGTGTGTGTGTGTGTGTGTGTGTGTGTGTGTGTGTATGTGTTTATGAGGACTGGCATTGGTCTTTCGTAGCCTCACGCTCCAAAAAAAGCCCTTTCCTTCCTCCTCTTCGTCCTCGTCGCCTGCAGCTTCGCTCCTCTCAGGAGGCGATTATCCTCCGTGGAACACAGGCACCAGCTGGCGAGCCGCCCGGCTTCCTAAAGCTCGGCTGATTACTATTGTTTGAATATTCGGCGCACACACATATAGGCGGAAAACGCCACGACCACGAGGGCGCTTTTGAGTTTTGACGGCGAGTTCTCGAGCGCTGTGACTACGATCCTCCATGACAGCTGGACTCTCTTGGAGTCTCCTGTACGGTTTCCAGGCAACTGGAAGCTGGTTCGCTGAGCACGGCGTCCGCCTCCTGGCGCCCGGCACCCAGCAGAAAGACACACAAAGTTAGTGACAAAGCTGGGGGATGTGCTGAAGAACCCAGCGGGTGAAATTACCAATATCTCAGGGATCAGAAGTGACACTGACGCTCTTCAAAGTGGTGCTAATGTCGCTGGATATCACGGCGCGATGCCCGTGGCAAGCTAAAAAGGTGGCGGTGTTGAATGTCTGCAGCTTGTTTCCCCTCCAAAAAAGAGTGAGTTATTGCAGCATTAAGTGCGACGCTGGAGCGAGGGGAGCGATTAGCTTAGCGTAGCATCGCTCAAGACGAAATTAGGATGAAACAAGTCGGTTTCCGTGAAAAGACGTTTACGTAAGAATTCAAAGATTGACACCTGGAAACACGACGCTGGAGCCGTGGGTCACTGGCTACGTCAGCTAACGCTAACAAATGGCCAGTATCACGGAAAATAACCAATATTTTCTGACGTAGCTATCGATCGAGCACAAAGGGAGTCCAACTCTGCACAACAAATGTTGAAGCCACAATTTCTGACAACACGCCGGCTGGAAAGAGATTATTTATTTAGCTAGCGGGAGAACGCTGAAGTGATCATTACCACAGCGCTGCTGTAGCGCTTACTGTGTGTGTGTGTGTGTGTGTGTGTGTGTGTGTGTGTGTGTGTGTGTGTGTGTGTGTGTGTGTGTGTGTGTGTGTTGTGAGGCCCCTCAGGGCCGTACATGCACATCAGAGGGCGGCAGCACAGTGAAGAGAAACCACGCGAGAGGCCGGGAGGTGATGCTGTGTTCCAGTGAGCGATGGCATCAGAGTACATGTGTGCGGTTGCGTTCTACGTTACTAACACTGCATTTTTTATTTAAATATATTATGCAATTTTCCCAGGAATACTTCTGACATAACATTTCAGGTGCCTGTATTATTTCATTTGAAGAGTGCCTATTTTTTACCTTTTAGTGTCTCGTTTGTTTTGTTTATTTGGTGTCAATAAATCAAACCGAAGCATCCTTCACTTTTAATGTCTTCGTCATCATCTTCGTCATTTTCCACATACCTGGCATTAAGTTGTGTTACAAGACTGTGAAAAGAAAGAAAGCAAAGTGTTAAGTTCACACTCGTGAGATCATTGAAAGACCGCGCGCTGTGTGTGAAGGCTTTATCATTCCTGCATTCATTTTTTCAGTTGTTTTTTTGTTTGCTTTCTATTTTCCTTTAAATATGTCTCCCACCTGAGCATCTATTGTACAAAGAACAAACTCCTAATGGATTCATGAGACTCAGCTCATGTAAATGTTGTCGGCTGTGACCTGATAGGTGCACGAACGCGACGATTAAAAGATGGTTTTCTAGTATTTATTTATTTATAAGACAATATGCAACACATGCTCTCTCTCTCTCTCTCTCTCTCTCTCTCTCTCTCTCTCTCTCTCTCTCTCTCTCTCTCTCTCTCTCTCTCTCAGCAATGCAACATACCTTTGTGCAAAGACTTCATTGTTTCCCTTAAACGTGATAATTAAAGTGTTTACTAAGCGCGTTACTGTGTGACATTACTCGACGGGAGACAGTTAAACCAATTAAAACAGGAACTAGTTTAAAATAAACAAAAAGTCAAATTTAAGAGGAAAAACAGCGACACCGGGTGGACAAAATAAACAGAAGGTGGAAATGATGACGTTTCACAAAAGAAAGTTCATTGCTCCTATTTTTAATTTATAGTTTTATTGATGATTCCCTAATTTTTCACCCGATTTTAAGCCTTTTTTCTTTTGTGTGTGTGTGTGTGTGTGTGCGCTTCTCCCTCCGGTGTGGATTGAGTGTAAAAACTGCTTCCACATTATTAATGCTGTCAGTTTAACCGCTGCACTCCTTCATTGCGCCCGCGGGTGCTCCTTCAGGAGCTCCCTGGGCGTTGCTTCCCACGGCGTCGTCTGCCAGGAGGAGATCCAGTTTCATTGTTTCATCTCCTCCTGTTGTTCTTCTTCTGAGCTGCTGCAGGTTCAGATGCTCTCATCACCGTCCATTTAGGTTGTCTGCGAATTATTGAAGCGGGAAAAATAAACACTTGACGACGACCTGTGTGTGTGTGTGTGTGTGTGTGTGTGTCTGTGTTTGTGTGTGTGTGTGTTTAAAGACACTCGGAGGCGTCACAGCTGTTCTCTCGTACTCGCAGAACGTCGTTCTGTCAGACTCGATACAAACGACGGAGTCTCCATATGAAACCCTGAGATGAACAGAGGATGATAGAGAGCAGATCAGCTGCTGTGGACAGGAAGGATGGAAGGAGGGAGGAAGGAAGGAAGGAAGGAAGGAGGACAGGACTTTCCACTCTCTGAGAGACAACAGATACACGATCTCAGGTAAATTAATAACGCGATGGGCCATCTGCTCCTCGTCTGACCTCCAGGAGCAGCTTCATGGCAGAAACCAGGCGGTGTAATACATCCTCTCCTCTTCAATCTGCTTACTTTACTTGCTTCATGGTTGAAGTAGCGTAGCGCTCTGAAAGCCCGGTCGTAGTCCTGGCCCCCATCTCGACCCCCTTCTCCCTCGACACTCCTCAAAGCTACAACAACGCTGTGGACTCATTCTGTCAAGAGCTTCCCTGCGTCGTCGCCTCACTCAAAACCCGAATTACAGCCACTCACGGGCCTCAAAGCCCTCGTGTCGTCGCACTTCTACCGAGAGCGGCACGGAGGCGAGGCCCCTGGGAGTCCACGGGCGCCAGTGTGTGATGGGATGCAACAGCTCGCGAGCCGGTTGAAAAGAGGCGTCGTCGTGTAACCACCGACACGGAGACCAGAGGACGAGGACGAATCTAAACCAGGACCTTTCATCCTGAACCCGACCTCGTCGGTTTGCTGCCTCGACCTCAATCTCAGACGCCACCGGGAGCAGAGTGTGTGTGTGTATAAATGTGTGTGTATATGTATGTATATCAGTAGCCGGCGGTGGATTTTCTACCTGTGCCTTCAGCGCCCGGCAGATGCCCCTCCCCTCAGCATTTCAACAGATTACCAATGTGATCTTTTCCAATAAATGCTTTCATGTAACCTATGAAAGAATAATCAGTTTCCATGCTCTGTTTGAGTATGACTTCCCTGATTTTGTGTTTCTGGTACATCTCAGCAGGTCATTCCTCAACAATGAGAAGCACCGATTTTTGCAGACTAATAAATCTGTGATGCACCTGAACGTCACGCCGTATCGCCGCCAACGGCTGCGTTTAGATAATGAGTTTGTCTGAAATGAAAATGTGCTTCTTTGTACTTTGGGCGGATTACAGTTTTGGGGTAAGTGGGGGGGGGGGGGGGGTGATGACGGCTGTACAAATCACACATTGATCAGATCGGATCCCTAATCTGTCAATCCTTCCCTTGGGATCTTTTTATCCCGCCATAAAGCCGCGGATCTTCATACAGCCCCGACATCCACTGATCTCAGAGATAATCATTATATCTGTGTGTGTGTGTGTGTGTGTTTATCTGTTGTGCGTCTGAGCTAATGTTCCCCTCCCGTCCTTCCTTCAGGCTAAACTCCGTGTCCTCGCTGTCCTTTGGTGTTTTTTTTCTTTGCATCTCCCACCTGCAGAGACCATTTTACATCTCCGCCTGCGTGCATTGGGGTTAATTAAAAAAAGGACGCCAGATGTTGCAGGAGACAGACATCTATTGTTTCTGTGGTAAACCGGCGGTCGGCGGTGCGCTGATGGTCCCCGGATGAAAATCTACCGTTTTGCCCTAAAAACAAGCGAAACATTTGTGAGACAAGAAACACTAATCGTGAGTTGTTGCAGCGATTTCACTCACTTTAAAAGAGACTTCCTCCTCTGTGGGGAGGACTTTGAAAGGCGGTAGCGAGGGCACACACACACACACACACACACACACACACACACACACACACACACACACACACACACACACACTGGGGGAAAAAACGGTACTTAGCATCACATAGTAATGAAATACCGTTGTGTTACAAGCCGCTACTAACTTCAGTGGGTGTCCCCGCTAGCTAGCCGCTGTAGCCAGATAGCGCTGCTGCTAGCTCTCAACTAACTCTCCGCTAACTCTCCGCTAGCGCCCCGACAACCACCGAAGGTAACAGGACCAGCCTCGGCTTAACACCCGACCTCGGTAGCGGGCAGCAGCAGCTAGCGGAGAGCTAGCAGCAGCTAGCGGAGAGCTAGCAGCGGCGGGACACCCACCGAAGCTAGGAGAGGCTCGTAACCCGACTTTTACGCTACTAATGATCTTAATTCATTCAAAAAGCCCAATGAAAGACTAAAAGGAACTATGGAAATGGACGTAATTCGCAGACGGACCCTGTGGGTCACGTTGGAAAGCTCTTCTTCGTCATCGATGTCAACCGGCTAGTCCAACTGCAGCTGGAGATGAAGGATGAGGAAGAAGAGATTCACATATTTAACCATGAGGGTGTTTATTTGGTGCTCATGTCAAATACCGTGGGAAAGCAAGACTCGCTCAAAAAACCCCACGGAAACAAAATGTTCAATGAAAACATCTAACGCCGATTGTTGTGTGATTGTGTTGGGTTTTTGTCCCTCCAGCTATACGCACGGCTGGAAAAACAAACATGAAATGGAGCAATGTGTGGACCCTCACAGCCCCGCGATGCCTTCATGTACTTTTTCTGGAGAAAGCAATTGTTTGTGACGTTTGTGTTTCACAGCAGTGACAAGAACAGAATGACCAGATAATGTCGCTGACAGAAGAAAAACAGCTCCATCAGAGACTTCTTTGTGTTATTATCAGGGATTTTCTTTTCTTTCTTCTCGTAGCAGAAAGTTTATAACTTTAGCTCTCAGTTGCCCCTCCACCCCCTTAACAATTATATAAAAAAAGCTAAATATAAATGTTTTGAATATGACTCTGAGTCATATTTTCCCCGCACGATCCCTCTTGAATATGTAACATTCACTGTGAGTACAAAATGTCTTTCATTTTGAATTGGCTCCCCACGGCACGTCAAACATGATATTGTTCCTGTAATTCATATAATTCAGACTTAAAAGAGTGAGCTGAAAGAGAAGCTCGGTATCTTCTAAAAAGGACCGTTTGTTCTCAGTGGGCCGTGTCGCCTGGTTTAAATACTCTGTGAGGACGACCGACGAGCCGTGGAAATGCTTCCCCTCGCAAACACCGGCCCGGTTTGATGTCGCTGGTGGAGAGAACAAGGGCAGCTCTTTGGAGAGCCCCGCCAGGGGCCGAACAGGTGGAGGCCACAGCTGTGCAGGAGCGAGCCAGAGGCCCCCGGGGGGGGGGGCACGTTTTCATGTGGGCTTATTTCTCAAAGGACTTTTGTACATGCACGTTCCCTTTGTCTCTGGCCTGAGCTTAGCATACCGGCTGGAGAGAGGTGTCTGCTAGCGAAGAGAGGGGTCTGCTAGCGAAGAGAGGTGTCTGCTAGCGAAGAGAGGTGTCTGCTAGCAAAGAGAGGTGTCTGCTAGCGAAGGGAGGGGTCTGCTAGCGAAGGGAGGGGTCTGCTAGCGAAGGGAGGGGTCTGCTAGCGAAGAGAGGGGTCTGCTAGCGAAGGGAGGGGCCTGCTAGCGAAGGGAGGGGCCTGCTAGCGAAGGGAGGTGTCTGCTAGCGAAGAGAGGGGCCTGCTAGCGAAGAGAGGGGCCTGCTAGCGAAGGGAGGGGCCTGCTAGCGAAGGGAGGGGCCTGCTAGCGAAGGGAGGGGCCTGCTAGCGAAGGGAGGGGCCTGCTAGCTAAAATATCTCTGCTCAAAGTAAAATAATATATACAACTAGATAGATTTCGGCAACAAAATGGGGTTGAAATTATGACGGAATTGCCGATTACGTATGCAAGAATCGAAGTCACAAGACAAAACATCCCCTGGCGCTACCCGCGGTCTATTTGATGATGACGTTACATCGTTTTGGACTTTCTCGACTACCATCTTAGCTTAGCATCTAGCTAGTTTGAACGCGCTCAACATTATGAACGTCGGGGTGTCGAATCCGTCCCCGCGAGCATGCTAACGTTTGCTAGCATTCTAGAGAGCTGCTACCGTTGGGTCCCGTTTGACTTTGAGCCTGCGTTCCCTCTTCATGCTAAGCTAGGCTAACCGGCGCCACAGAGAATATTGATGTACTGTAAATCTTCTCATCTCACCCTCAGAGAAAGAAAGTTTAATTATTCCCTTAATGCTCGACTATTCCTTTGTTCATTTACTATTTCCATTGGTTTTCTTCTCTTTTGCAACCCCCTTGTAGCCTCACTTCACTTTACTTTTGTCCTTTATTTATCTTCTCACCTTCACATCCTCCTCATTCCCTCCCATCCGCCCTCATCTTCTCCCTCCTCTCTCCTTACTTTCCTCTCCAGCGTTTCTCTCTCTCTTGCACAGAGCTGCAAAAGTTCCATAAAGTCGTCGGGGTCTTCTGTTGCTCCTCCTAAACCCTGGGAACAGGAGATAAGGAGGTGGAGGAGGTAGAGCCCTTCCTCGGGGTCTTTTCTCTCTCGCTTCGCTCGCTCAACCCTAAACCCTATGATCTCCCTCTTTTGCCCACTTTCTCCTTCGTTTTTCACTCTGATCTCGTTTTCCTCCTCACCTCATTTTCTCCTTCGTTTCCCTGCAACACGCAGACATTTCTCTCCGCGACTTGTCTCCTTTTATTTCCCCGTCTCTCCATATCTGTTTGTGAGCGATGTGTCCTCCCCTCCTCCTCCTTCCCCCCTCCGCCGCCTCTCTCTATCCTTCCCTCTGATCATCGCTGTGCCCTTGTGCAGTAAGCCGTGTGATGCTTCAAAAGAGCAACAGTAAGTCTACTTTTCTCCCGATGGCGACGTCTTTCTTGCCGAGACGTTGCAGCAAAAGACTTCGGCAGGGGGAGGGAAATCAAGAGAGGAAAGAGAGAGAGAGAGAGAGAGAGAGAGCGGGGATGGGGGAAGAAAAGATGAGAAGACAAAAAGACAAACCGAAAACTAAGAAAAAAAGAGCGACGGGGGAAATCCAGCAGGGGTGCAAGAAGAGTGCGTGGCCACGAGTTGGATGATCAGAGCGTGAGGCCGCGCACATGTCGGCGAGGCGAGTGGACGCAGTCGTCTTTGTTGCAGAATACATCTGAATAAATCATAAAAAAGAGAAGCCGTCTTTCCTCGGAGGGGATTTCTGGAGTCGGTGCGCAATCATTACGCGTTATTTTCAATAATTCACCCCCTCGCTGTTGTTGATGCAGAGATCAGACAATATGCAACGCAGCCACGAAGGTGCTCCGGGTCACCAACGCCACACTTCTGGTGTGTGTGTGTGTCTGTGTGTGTGTGTGTGTGTGTGTGTCAAAGACTTCTGAAGAACTTCACAGGGAATTCATATAGAGGCCTCGAGAGGGAAGTGAGAAAATCATGTTCTGATGAATAATTTTTTTCATGATCATCAGTGTTCGCTTCTGTGTTCGTGACATAAGAACAGGTAGAGAGAGAAAAAAAAAAGTTTTTGTTGTAATGCTCATGTTGGCCACCAGAGGCACATGTTCTGAACAGGGCAGACAGTAGCAGTGAGGATTACAGGAACAAACACACACATTATCCTCACATATTCCTGAACCGAATCACAAAGTTTTAGCTATTTTTAAATTTTTAAAAATAGGGTTAAAAAAAAATTGTGGCGAGCACCTTAAACGCGTTGTTTATTGAGTGTGTCGGTCTGTGACAGTAACTTCAGAGACACTTTTTCCCCCCAATCGGCCCGTGATGTGAACTATACGGCGCTCATTGAAGGCCGAGGTCTGAATCCCACTGCCGCCAAAGCATCTCTTTTTTTTTACTCATTTGATGAATGACAAAAAGTCCCATAAGTCATAAACAAAGGACAGCACCAGTACGAGGATTAACGACAGTACCAACGCGTTCCCTCTTTCTTGCAGAGGCTGTAAACAAACACACAAATACAAATCCCTCAAAAACCCAGAAAACCTCAGGAATCACCGACCGGCCGGAGGGGCAGTTTGTTCCATGGAAAGATAAGAGTGGACCCCATTAAACTAGTCCTTGCACTTACGTAGCATTTCATGCTAACCTTCTCTGCCCACAGGCCCAGGAGTTTAAATTAAGCACAGGAAATGTTAAATCCACACTCTTGAGTTCTTCTCTCTGTACCTGAGTATTTAGAATATAAAATGTCCCCCGCTGCTCTGACGGGCTTTAAAAAGCTGCTTCAAAGTTTAACTGGGAGGTTTTGAACTCGGTCGAGAACTTTGCTGGACGTTGTTTTTTCCCATTGTTTTTCCAGATAAAGAAGTCTTATCTGAGGGATTATTCTCCTTATCCTCAGCAATCGCTGTGATGGACAAAAATAAAATAAATAAATTGTAAGAAATTCAAGAGAACCTTTGTTTTGCTTAACAGTAATGATACAATCATTCCTGATTTAAACAAACCTTTTATTAACTGCATCTGAAACCATTACGTCACAGATGTAATTATTCTGCGTGCAGAGATCTGTCAATCACTGTGAACATTATGGAGCAATTCAGTGCACACAAAAAATAGAGATTCATCATTTATTTTGCCATTCAGTTAATGAATTCATTATTTTGTGAAATAACACTTTTGTTGTTGTTGTACATTTGCACTTCATTATAACGCCCACGATGTACCATCACTGGACTTCAGGCATTTTATTTGCAGGATAGAAACACAGCTACAAGCTCTTTAATACACAGCATTGCCTCCGTTTTTCATATTAATACTTGTTGACGATCTGTTTGTACACCAGCCGTCACTCGCGGGCAACTGCAGGAGGAATTATAGCCGTTGGCAAATACATTAATACATGTTTACATTAACCTACAACTACAGTTGAATATTAATATGCTGCCTATAAACACTAAATATGATGTTACTTTCATCAGGTACTGAAGTCTTTATTTCTGGGTGAAGCTGCTGTTCAACATGACTCAGCAGCATTTAACACTTCAACGTCTTTATCCTGCTTTAGTAAAAAAAATGTAATAAAAAGCACAAAATAGAACAAATTGGTGCAAAAACATGAATTCTTCAACAACCTGTTGGCATCATTTTGAGATGCAATGCATTGTGGTTATTGCAGTTTTCTGTCCCGTCACCACACACATGTTGGGTCAGATGGAGCGGCGGTGTCGTGTGTGTGTGTGTGTGTGTGTGTGTGTGTGTGTGTGTGTGTGTGTGTGTGTGTGTGTGTGTGTGTGTGTGTGTGTGTGTGTGTGTGTGTGGTTATCATTACTCTACACCTGGTTCTATGTGTGCACTTGTTTTTATTTTTATTTACCGGCGCGTTCTCCGCTCAGCGGCGGTAAATCTTTTATGTAAACCAGAGGGACGAGCTCAGTGTTTGGACGCCAGCTTTGCTCCTCAAAGCTCCAAATAAAGCTCAGAGTAAGTCGGCCAGAGTGCTGCCCGACTACAACCACAACTTTGGAAATCCTGAGCTCATCTTTGTGTTGTTCCTTGTCTTTTACTGATTGCTTACACATCAATATTTGATCGCGTCTGCAACAAACCTGAGTTTCACCAGGCTGGTGATGCGGATGTTTGCCGAGGTTACATGTTCGAACCAACCAGAGGAAAACCTTCTACTACGCGCTCCTCTTTACTTCATTACTCCCTCGTAGCCGAACCATCCAGAGAGCAAGTTTATGACCTGAACGGGCTGAAAAATGAGTGCGAGGTTGAAAAAGAGAGAAACCAGGACAGGTTCTCTCGTTTGTCCTCTTGGGTGATTCATTAGGTCGAGAGACATTCTGGTTGTTGGCGAGGTTTGGAACAAAGTTAGAGAATCGATAACATCCCCTCCCTGTAGATCCTTTTGCTTGGCCAAGAAGGAAATTGGCACGAGTGCTTCTTCCTTTTCTTTTTTCAAGGACACTCTCACACTGAAGCGCACGTTAAGTCCAACAATGGGATCAATGTGTCAGCCCAGTGCGTGCTAGCACGGGACGAAGAGGATGAAGAGGACGAAGAGGACGAAGAGGACGAAGAGGACGAAGAGGACGAAGAGGACGAAGAGGATGTGTCAAGCGACCGCCGTTTCGAAGGTTGCGTGATATAAAAGTTACGTGACACGATAACTTTTCGCGGCAGTTCGGCATCTTTTCCCGTTGAAGCGGATCGTCGTCCAGGAGGACGGAGAGAGAAGACCAGCGACACAGAAAAAAGGGACAATTTGTGTCCCATCTTTCCAACAGGTTCTCGTAACTTCTCGTGGAAGTGTGTTAATTCTCCTTCTTTGGATAAACTTTCTACGAAAAAAGGCACTTTATCATATTACGTGACAGTCATACAAACATACATGGCCACCGTTAATCACGAGCGTGATCTTTCTCAAGAGATCTTTCTAAAGAGAGCAACGTTATCGCCTGAAACTAAACGAAATCCACATTTTTGGTTGCGAAACAACATTCGTCGACATTTTTTGTTGAGCAACGTGTGTTGTAGAGATCAGACGGTGGAGGGAAAAGTCACGGTCGGAGGAACATATCACCAATTTCAAAATATTGTCACTGGCATAAAACGACATAAGGCCCAACCAATAAAGCAAACATTTCCTGTTTAACAGTCTATAGAACAACACAAAACAAAAAAACCCAGCCAAACGCTACAAAGCCCGGGCCAAAAAACACACAAAAGAGACACAAAAAGCCAGAGCTGTGGCTCGTGGAGGCAGACGGAGCACAAAACAGATGAACATGGACGAAGACAGGATGCCAAAGGAATAGAGGGAAGAGACGTAGATGAACAGGGACGTGGAGGGATCGATGCTTTATCAGTTTTTCCAGACCCGAAAATCCACTTTGGCTCGACATCAAGATAATTGCAGTTGCTGCTCTTTTGCTGCAACAATTGATATTTACAGTTCAATTCATTCATATATTTCCTTGTTGTGATTGCTCTCTACGGATATCTTTTGTTTGCAGAAGAAGATACACAGCGAGCGAACAAGAGAGTGAAGAGCGAGATGGAGGAAGAGTTACCTCACAGCACTGCTTCTGGTGAACTCATTATTAATTCAGTCCTGGTGTTGCACACCTACATGGAACAGAGCCATCGATAATGTTGTGTGTGTGTGTGTGTGTGTGTGTGTGTGTGTGCGTGTGTGTGTGTGTGCGCGTGTTGTTGTTTCCTGCATTCACAAGTCAAACTCTCACCTGGATTTTTTGTTTTGGGAAATACATCTTGGTAAACTTTCCTACATTGGGAAAAAAACTTATTTTTTTTTGTACTGAGTTTTATTTTTCTACAAACATGTGAAGGAATATTAAGCTGAGCCGCTCTAATGGAAAGTGTTTGGAAAAGAGCAGGAACGTACACATATGCTGATATTCCTTGCAATCAACATACAGTCCGTGCATCCCCTCTTCCTCATACATTTAAACTGATGGTAACCAGATTGCACATAAAAAGTGGACGGCCATTTTCCATTTATTTATTTTGGTATTTTGCCACCAAAACTGACACAAGAGGGTGCAGCTAACTGAAATCACATTATGAAAAGATTTAGGTTGTCTCAGTGGAAGCTACCTGTCAATCACAAGTTAGCCCCGCCCCCTTAAGCATCCCCTGCCTTATGGTCTTTATGACCATAATTAACTAAATGAACATCGTGCTGTATTCAAGAAGACTTGAAGCTAGAGATTGAGACACAAACTCATGTTCACAATGTTTACTGAAGGAATACATCAAGAGAGAAGAAGAGTCGTTTCCTCATAGACTTCTATACAACCAAACATCTTTTTACAAGCGGAAGAGTCTCGCCCCCTGCTGGTCAGTCGAGAGAATACAAGTTGACGGCACTTTTCAGACCCGGCGGTTATAATGACGCATCGAGAGATCAGGTCTTTCCTGTGCTCCAATAAGAGGAAGCGGTGACTCTCCATCACGCCTCCCTCTGAACGATGAAAGATCAGAGCCAGGTTGTTTTTTCACGGTGCATTCGAGAGGTTTTTCCATCCAGTCTCAGACCCGTCGTCACACACGGGCGACGTCAGCTCCCAGGTCTTTGTGATATTGGAGTCTGATGAGTGTCTTTACAGGTAATAAGCAGAGGGACTCCCATATCCTCCGTGTGAAGCGAGGCACACCTCCACTCTTCATCCCCGGTGCCGAGCGCTTTATTCGTCTTCCCATCCGTCTCAAAGGCCTTTCCCTCCGCCCACTCCTCCTCCTCTTCCTCCTCCTCCCCCGCTCTTCCTCGCGGCTGCTCAGCGAGGCCGGATGTTGAAGTAGCATCCTCAGTTAGCGACAGCCCACCTCTTCTCCCACTCGTGCACCTTCTTCAGAGCCCACGCAGAAGAACCGAGCACGACTCGCTCTTTCAAGTCTTCCCCGTGAGGCGACCGGCGTGCACGTTAATACCAACGCGTAGCTCGTTATTCCACATTCAAAGAATTCGGCCCGCCACTCAACTGGGAACGGGGAAGAAAGCGATGCTTTGCATTTGGAGCAAAGACAATTATCTCACACGTTTTGTGGCAGAAAGATGAACAAACAACGAAGGGAGGAAGTTGAGCATTACATCATTTTTATCACCCCTAAACAAGCCAAACTGTGTGACCTCCTTTCACTCAAGTCAGCGCTCATGAAGGAGTTTCTGGCAACACGGGTAGTTTTCTTGACGGCAATGGAGTGAAGTGCCTTTCTCTTCTTCTTTATCAGGGAGGCCACGGTGCTTGTTTTGTAGAAAACCAGCTCAGCAGTATTGAAACAAATGAAATTATCTCACCACACTGGCGGAGACGGTCCCCCGCCTTCATAAACATCACATTCCAGCATTGAAGAGGGTTTTCAATTACTTAAGGGGTTTTTTTGCAGAGTCGGCTGCAATTTGTTACCCGTCTCTTAATGTCTTTAGATCGTTTGTTACTGTGCTTAATTATGAACCGGAGAGATGCTTTTATTTTGAAGGATACATGTTTTCCCCCTTCACTGCCTCTGATCATCAATCCAAACTCTCCAGATTCAAAGGGGATAAACAACGTGTGTGTGTGTGTGTGTGTGTGTGTGTGTGTGTGTGTGTGTGTGTGTGTGTGTGTGTGTCTCATCAGAACAGTCTTCTCTCTCTCTCTTAATTTAATTTTTTTAAAAAGCCTTTTGGGTCTCCAGAGTCAGACGAGCGTCCTCAAGCGATGCAGCTTGAGTCGGCGTCGGATGGGGAGAGAATTAGGAAAGCTGCTGCTAGCATGACACGCTAACGCTTCGGACAGAATTGCTAGCGATCAAGCTGCATTGTGGGTAACATAGTTGCATTGTGGGTAATATTAGCGTTCACCTGTTCCTTTAAACATTCCCACAGTTTACAAGCAAACGGATTACTCTGAGAAACTGTTTTTAACAGCAAAAATTCATCAGATTTTTTATTTTTTTTTACTTCTCAAGGATCATCATCACACTTTTATAAAGGATAAACTACTCACTAGTTCCCATGAATGAGTTCCAGGCTTTTTCTTCTTCTTTTTACACATAATTAAGTGTGTAAAGGTAAATTAACTGAGTTCCGTGTCCTCCAGTTGTGACACATACACACATTCACACGTTCACACGTTCACACATTCACACAGAAATATTTTACAGACTCTAACTTTACTTTTAATTTGTATAATTTTTCATTTTAATTTCGGCTTGGAAATTGAGGACTTTTCCGAACACACACACATGGACACACGCACACATACACACACACACATATGGACACACGCACAAATACACACATACACGCAAGCACACACACACAGACGCATACACACATCACACAGACACCTCACAGCTGCTCAACACCTCCGCCGTGTGTTCTTCTCTCTGCCTTTCGTTCATTCTCTTCTCTCGGCCCGTATATATTGTTTTAACCTCCAGCTGCTGCAGAGATTCAAACCGGCAACCTTTCCACTCGTCCCCGGTGAAGGTGGACCCGCGACGTGAAGACCTGCCGGGGTGTAAGCGGCACCGCGGTTTGGAGAACTCTGTATCGTTAATTATGAGCGGACGAATGATGAGACCGGTGGTCACAATCTGTCTTTGTGGGTTTTGAGATAATGAGCCTCTTTCTCCACGCTGCTCAATTCACCAACAACACACACACACACACACACACACACACATTTCCCAGTCGTCACACGTACTGTACGCATGCACACACACGCACGTGCGCTTTCTCACGCCGTATATATTCACACACACGCCATTAAGTTAATTAACCAATACATCTTCTGAGAGACCCGGCGTATCCATCAGAGTGCGTATAAAGTTACTCACGGGAGACGACGCACAATGGCCTGAAACAACAAAGAGTCTCAACAAACTTATCTTGTTTCCACGCCGAGAGAAGAAAGAGAGAGAGCATGAGAGGGTGGAACAAAATCAGAGTGACCACACACACACACATACACACACACACACACACACACACACACACACACACACGCACACTACCTGCCATAGACTGTTATGTCTCTACAGGCAGTTGCACGGTGCAGCGCTGTGCCTGCATCACAACTGGTTTATTGCAGCACGCTGAGGTAGCACAAAGCACACAATGCAGTAGCACAGATGTTACCTGTGTGTGTGTGTGTGTGTGTGTGTGTGTGTGTGTGTGTGTGTGTGTGTGTGTGGTTTACTTGTTTTACCTTAAGCAGCTCACGTGACTGGTGAACCGCTTCAAATAAAAAGTCCCCGTTAGCTAGAGTTTTGGCCAGCGCGACCAGCGGCCTCCCGGAACAAAAGTCACATGTTTGTTTGACCCTCCGGCTCCATGTTGACTTCCTGCGGCCACGCCAGCTGCTCTGAGTGTGTATTAGTGGCGCTAGTATGTGTAAACTGGAGGTAGCAGCCGAGATGCTCGTCAGAAATACACGTATTTGATTGGCTGAGCAGCGTCAGACGCACCGTGTGCAGCTCCGGATGCAGCGGCTGTACAAAAGGACCCTGTGTGGTTCGTCTGCCGTGTCAGCATTTATAACCGTACAACCGCTTTACACTTCAATATAACCTTTAATGTGTAGAAATCTTAGGGAGGAAGTGAAAGGTTTGAAAGAAGGGAAGAAAAGGCCACTGTGGAAGTATGATGGAAAGAGGAGAAAGCGGACATGGCGACCATTTAAAATGGCTTCATTTAGCAGCTTAATTAGTTCGTTTCCAGAGGAATCGCTGTGATCAGGCAGAGCTAACGTTTTGCTCGGCTAATTTGCAAATCGCCGCCTTGACAGTGTCGACCTTTTTGAAGGAAACGGAGAGTCACACGGTTCAAAATAGAAGAAGATATTGTCGCTTATTAGCCGAGTTCCTCGATCCTACTTTTATTTAACCAACAGACTTCTCAACTGAGAGAAAACCATCTCTCTTTGCACAAAGAGGAATGCTTTATGTATAACCATGCCCCGAGGAATCCATTGTTTTCACAAAGCAGCAGATTTTTTGCTGTATAACTTTCTGGATTGAGGATTATTTCCTTTAGGCGCCATATTGGAAGTCATCTGCATGCAGTCTATCCTCTTTTTTAAACTCATTTGTTTGATTTCTGATTTTGTTTCTGGTTTTCTGCCAAGAGGCCTGACCACACCACATCCACCACAGATGTGGCATGAAATACTGGCTCACAACTCGCTCTTGCTGATTCCATCTGGTGTTTCCATGCGGCTCTGAAGAAAAGATTCAACAGTTTAGTCACAAACTACAATAATTCAGATCTTGTTCCCACGCTCCTCTACTGTTTCAATATTCCAGCACTAATTAAATTAAACTTACTGTGATGTTTTTTAACAGTGGATTGTGTTGTTGGCCCCCATTAAATTAAACATACTGTGATTTTTTACAGTGTTGTTGGCCCCCATTAAATTAAACTTACTGTGATGTTTTTTTATTTTTTACAGTGTGTAGTGTTGTTTTGCCCCATTGGGGGCGTGTCTTTGTGCTTCCCTTACGAGCATCATCACGGGCAGCTCCACTGTGTCTCTGCAGCTTGAGGACTGAATTTATTGACAATAAAACTATCTATAAAACAGAGCGCTTATAAAAGTTATTGTTGGGACCGGGTTTTATCTCTGGTGTTACCACAGTGCTGCCAGGTCAGGAATATTCTACACTTTGTTTGAAAAGTTGGAACTTTATCAGGTTGAAGATGATGTGTGGTTATGATTATTCATATTTTCCGTCTTTTCCATCCAGCTACTCGCTGTTATTTTTATACTTCAAGAGTCACCTCAGTGGTTGAAAATAAGCCCATTTTGGGGTTTTGTGTCTCCATGGACCCCGATGCATTTACACTTTCTCTATTTACCACCAGAGACTGAAATGAGCAATTATCCTGTGTTTTACCACCGTCAGACTTCCACTTACGTCCCTCCATCCACCGTTATCTGTAACCACTTAGCCTTGGTTCCCCTGACGTTGGCGAGAGGTGCAGTGCACCTTGGACAGGTCGCCAGACAATCACACGCACAGAAAGACGGCAAGCCTTCAGCTCACATTCACACCCGCGGGTGCTTCAGGGCTCAACCCCTCAGAGTCTGATTTAATTTCTGAAACTCACCTTTTTAAAGGCACCTGCATATGTGATAAATACCCGTGTGTTGGATCAGAAATTGCAGAACAATCTCAGCTCTCTGTAAAATGAAGCACCAATGTCCTCAGGCACAAGCTTAAAGTCATAATTTGGCCGTAAAGCAGAAAAATTGATGCTCGATTTTTTGAAATCCTTCATATCTCTGGTGAAAACATAACTTTACTCATGTGGTAGAACTGTTTAGGTGATGGGAATTGGTTCACCAAAGGTCTTGTGTTCACAAAAGCAGTGGAATACATGAATAAAATGGTAGATACAAATGTTGTGTTATCGTTTTTTGGAGTGGAAATGTTGTCCGTCACCACTTTCATCAAAATGAAATGACAGGCCGGCGTGATTCAAGACGCCAGAGGGTTTAATAGAACCCGTCTGTCTTTGGATCGAGCCGGAGAACCCACGCTAACACAAGGAGAACATGCAAACGTCCTCAGCAGCCAGTGGGTAGAAACACCTCCAGCTTTGAGGCGACGCTGCTCACCAGCGCACCAACAGCAGCCCTTTTCTTTACCTGCAGATTATCAGAATTTAATTGTATTGTTTTGTCATATTTGTATGTTTCTTTCTTGCCGCTGAGGCGACCTGGTGTCCCCGTCGGAGGCTCAAATTCAAAAGATCTCTTTCTTATCAAGGAAGCAGATGTTTGCATCGTTCCTCTTTTGTGTCAAAGTTTCGCAACCCTTCAAGAAGTTCTCTGACTGACTCACCCGGCATCGCCCACCGAGGCCGTGAAGGAGACTTTCCACTCGATTGATGGAACTCGTGCACGATCCACACAGCGATACACAACCGACAGCACATTTATTTGTTGGGTATAACTTGTCTAAGAGTTGTTGTTGGACGGCCCCCATTAGAGCGCCACCATTCAACCGCCAGACGCTGGAAGATGAGGGTCAAACTCTTCCGTGCAGAGAGTTTGCACAGCAAGGGCTCGGTGACCTTGCCTCCATTTCAAACTACTCGGGATTTTGAAAGTTTATTCAACGGAGAGAATGGCGACTGAAAACAGATGCTGCCAGTAGCTTCAGTGAGGACTCTCACACACTCTCAGACACACCAGCGAATAAAAAGCCCTGTAAGGACTCGCGATCCTCGGCGTTACCCATTCAACAAAGGTCAGCCCGCCGGAGAAATGATGGGATTAGATTCAGTAGCTTATCTTGCCTTGAAAATGTAATTCTGAAGTAAACTCTTCCACGCGACACAATGGCCCTCCGTTTATTCGCCGCACAAAGTGTGGGCGTGCGAGCGGCAGATGATATCCTTGAAATACACATTATATTGTGCGGACCTGCTTCCACGCACGCACAGGCATTCAATCCGGAGAGCTCCAGGATATAAAATTAGGATGTAATATGATTAGGGAAGGATGTAATACAATGTGGGTTTAATTTGATGGAGTGGGATCGAGCCAGAGAGAGAGAGGGAGAGGGAGAGAGAGAGAGAGAGGGAGAGGGAGAGAGAGGAGGGAAAGGAAAGGTCTCCATTCTTCTCCGTGGCATGATGGGATCAGGTTTTTCTATTAACGCCGCGGCGATGACAGCTTCACAATGCCAATCCGTTGGCGCTCAAACTCCACTGAAGGCTGCAGATAAGCGCTTCAGCCTTCTACCTCCCGCCTGGATCGCTCTCACGCTCTCCCTTTCTCTCTCTCTGATTTGAAAGTGGATTTGCGAGGAGGAGATAAGAAGACGAGCGAGCGCACCCTCTTCTTATTCCCCTCTCCTGCTAATTCCTGGTGTGTGTCTCTCTTTCCTCCCGGTGCATGTGTCACCTTGCTTATTCTTAAGGTTCCTTGTGTTCTCCTCTCCGGCAACCCGCCGCCGTGTCGCCTGCTTTAAGTCCTTCGCTTTGACTTTCAGCCGTCCTGGTTTTCTGATAACTGGACAGGAAGACGGGAGATAAGAGGACCGGCTCGTTTCCTGCTGCTACATCCCAGATCCTTCTCTTCACTGGATTTGCCTCCCGCTTGCTTCTCTTTTGCTTTCCTGTACAAAACTAGCTCATGGAACTGCAGATAAGATGGACAATAAACCTCTTACCCCCAGCACCCAAAACATGCACTTTTCAGAAAAAGTTGTACAAAGTTGGAAGGTTTGACTCGACCCTTGTTTGGAGCTAGCCAATGCTACGCTGCGATCGGCTAGCTCCGACAACTTTCCAGGCCAGTGCCGATGACTCTCATGCATTTGTTTTCAACATTTGTAAACATTTGTAGGTTGGCTTTGTAGATTCAAACATTGCGTAATGGATGCTAGTACATGATGCGTGTCTCCGTAACATTTCTAAAAGGTTAGTTGAGCTAACGTTAGCGTAGTAAATTAGCACGTTCGTGACAGCTCTTCAAGCTTGACTTGAGTAGCAGCAGGGTGAGAGGCTGAGCAAAGGGTCAATCGATGTTTAAATTGATAGAATTCTTTAAGTCCATAATTGACTTAATTTGATGCATTTACATGAGCAGACATTTTGGATTCCCAGAGGGTTAATCCCTGAAGAAATTGTGGACTGGATGGATTGCTATGAAATGTAGTCCTGAAGTCCCTTTTCCCCACAAAATGGACTTGTAATGATCAGCAAATTTGATCATCTAATGTTTCATTTAAAGCTCGTCATCAGGTCCAAATGGTAATCCACCCAAAACCAGTAAAACCGACGACGTTCCCATCAGCATGAGCTGTATCATGTGTTCAGTGTTAGCTAGTAAACGTAAACCAGCGTTATACTGATGGCATGTGTGCAGAAAGGGCTCAAAATGTCTGAGAGAGCCTGACAGATAAATAAGCGTATGCAGAAAGGATGACATGAACATTTTGATTTACGTAGCCGCACTCTCACATGGTTCTGTTTTATAGTCGTCGGCATGCTAACGTCAGCGTTTAGCTCACAGCGCAGCGTTTGCTAAGATCAGCCTCACAGAGCCGCTAGCTAGCATCATGACGCGCTGGACTTTAACTCAATGGAACATTTTAAAATCTATCTGTCTCCACTTTTTAGGCCCGGGGGGTTTCCATGTCTGTTAGCATCAATTTGCGTCTGGACATTAAGGTGCAAGTGGACGACAGCGACTGTCGCGCTCACTGTCACTCTTCTGCTCGGTCACACGGTTCAAATCACTCCGGCAGGGCGACTTCATTCAGAGAGCAGAGAAACGCAACGTGCTCCACATTTAAAAGAAAAATAGGAGAAAGAGAGACATTAGAAATGGAGAGAGAAAAATGAAATGGACACCTTTTTTTCTTTTCATTATTGCTATCACACTGTATTATCGAGGTGGTTTTCCCTCAAGTGGTTTAGCAGCATGGGGCCCCGACGCATCCTCTGGGGAACCTGCTGTGAAAGCTGTTCCTGTAGCGGCTTCCTGAGGGTCATCTGATGAGGTCTGCTGCTCTGAACGTGCTTTTTTCCATCAGTCCAGTCAGAACAAGAGACTTTAACTCTGTTTACATCACATTTAATTAAGAGCGGCTTACAATAAGTGGATTCAACCGTAATAACAAACTCAAAAGTACAATTTCTTTAATAAAGTTAAACGACAAAGTGCTATCAATAAGCCATTTGAGTGCTACTACGGAGCTACTTTCCTTATCCAGGTATAGTCAGAAAAGATGTGTTATCGAAGACCTCGATATAGGAGTATCATAGTGTGCAGCAATCACACAAGAGTCATCTTTCCTGGACAACTCATGTTACGCTCTATGTAGGGTGCTTATACACACACGGTGTAACACACATGTAGAAGTATTTAGGAAGAGGGCGGAGTTAAATCAGAGATTTCGTGAAACCACTTGATGTTGTCAAACCACGTCCAAAGGTGCATTTGTTAGGTCGTGCTGTGTGTTCGTCTCAAGCTGGGAAACATGCTCAATGTGCACTTTGTGTTGTCTGAGTCAGTGGCCACTGACAGAGATGGATGTTTCCACCAGAGTCAGGGTGGTACACACACAGTATGTCAATCACTCGTGTTGACACAGCTTACGTAACACTTTGAATTCAGTGTCTCCTCCATCAAACGATCACTTTTCAATGACATGCGAGACTGGAAGCACAGAGGTTTTCTCTGGACAACAACCTGTTTGAACCCGAATGTGTTAAGTTTACTCTCAGCTGAACAGACTTCCAAGGACATTTTCTCAGAGGAGATTCATCTGTAGGAAACGTAGTTTAAGCTAGAGGCCATCTTGTGACGCCAAAATCAGACTTTGGGGCGCAAAGTAGTAATTATTACTCAAACTATGCATTTGAAACATTTCACTTTCGACTTTCTTTACGGCCAGAGTTTGGACCAAACATTTGGATGTGCTCTTCTGATGTGTGAAATAATAAAAGGTACTGCAGCTGTTTACAGTGACGGAGGTTTAATGAGAGCAGCAACACCAAACCAGCAGAGCGGCGATGATAAAATTGCTCAAAAGAGCTTTGAGGACAACATTCACGTACAAGTAATGTGTTACTCATTGCTCCAGCACACATTTGGAGCAGCTTTAAAGAAAATAAAGCAGAGATTACCACACCATCAAGCACTGCACTAGTGACTCAATAGTCATCAGAAGCAGCTCAAGCGATGGAGGATTGTCTATTAACCGAAGGGTTGTTGGTTTGAATGCTTGGCTCCATTCGTCCAATGCTGATCAGGTTACTCCCGATGCATCTGGGTGATATGGTGCAACAACAACGTTGTCCCAAAGGTGCTTATAGGCAATATATTCTGTAACATCTCCGCTCCATCTGCTTCGGTTCTGAACCGCCGCCGATCTCCGTCCACGACTCCACGAGTGATTAACGGTGACGCTGATGGATGACTGTGTCAAAAACAGTCCAGGCAGGACCAGAAAATTGGAAGATGAAGACATAAATTAAGAGAGAAATCATGTTGATGTGTAATTACATGCAACAGCAGCTATAAAGAAAGTCTATTCCGATCAGAGGAAGATGTGGACGTATTTATTTAAGTTCACATCGGATGCGTCCAAATGGTTTTAACATTGAAGGAGACTTTTCCCTCACAGATCAAGACTCACAGTCCCAGAAACATGTGGACCAAAGAAGAAGTTCATAGCTCCTTTATTTATATTTTTAACCTTCTTTTTTTGACGATTCCCTAATTTTTTACTGTTTTATGAGAAGTTTTATAGGGATTTAGAGATGTATTTTGATATTTTATCAGATAGTACATCAGGTGAAAAATACCCGACGTTTGTGATGATGTTAGTCTTGTTCAGTGGTGCTCATATATATATATACATATATATATATATAAAGAATCCTTTATTAATCCCACAGCGGGGGATTATTCTCTGCATGTCATCGTCCTCAGTAATGAAGGAGCTTTGTGCTGTGGTGAAGCTCTGGGGCTTCAGTGCCTTGCTCATGGACACTTTAACATTAAGCTATGGGGAGAAAACAGGGATCCAACCGGCTTGCTTGCTCATCTTTTTTGCCAAACATGAGTTATTTTTTGCACATATATAACTTTATTTGCATTGTTTTAACAAAGTGATTGCACATGTTATTACTTCATGTCAGATGGAGAAATCTGGTTTACTTGAAAGAGATTTACATTTTCTTTAATCTATTCATTCAAAAAGCACGGATGGAGGATCAACAAGTTGGAGCATTTTGTTCCCATGTTGTCGGGGCGGTGGAACATTTTGCTTCCTCCAAAGTGGAGCGTGACAGGAAAAGTGTGAGAACCTCTGTAGTTACATAACTGTAGTTAAATAACTTCAAAACAGCTCGAGGTGTTAACAGGTGGGACACAAACAGGACGGCCCCGTGTTGGTTCTCCCCGTCAGGGAGGAGCTGGCGGCCTCGAGGGCTGAGGTTAACAAACATCCACCTTCCACTGCTGCAGCTCTGCCACGCAATCACAAAATCAGCCCCTCGCCGCATGAACCCTTCTCTCCGGACCCGAGAGGAAGAGGAAGGCGACGACGGCTCCCGCCGAGTTCTGAATTGCTCCGCCGCCGAGCGGCCGCCGCCGTCGCGAACCCGCCGGCTCCGGCGTTTACCGTGAAAACTTGATTCTGTGCGAGCGGCCGGACCCGGAGGAGCGACTGATGAGCGCGAGGAGGAGGTGGAGGAACGGACTCCGCCCCCTCGGCGGCCTTTTGAGTTTTCTACATGAGAATCAGTCGACGTCAAGTCAGATGAACGGATGTTTGAGTCCAACGAGGAGCTGACCTCAACGTTAGCGAAAAATCTGCTGGGATGTTTTATTCTTGCAGTAAAACACAACAATGCACCAATGCTGTAAAACCGGTTCATTCTGGTGGCTAATGTTAGCCAACATAACCTGAATTCACTGGATAGCACTTCATTGTTATCTGCACATGACTCTGTGCTCCGAACCCAAACACCTCTTTTTTTGCAAACCTTCTGACGTTAAAATGCAACTTAATAAGAAATTTCTCTGTGAATATTAAAATCATCTGCGTCGACGCGGGCCATCTGCTGCGAGTAGATGCATGCGATGCCCTCTGGGACGTTGTGTTGAGTTTACCAGCACGAGTTGGAAAAGACGTCTCAGACTCTGCAGCGTCTGATGCCGGCAGGTTTCTGCAAAAGCGCCTTCAAAAAGTTGAATAATTGACACTTTAGTCCTGAGTACATCGTCTCAACCCCCAATAGCCAGACTTTAAATAATAATAATAATAATTCAAGCTTTTAGGCTACACAAAGACGCTTCACATTGGGGACAAGAGACCGAGACAAACAGAATGAAACTAAAATGGAACGACAAAGCAAACAAAACCAAAGAAACACAACATTACAGATATTTGCGATAAATATTCCGATGTCCATAGGAACCCTGTCCTCTCATACGATCCCATAGAGAGTACACTAATATACTCTGAAACACGTTTCAAGGGGAGTATATTTTCACTTCTTAGAGTTTAAAGTACAAGTCACTGAAGTATTCAACAGTAAAATACATTTTTTTCTGGAAACATAACTCTGAAAGCAGTTTCAGTGTCTGGGGACGTTTAGCTGACAGACGCGTAAATATCCTCTTTTTATTTCCTTAATTACTGATCATTTTATCGATCCTTTGTCTTTGTGGAACGCAGAGGAATCGTCTTTTCATTCCACGTTCAGCGTTCAGCGAGCGGCAGCAACGTCAACATTTTAGCACCGGACGCTGCGGCATGAAACCGCCTCGTAAAGAAGATTTAGATTCTAGATTTAGACGCGACGGTCGAGGAGAGATGAGAAGACGGAGGGTTCTGCTGGGAGGGGGAGGGGCCGTGTGTGTGTGTGTGTGTGTGTGTGTGTGTGTGTGTGTGTGTGTGTGTGTGTGTGTGTGTGTGTGTGTGAACATGAACATACATGAACCACTGTGAGGTTCAGGGTTGTGTTGTTGTCTCCTTGCTTCAGTCTCTTTGTGCGGCTCGTTGTGTTGTGACTTTGTCGGTTCAGGGTTGTGTTGTTGTCTCATGCATCAGTCTCTTTGTGTAGCTCGTTGTGTCTTTGTCGCTCTGTAAAGCAGCGTTTCTCTTCCAGCAGGTTGTGTGAGGATGACCGACACGTTCAGGCAAACAACGAACTGTCGAGTGTTTCAGTTCATGAGCGTTTGAATGTTGATTAATGTGCAGCGTCCCTTTTTGATACAAAATTATTAGAAATATGTCAATAAATGAATAAAAAAACAGGATCATTCAGGAGGCAAGAGGAAAAAGTTAAACCCCAGGATGCACTTTGATTGATGACATCAGGATCCATAATAATAAAATGATATTATGTCCGAGTTAATAACATCTCATGTTAAAATATTGTGTTAAAAAAGCTCATTTCAAAGCATTTATTCAACAAAAGGTAACACATTCAACCGCTGTGAGACCAGCATGACCTCACAGACTGCTGCATTGTGGGAGGTCAGAATGTTTTCCCTGGTGGTGTGACACATTTCAGGAGTACGAACGCCTTGGCGCTTCACCTCCGTCGCGCCTGAAGGATGCTGATTATTCTCCTCGCTCGCTTCATCAGCGTCCGGCTTCGTCGGCTTCGGGAGGAAATTGTCAATCAGCAAAGTTCCTGTTGGCATTCAGAAGAGTCCGTCTGCATGATTTCTATTTGCCCGTTTCTATTTCTGAAGATGGCTTCATAATGGATGTTAAAACATGAGTTAGTTGGTTATATGTGTGATTTAACTTTCATCTGTGACGCCCAACAGTTGCTGAGGTGTTTCTGAACTTTGGGTTTTACTTATTTTCTGCATAAATATGATCAAAAGTCAGGAGTTTGATCAAAAAGGACTCCTCGATCGCTTCCCAAGTTTTTTAATTGTATTGTTTGTTGTCTTCCCATCATGCCACAGAGTAATACTGTTCCTCTTTAGAAAGATGAAGACATAAAGCATCCAAATATGCAATAATAATCACAACAAGCACAAGCAATGATACGTTTACAAGCATTTCCAGTCAAAAAAAAACAAGTTTTTGGGTTCAGAAATTGAAAAATTACCTCTTTTGAGCGTTTCCTTGGTCCCACAACAACCCACATGACTGATGGTCTCCTTCCGCATGTGTCATCTGACGCTTTCATACGAGTCTGAGGGCCAATGAGATCGCAGGACCTCGAAATGCGACAGAAGAAAGAAGAAAGAAATCGCAGTTTAAGTCTCCTGTAAAGCTCTGACTGTGACGTCCGGCAGAAGCCGAGATGTTTCTGGACGTGAAGCAAAATAATTCAGCCGAAGACGTTGTGATATTAGAAGAAATCATTAATACGTATTTAACAAAGTTGACTGACGTTAACTATATTTCCTCATTCAGCTCATTAGGCCACAGGAAGTAGTAACGAGGAGGAGGAGGAGGGAGAGGACAAGATCTTCTCCTGGACGAGTCACCGCCCGTCAGCGCCTCACTCATCCCAGCCCTTGGGCAACGGGGGTCAACGGAATCAAACCGCTGGAAAAAAAAAAAGAGAAACAAAGGCGCGTTTTCTTCGCCGTCGTCAATAACCTGAAACTCCTTTTGACCTCTCGCTGAGCTCATATCCTGGAAAAGACCTTCATTATTTTTCTACGAGAATGTAATTATTTCAAAAGCGGAGTGAACTTTCCGTCCAGGCGGCATCAACGTAGTAAAGGAAGCGGCGGCGGATAAAGTCCAACAACCGAGTTTGAGACGGAAAAAGTTTGCGTCTTTTGACCCGAGGTGGTACACGAGATAAATGTGACGCTGATCTCAGGGTTTAAGATAAACGTGAGATCTTTTATCGTTTTAGTTTCTGGGAAGCGACTATGAATGTCCTGGAGAGAATCCTGTGAACATGAGCTGCTGGATCACACTCGCTGGGGCTTTATTATACAAAATGGGGTTTATGGTTTGAGGGAATCTCTGGATGTGGACACGGACCGTGTACCATGTGTATACTACTCGTTATATGTACCATGTGTATACTACTCGTTATATGTACCATGTGTATACTACTCGTTATATGTACCATGCGTATACTACTCGTTATATGTACCATGCGTATACTACTCGTTATATGTACCATGTGTATACTACTCGTTATATGTACCATGTGTATACTACTCGTTATATGTACCATGTGTATACTACTCATATGTACCATGTGTATACTACTCATATGTACCATGTGTATACTACTCATATGTACCATGTGTATACTACTCATATGTACCATGTGTATACTACTCATATGTACCATGTGTATACTACTCATATGTACCATGTGTATACTACTCATATGTACCATGTGTATACTACTCATATGTACCATGTGTATACTACTCATATGTACCATGTGTATACTACTCATATGTACCATGTGTATACTACTCATATGTACCATGTGTATACTACTCATATGTACCATGTGCATACTACTCATATGTACCATGTGCATACTACTCATATGTACCATGCGTATACTACTCATATGTACCATGCGTATACTACTCGTTATATGTACCATGCGTATACTACTCGTTATATGTACCATGCGTATACTACTCGTTATATGTACCATGCGTATACTTCTCGTTATATGTACCATGCGTATACTACTCATATGTACCATGCGTATACTACTCGTTATATGTACCATGCGTATACTACTCGTTATATGTACCATGCGTATACTACTCGTTATATGTACCATGCGTATACTTCTCGTTATATGTACCATGCGTATACTACTCGTTATATGTACCATGTGTATACTTCTCATATGAATAGTTCCTGTCATATTCATGTCATGAGCTGTAACTCTGGTACGTTGCTGGTCACATGACATCTGTTGCTTCTGTCCATCCTGATAGAGGATCCTTCTCTGTTGCTCTGTGAAGGTTTCTTACCTTTTTTCTCTGTAAAATGGTTTTTATTGTCTTTATTTGGGGAGTTTTTCCTGATCCGATGTGAGGTCCTGGGACAGGATGTGAAGCCCTCCGAGGCAAGTCTTGTATTTGATTTTGGGCGACACAAAATAAACTGAATTGACTGTAGTTCCTTCATGTGAACACAGGGTGGCACACTAACGTCTAAAAGAAGAGCATACAGGTAAGTGCCTGCTAATGGGAACAGGTGTGTGTGGACGGGAAGCCAAATAGCGCGCTAGTCTTTATAAAAATGGATAAAAGATCCTCATCGGCCTGGACATTGGATTTGTTTGTGGAAGAACGCGTCCAAACATGTTCGCCACCTAGTCTCTAACACTTTAAATTGGTTAAGGTTTGAGCCTCTACAATACTTAAATTTAAGTGTGTATATATAAATATATAGAGTCCCAGCAGTGGGACCATTGTTCTGGGCTATAATGTAGATTTTACTGAGAGATAAATGAGCTCGCTCTCAGCCTTAAGAGGGTGTGAGCGCCGCCATTATATCAGCATTTCCCCCTAAACACAATAAACCTTCTTTAAACTGACAGCAGCCAGAGGGACCGGAGAGGACATGGAGCTTCCTCTCAGACAGCGCTCCGGTTTTAGCATTTTATTCCACCCAAAAGCGCAGTTGACCTCCGTATTGCACAGCGCATGGAACAAAGTGAATGTTTTCAAAGCCAAGAACTTGTGACTGAAGGAATCCCTTCAAGGGAAACGCCTCATCCATCAGGATCGATAGTCATCCCTCTGAGCTGGTGACCTCACAGATTAACAACACAATGCCCCGAAACACACACCACGGGACACGTCACAGAGCGTGTGTAGATCTGTGTGTGTGTGAGTGTGTCTGTGAGTGTCTGTGAGTGTCTGTGTGTGTGTGTGAGAGACAGAGAGAGAGAGAATGACAGAGTGTGTGATAAAACGGTGTGTTTGTCCTCTACGGGGTCATAAAGTTAACAGCCATAACCAACATCATAAAGACTGATCACAGGAAGTCTGACTTTCCCGAGGCTCTCTCTCTCTCACACACACACACACACACACACACACACACACACACACACACACACACACACACACACACACACACACACGCGTGGCGACATAGAAACACCCGTATCTGTCTCACACACTGCAGGTCCATCCATCAGGGTGACGCCACCGTGTGCAGCGCTGCCTCTGTGACGGTTCCTCTGGAGCTAACAGGAAGTAGGAGGAGCCTAAACTGTAAGTTAAATAACCGCCAGTGAAACTCGGCGTCAACGGCAGAAAGAAGTATTCTGAAGAGTATTTTTAATGCCCAGTGGCATGAAGGGCAGAAGAACAAAGTCGGTGGAGAACTTCTTGCTTGTAAATTACTAACATTATTAGTTTTTTAAACCCTAATCATCTTTCTGTTCAGTTGAATATGAGTATGATTAAATCTGTTATCTCGCTATTAAATGACGGAAAAGTTGTCTGCATCGCTGCCTGTCGGGTCCTTCATTCAATTTAAATTTAATTCACATCATTTTGTGTAGCCAAGAATCACAAATTACAAATTTGCCTCCGAGGGCTTTCTTTCTCTTTAAATACAGAGATGTTGTTTCTTCTTAAAGGTACAGTGCGACGAGTTCTTAAAGGTGCAGTGCGACGAGTTCTTAAAGGTACAGTGTGACTAGTTCTTAAAGGTACAGTGTGACTAGTTCTTAAAGGTACAGTGCGACTTGTTCTTAAAGGTACAGTGCGACGAGTTCTTAAAGGTACAGTGCGACGAGTTCTTAAAGGTACAGTGTGACTTGTTCTTAAAGATACAGTGTGACTTGTTCTCAAAGGTACAGCGTGACTTGTTCTTAAAGGTACAGTGTGACTTGTTCTTAAAGCTACAGTGTGTCAAAGGACCTCACATCGGATCAGGAATAACTAAAAAGAGAAGAAACCTTTTGGGCAGAGCAACAGAGGAGCATCTCTCTCCTCGCGGGTGAAGAAGCGAGCTGCTCCAGCAGAGATGCTGGGAGGCAACACAGACTGGTGTGTGATGGACACGGAGCAGCTGGAGAACCAACTTTAGATACTTTGCAGGAAGGAAACTACAGGAACTCCAATGCAGGAGCAAAAAAAAGGGCTCGATGCATTATGTATCCGAAAGAATCCAAACAGTGTAGAACTCACAGTCCTGATGCTCTGATGCACCGGGGTGTGTGTGTGTGTGTGTGTGTGTGTGTGTGTGTGTGTGTGTGTGTGTGTGTGTGTGTGTGTGTGTGTAGCTTCAATCTTTTCCATCGTGTTGATTCTTCTGTCTTTTGAAAGAGTTCTGCACAGTCTGTGGAAGCTGTTGCATTTTGGAGCTTCACATGATGTCTTCATCTTATTGTTATTCAACACGCTGTAAACACAACATTATCATAATGTATTGTCACGTTTTAAGGTGTATGTCCCGGCACTGTTGATGGCAAACTTAGTTTATCCATTGAAAGCACCCTGGGCCTCCCCGACAAGGCCATTTAGTCTCTCCCGCACGGATAGTTGTTTAACTGACAGCTGTCAGTTTCCTGCTCTTTTGACGTCGACGGCTCTTTAAGGTCAGCTTCCTCACCGGGAGCCACACATGATGCGCTTTGGATGAAGCGCCCACCGAATGTGCAGGCGGCGACCCGTCTCGTCTCTGTCGGTCTTGCAGAGAGGATTTTGTCTGAGACTGAAGGGAGGGGGGGGGAGGTGGAAGGGAGGGAGGGAGGGAGGGTGGTCGTCTTCTCCTTTTCTTTATTCATGTTTTTTCATGCTTCCATCGTCTGACAGTCGAAGGTCTCAAACTTTTGGAGTCGGCTCACCACGCCAACGAGCGTCGAGATAAGTTTGAGTGAGAGAGAGAGAGAGAGAGAGAGAGAGAGAGAGAGAGAGAGAGAGAGAGAGAGAGAGAGAGAGAGAGAGAGAGAGAGAGAGAGAGAGAGAGAGAGAGACACACAGAGAGAGAGAAAGAGAAAGAGACACAGAGAGAGAGAGACGCTCAGACAGCTGGAGAGTGATTGGCGTGAATGTGTCTTCTAAGGATCCTGAAAGACACAGTTGCAGATGACAACTGAGAGATGGAAACACTGCGGGATGACAACAATAACAAGACACACACAGACACACACACACACACACACACATGCATCTCCTCTCCCTCACCTTCACGCTGACTTAAACTTTTGCCAGCTAATGAAGACGGAAGCCTTCAGCTGATCAATATTAACTCTGTGTCTTTGTGTGTGTGTGTGTGTGTGTGTGTGTGTGTGTGTGTGTGTCTTTATGTGTGTGTGTGTTTTCATCCCACCTCGCCGCTCTGCTCTGGTAGCCACAGCAACAACTCACTCTCCACACAAGACAGAGACATTCACAGTGTGAGAGACGCACACTTTGTGTGAGAGACGCACACTTTGTGTGTCCTTCGCGCTGGACGCACCATCACGCTTCTGCTCATGAATAACCTCTCAGGAGCCTCCGTCCCGTCCCCGTTCGTCCCCACAGCCTCCTTCACCGTCTGGCCGGTCTGCTCCGGTGTAAACTCGTCCTCTTTGCAGAGTCCATCTCTCGCTAAGTGTGCGTTTGTTGACTCCACCCAGACGTCCAGGAGGACTTCACCCCTTCATCCTCACACTGCCGTTAGCTTCGTTATGGCTGCAGACAGTTATCAAGATCTCCACAGACTATCCTCAGGAAAAACCCTGCACTCAACATGTGTGTTTGAGTGTGTTAACGAGTTAATAGTTGAGTCTCTCTTATTGATCTTAACGTAAACGACGTCAGCAACACTTTAGGGCGCCATTTTATTAAACTACGTCATCACAACCCTTTTGAGCAGTTTTTCTGAGCATCTAGAAATGATGCTGATGGGTTTTCCTATTTCTTCATTTTTTATCAAAACAGATTTAATAAGGCAAATAAATAGGCAATGAGGATTTCAGCCATCGCCGCACTCCTCGTGTGTGTTTCAGAACAGCTACGAGACGATGCAACACACAGATTATGCAAACCTGATGAATGTCCACGGTGAACATCATCAATGAACCTGACAAGACCTTGATTGCTTTTTCCTCATTTATATTCCTGACCCTCCGCGTCGTCCTCCAGACCCGGCAGGACTCCGGGGCCCTTATCAGTTCACGTCCCGCAGATGAGACACCCTCTCTCTTTCTCAGGAGGACACCGAAGTCCTCCAGTGAAATAATTAAAAGTCCACTATCGATCCCGATCTGTCCCGATCTGCATCTTCACCCGCTCATAAACCCCGAGGAGAGCATCTTCTCTGTCCTCTTCAGGCCACTTCCTTCACCTCGCCTCAGGTTATCGTTACCTGTTAATGATGGGCAAAGAACTGAAGGTTAAAGCCCCAACAAGGGTACTCATAAGTTTTCTGGGGGCAAAGAACTGAAGGTTAAAGCCCCAACAAGGGTACTCATAAGTTTTCTGGGGGCAAAGAACTGAAGGTTAAAGCCCCAACAAGGGTACTCATAAGTTTTCTGGGGGCAAAGAACTGAAGGTTAAAGCCCCAACAAGGGTACTTATAAGTTTTCTTAAGCCAAAGTACTGAAGGTTAAAGCCCCAACAAGGGTACTCATAAGTTTTCTGGATCTACCTTCCAGAAGATGTGCATTTCTAAGAGCCTTTTCCTTTTCCTTTCCCCCTTTTCCTTTCCGGCCGTCCCAAAGGAGCGAGGGCTCGTTTTAGTGCTGGGTTGGAGAGATTTTGGCCAGTTAAAAGTGAGGATATAAGTAATGTATGAACAACAGACTATTCATCTTACTGAAGTGCGATGTTGTATTGATCGGTGAATCAATAAAGGAACTCACAAAGATTGATAAAGCAGTGAGGAAATGATGAAACACGGCTGCTCTTTGTAGTTTTACCAGCAGAGCTGTTTTTACTGCTGCATGCTGGATGATGATGATGATGATGATGATGATTCAGCTGTTCACTAAACGTACAAGAAATTAGGGTCAGAACTTTATTCATCTGCAGCTATACATTAAAAAAGAAGAACTCATTATAGGATAGTGGCTTCTCTATGGATGAATCATTAGTGCCAGCAAGACTAAACATCTACTATCTGAGTCTGGTTGGGGTGTAAGTGGGCGTGGCCTGTGCTGTTGGAAAGTTGTTGTATATCTTTAATGCTTTTCTAAATAAAATGAATAAAATTGAAAGTACTTCCCGGTTACAATTTACTCTCCAAGCTGCCAAGTGAGAAAAACCAACTTATAAAGGAATGATGTCAACTGTGTGTTAAAACACAGACGTGCAGCGGTTTTATTTTCACTGTGTGTGTTTCTGTATTGTCCTGAGTCGTCCAGACTACGATGTGAGCAGGATGTGCATCCTGACGGACGGCAAACCTTTCGGCTGGTTCCTGCGCCGCATGAGCGAGGGATGGAGTTACCATGGAAACTGACCCAGAGTTTAAGAAACCTCTGGTCCTGAAACTGAAATCTCAGAGTTTCCCCTCATCTCAGGGTTCAGCAACGCAGCGGCCCTCAGTAGACCTGCTTCAGCGAGCCCAGCGGTGCACTTCTTTGTTTGAGGAGTCCAGTGAGAGTAAAAAAAAGCCCAAATTATCACGATGAACCTGAAAGATCACAAGTCGGCCGGAGTTGTTTCCTCTTCCCAGCATGCATCTGTGAGACAATGTGTTGCCATAAAAAAAAGTAATTTTTCCATTTTTACAACCGAACACCGTTTTTTCATCAAAAATCCTTCGAAACACGCGTTTTATTGTGATTTCTTTAGGCCCTAATCTTTCCAAAAAAGGTAATTTATTAGTATGTAGAACGTTGAACCTTGAAGTTCAAACAAGTCGGCGACCGCTCAAAAAGACATTTTTGGGAAATCTTGCTAGGATCACGTTGGATATTCATAGTTATGATCAAAATATGTCAGAGTGATTTTTTGAAAATATACATTATGGGGGCATGGTTTTAAAAAGGTTTTGAACGCACTAAGAAACATTTAAAATATGTCCTCATATAGTTTCTATACTGTTACGACAGGAAAACAGCAAGCGGGACAGACATGGTCCGAGGTCGAGGATCCGGCCTCCTCATTACATCTCGACCTTCATTTGACCTTCAGGGTTTTCCGCAGCATCCGGACGAAATGCCCAAAAGCTTAGAAAGAAGTGAAAAGAAGTAAAAGTGCTATCAGCCCACAGCTGAAAAGTCTTATCCGCCTCTCTTCATGTGAGCTATTTTTAACTCCTCCCTTAATCCCTTCGCTCTTTGATGAGGAGGGTTTTATCTTCTTCTTTTTTTTATGAGGTGACAGACAAAAAGAAACCCAGTTATTAGGAACGTCCAACCTGATTACAACAGACGTTAGTCATATGCAGAAACGCCCGTGGAATCACACGAGTGCGTGTGCAGGTTTATAAATGCAAAAACACACACACAAAACACACACACTCGTACAGTTGCAGTCCATTTTGGGCCCCGAGTGCATGAATACATGCATATCATTGTATTAATGCTTGGATAGGGCTCTCTGTATTAGTATCCAAGTGTCAGGACTTTATATTTATATATGCACTAAAACTTTTGTGGGTGTGTGTGTGTGTGTGTGTGTGTCTTTAAATCAAGGCCACCAGAGTTAACACTAAGCTTGCTCCTGTCTGTCACAGAGGCTAATCATGGGCTTATAGAGCAAGTGGGGAAATGTTTGATTTTATATATAGAACGAGACACACACACGCTTTTCCTAGTCACACACACACAAGCTCACACGGCCGTGTATTACATCACGGATTACAAGTCCTCTTGCTGGAGATAAGAGTGCGGCACGAAGCAAAGAATAGACTCGCTTCTTTAATCTGTGTCCCGCAAAACAGTCATCTGTAGTCTGATTCCTGGAAGCTTACAGATGTATTTGGCCAACAATGACAGCCGGGGGGACGTTGCCGCTTGACCTCTGCAGAAAAAACTTGCAGAATACACATTTGCAGAGTTTGATGTTGTACTAGAACGGAGTCGACCGTATGTGTGTGAGGCCGGCGGTGGCGTAGGAGTGCAATCTAACAGACTCGGAGAACTAAAAGAAGCGAGAAGATAAAAGCAGTTCTGCGTGCTTAGATCTATGCCAGTGACTCTACACCGGCTGCTCTGATTAAAGTCTACCGAGTCGAGGAGGAGGAACTCTGAGGGAAGTCCTCGGTGGCGCCCCGCGTGCCGCTTGCTGCTGGGAGCCAAAGTGACTCCTGCAGGCGCCTCTTGATCGTATTCCTAAAAAGAGTCGCGAGGCCGACGACGAGCGGGGAGTCTCGTTAGCCGTGCTAACAAAGTGGTGAGCATCGTCACGGGGGGGAACTACGGGACGGACAAAATTAGGTATCAAGAAGACGGAAGTTGCCGTGATTTTCTAGGGCCTGCAACAATTCTTCCACGAGTCTCAAACTTTAGTTCCTTCGGGGACGATCACACCAGACGCGACTCTCAAAAATGCGTCGCTGGCAAAACCGTTGTTTTCCGACGGTATGCCTTTCATACGCGTCTTTTCTAGCGGTTCTTAGGCGTGCATAAAAGTTCATCAACGGCACGCTCGGCCAAGGCTCAACAGGCGCACCAGACTGTTTTGCCCGGCGCGTTTTTGCCAAGGCGTCTGCGCTTTGAAAAGTCGCGTCTGGTGTGATCGGCCCCTAAAAGAGCGCTGGGCCGTTTCAGCACATTTTACTCGACGGCCAAATGGTGGAATTATAATTTCATGGGGCCCAAAAATACTCCCCCGCCGCGTCTGTAACTCAAAGAATAACTTTCCAGTACCAACGCTTTGAAGGCCCTTGATTAAATGGTCCTAAAAGTTGCGCTAATAGAAAACTCCGAATTCATCCACACGCTCTACGAGCGCCCTAATGAGAAAGAGCCGGATACTTTTTTTTTTTATCCAATTTCGATATTTCTTATTTTTGCATCATGCACCACTGAGTACTTTCCAAGCGAACGGAGATCTGCTTCCAGTTCTCTTTGTACTTCCAATACAATCCACGGTGACGCTGTGCTCGCGCTGCGACTGCCAAAGCCAGCCGACCATGAGGCGCCTTCGACAAGCCGCCTTCGACGGAGGCCTTCGACGAGGCACCTTCATTGAGGCGCCTTCGACTACGAACACTTCTGTTCCGGCTGATCTACTGAAGGAGGTTTCGATCAGCCAGCCATTGAGTGCTCTGGTGAGTAATGACAGCTTTCACGAGGCTGCTGTGGTGGAGCGATCATGACATAATGTCCTATTTGTGCCAATCCGGTTATTACTGTTCATGCAGTTTTCTTTTTAAAGCATCGTAAAGATGCTAAAAGTCGTATTTCCTCTTGTGTGCCTTGAGGATTTTTCAAATAGAAACAGCTAAAACACCATTACTAGACTGAAAGTGATTGGCAGCACTCGGGGGTGTATTAATATGAAGGATCCACACACGATCACGTGGCGATTAGCCTGTGTGTGTGCTCTGCATTGATGGAGCAAATGGAAGTGATACGAAGGCGAGGGGACGGTGATTGAGCTGAAAAGAGGGCCGAGGCATAGAAGGAAGACGAAAGACAAAGAACGGAGGTGAGGGAGCGGAGGTTTTCACCAGAAGAAGATGTGTGGGTTGAGGATTACAGTGTGATTTTAGGGCTACGCTCTTTCTCCTGTGTGTGACGGGGGTGCTGGGGTTTATTAGAATTAAAATGGGAAACTGAATAAGCGTCGCCCTCTTTCTATATTATTCTGGCGCTGCCTTATTTGCCTTTCTCTGTCTCCTCCCTGCTCTGCTCCCAATCTCGTTCTCTCTCTCTTCTCTACTGAGAGTGAAAAACCTTCTCCGAGAGAATTTGATGAACAGTGAAATATGCGTCCTGGATCCTCGCCTTTTAGTTTACCGAAGAAAAAAACATCATCTTGACATTAAATTCTTCCAAACTGCGAGTCACTGTCACTCCAAAAGTATATATATATGTTTTAATACATAGAACGGTATTGCTATATGTATATACTAAATATACTAAAAAGTCTAAGTAAGTTGAATCTGGATTCCACTCACTTAAACAATTACTTCAACGTGTCCTTATCCTTCATTGTTCGTACTTTAACGTTTTCTTATCCGTCCTCTTTCGTGACCATGTGGACATTCGTCACAGCGTGAGGAGCTGTCCGTCTCGACAGAGAGCCCGCCCCCCTTTGGCTTTTGTGTATTTTGCATCTATTGTAATATTAATTTCTCTGCTGTGGGAGGCAGATTAATCTCCTTCCCTATGCATGCGCCATAAACCCATATTAATAAACTGGTTTAAGTGAGCAGATCAGCAACACGTGAGCCACTGAAAGAGGCTTTCAGGACTAACTTTACACAATGACTGAAACTCATTAGTTGTTGTTGTTTAGCATCCCTCTCTCTTAAAGCGGTGCCTATGGTCCCAGAACAGCACGCAGTAACTGTCAAAAACAATCTCCTTGTTATTCTGTTGGTTGCTCTTCAAAGAGCCAACTGATGCAAGATGAAAGAGAAAATATGTATTTTTAGTTTGTGTTTTTGACTCCATTAACGCCAACTGTGCGCTGACACACATTCCTGCTAAGCAGTGGTCACTGATGCCGGCGCACAACATGTCGCGCAACACTGTGTGTTCACAGCTTCAGAGTGAACCCAGACACAGGTGCATGCATCCGGCTCCAGGCCGGCAGGTACAGAGCGACGGAGGAGCAGAAGACGACTTTTGTTCTTCTAGCAGGAAAGTTGACGAGCCACTCGGCTGAGCTATTTCTTCCTTTCCATTTCCCACTCCGCAGTGTGCCGGAACAGTTCAATCACAACAACAAAAAATGTATTTTTATCTCTCATAATGGCACAGACTGATATGAAACCATAATAATGTGCACGCGGGAATGTTTTATTAAAGCGTTTCCATTGTACTTGAGATGTTACTGATTTTCCTCGCTCGCCTTAATTCAATTTAGAAGTCAATCACCGGTGACCACGATGAGCAGCAGGTGATCCATCAGGACACAACCATGTAAACTAATGCAAAACTCCATCTAACACGCGGAAGTGTAGATTATAATTGAAGTACGCACGTGCTCATTATTGAAAAAGTCTCTTTTGTTGCGACTGTGAGCAACGTCACGCTGCGCCTGTGTGATGAGTGTTTGTTTCCCACTGCGCTGACCATTCCTTCCTGATGCTAATGACACAACTATCGCACAGTCGCACTGGACTGGAGCTGAACGAAGATCAAGATCAGCAACTGTTCTTCCCTCTCAACTCTAGAACCGCCAAGACCGGCCTTTAAATTTTCTTTAAAGGCAAACTAAGCCCACGACTTTTCCTCAAAGCGTGTTTTTTTTTCCTCATGTGGTTCCTCACAGTCTCTGATTGGTCGACAGGACTCGACCCCCTGACGTCAGGGTTTTGTGAACCTGTTTTTCTTTTTGGCACGATGACACTAGGAGCCCTCGTCGCATGGTGTGTTACGAGTTGATGGTACTTTTTTCTGCAGCCCGACATCTTTTTTTCTCGGTAAAACGACTGAATTTGTACGTTTTTCCTGTTGGCCTTCAACGCCTTGACAGCTCTAATCATGTCTTCCCCTTTGCCTTGCAGTTCACAGTTCAAATGGCTGAAGTCAGTGTCCTAGAGCGGCGAGGGATCCTCCCCTCTGGATCCCATGAACTCTTTGATTCTACCCAATAAAAAAAGTAGTTAAAATGGCTGCTAAGCCCCGCCCCCTGCTGTGCAGCAACAGGCCTCACCGCGCAGCTCCTTCAGCAGAACCTCAAGTGTCCTCAAGTGTTCCGTCCCAAATTGATATTTATGGATTTGAGCTCTACAATTCAAAATATCCTTTCATTCCTTTCATCTCAAGTGTGTCTAAATGAAATTACGTATCAACCTGCAAATCCAAGGACAGCTTTCTCTGCCAGCTGCGCTCCGCTTTTGACTCTTTCATTCACCGGTTTCCTCGATCACGTGTCCATGTGAACAAAATGTTCATTGGAAAGAGGTTGATAACATATACAACTGGACAGAAATCCTTCTGGAACTGGCTCACCGTCTTTATGCTTTATGCTTCTCATATTAATCAAAAAACCCAGTTTGTGCAAATGTACTACTTAGTACTCTCAAAATATGACATCAAATAACCCCAGAAACAACTTCTTTTGATTGCCTCCCACCGGCGAAGCGATTCTGAAGGTATTGAAAGATCCACAAGGCCACAATCATGCAAGAGAAGAATTCTCTTCCATCACACAAACGCACAAAAGAAACGTACAAAACATTCAAACATAGCCTTAAGCGACGGCTTGTTGCCAATCAGGTGTGTGAGCATTAATGTACCGTCTGTCCTGCCAGCTCATTTGGTGGAGACGAGCATTTGTCTTGTTTAGTGTTGACATATGTTATGTGCCTCAAGTGTTTTATATATGCATTCACAGCAGAAACCATTAAAGTCGGGTTACAAGCCGCTCCTACCTTCGGTGGACGTCCCCGCTGTAGCAAGCTAGCACTGCTGCTAGCTCCCGCTAGCTGCTGCTGCTACCGCCCGCGTCCCCGCTGCCGGAGTCGGGCGTCGAGACGGGGCTGGTCCCGCTACCTTCGGTGGTTCCTGGGGAAGCTAGCAGGGAGCTAGCAGAGAGTTAGCAGCAGCACTAGCGGAGAACTAGCAGCAGCGCTAGCGGGAACATCAACGATAGGTAGTAGCGGCTTGTAACCCGACTTTTATGGTACTTTTTTATGTCTTGATGTGAATTAGTTTTGTCCATACGTTACTGTCTGTCTATCTCAGTTGCATTGTGGTATTGAAAATGTATTTTCAGGCTGCCATAAAGAAAATCTGGCCAAGGACAGCAGATGAAAATTAGCCTCTCCTGGCTAACTCTGGCTCACTTACAGTTTCACTGTTGATTAGTGTGCATTTGTCCCTGAAAATGAAAATGAGTGGGGGAGCATTCATTTTCTTTCTTCCTGTCTCTCCTTTCTGCCAATCCCTGAGCACACAAGCCATTAACCCTCCGTGTCCTTCGCTTCGTCTGTCTGTCCCTGATTACACACATTCATAATTAGACGGAGGCCTAGGTGGTGACGGAGGAGGCGGTGCAGGGCCCCAGCACGCAGCTCGCCCCCAGAGCTCGGTCCTCACTCGCTTCGGGGGGTCCCTGAGCAGATGAAATCTCATATCTGCCCGGATTGTTTTATTATACTTTGCTCTTAATTGAATCGAAGTACATGTCTTGTACGTCTGTGTGGATTTGGGGGGAGGAGGATTTGAGGATTGAGCCGAAACGTAACCTTTTCTACATTTCTGTTTGATTTTCACAGAAACTTTCTTCCCTGTGTCTGCAGAGGGAAGTTGAAGAAATGAGATTTAGGCTCGCGCCGTGCCGTCGAACAGAGTCTGGTAACGTCTTAACCCCCCCAACGTCTCAGGTGGGGAATCTAAAACAAGCTTCCCGACAGGTTCCCCAAACCCATCACGACTCAAAATAGGGACGTGAGCTCCGCTGCTTTAGATTAGATTGCAGAGCTTAACAAACCGTCCAAACACCTCACCGTCAGTCCCAGTATCAAAAACTCTGCTACGTTTGTTGGAGGTGTGTGGATGCGTCTCGTCTGCTCTCGCTACAGGACCTGGAGGTCTAAAAAGGACACACACACATCTACCTGTCATATCTCTCGGTGCATCATCAATATCTCTTTAGTCGGTTGAAAGATCGAGAGGGAAACACAGATTTGATGTATGCGCACACACACCCAGAGCTGGAGCGCGAGGAAGAGCAGTTTGGGTGACTTTTCATGCTGTGTGAGAAAATGATCTTGACCCAAAGGTCCACCGAACTAATTCATTTTCATCCATTTTCATTGAACTATTCAAGAAATTATGTCTCATGTTTGAAACGATAAAACTACGAAACCATCAGACTCTGTTTTTGATGGTTTGTGTTCAGTAAATGACAGGTGAGCGCCTCCAGGCTGAGCTGGAAGCTAACGGTGCTAACAGCTATTACAGTAAAAAAAAAAGTACAGGGCGCGACAGAGCTAACGTGTTAGCATGGAGAGGAAACAGGAGGGTTGGCCCCACAATCAGGCAATTACAAAAAGGATAAAAGTTCTTAAACAAATACAAAGATAACTCTCAGACAGGAAAATGTGGTGGTGACCTGTCAATCACCTTGTAGCCCCGACACTAAACGACCATAATTTACTAAATAAACATTTTGCTGTATTGAAGAAGACTTGAAACTAGAGATTGTGATATAAACTAATGTTTACAATGTTTACTGAGGGAATACATCAAGAGAGAAGTAGAGGTACTTTCTCCAAACTTCCTGCTGGCCAGTAGAGAGAATACAAGTTTAAGTCGCTTATGCACTGCCTTCACTTTCACACAGAGATAGGCATTACTCCACTTTATCTTTACATTGCACATATTCTTTGCTGTGACATTGATGCTCTGAATTCTGAATAAAGCACGTTTAAGGTCTGGCTTCGTAGAAACAGTCACGATTAGGTTTGCATTAAGGTATGAGAGGATACTGAAGGACATCAACTGTAATGTTCACTTATTTAAACAATAAATGTGACATTTGCCACCAAGCTTCTGTCCGTCCTGTCGTAGCCTGCTGGAAGCTTTAGAGCTCCATTGTTTATCAGAACCAATTTAAAAAAGTAGCTCGAAGGAGCACTGCTGTCTTCACCGATATAATCTTTCATATTTCCACCAACATCACTTCACCAGACAATGAAACGAATGCAGCAGAGCTGGGAACAGATCACTGTGTGTCCAGCTGGCAACACACACACACACACACACACACACACACACACACACACAAACAAACACACACACACTCTGGTCTGACTGCTCGCTCACCTTCTCTGCCACCACAACGTACAAGTGTGCAGCGTGGCACAAATTATGCCATGAAACATGACAATTAGCTGCGATTGCATCGTTGATGGTGTTTTGATAAAGAAAATGATTCATTATATTCATTAGTGCAGACATTGTGATGGATATAAAAAAACAATGGGAGCCAATTACGTCACACTTGCAGTCAACCAGATGAATAATTTCTGCACATCGGTGTTAATTATAAAAGGTTGTAGTACCTTTGTTGGCCTCTTGGCGGCGGCGGGAACCAGATTCATGTCGTCACGTCGTTTTCATATTGACATTTAATACATTTTCGGTGTAAAAAATATAGATTAGAGACGCTTTTGCCTTTTTTTAAATAATTTATTGGAAATATATTTACATTCAGTAATTGTCTCTCCACATGCCTGCCTAAAAAAAACATTACAAGCATGTGAGCCTCAAAACTTAACTCTCCATAAAACTATCTTTTTCTAAGTATAACTAATGACTCATTAGTGAAACTATAAATAGGAGTCCTACATTCAAACAGTTACTTCAAGTGAAACGTAAAAAGGGCAATAATCAGCACAACGAATGATGCTGCATAGTTAATAGATAATAATGCTCATATTCGTAAATAGTCTCTTTTGTCAGGTAAATGTAGTACGAAAAAGTAAAAGTACACAGTAAGTAGTTTACAGTTGGTTGCATCAGTGCTTTGTAAGATATTTCAGGGTACAATGAGCGAGAATAACAATATTCAATACTTTTCATATCTAAAAATCAAAATAACACCAACAGCTCTTAACTGCCTTTTTAGTCGGGACCCTCAAGCGGTTGCCCATCTCGCCGAACGGTAAAGATCCGCCCCAGATCTCCACGATGTTTCTGAACGCGAGTAGCTGGAGTGACTTGAGTGACTTGGGTCAGATCCAACGACCTTCCGTCGGCCAGGTGTGCCGTGGAGGAGCTAATGAGGCGCAGAGTTCAGGGCGAAGCTGTCCGTATGAGCCGGCGCACCGCGCTGTTCTGACCGCTGCGCTGCTTCGCCAAATTACTGGAAACATCAATGGCCAGCGAGGGACAGGTGCTGTGACGTTAGCGCCGGCTTCACACACCTGCCTCGCTCGTCTGCCGCTGCTTCTGCAACTGTTTGACTGTTAAAAATACACCGATGCATCAAATGAAAGAGCTCGCCGTTTGTTACTGCTGACCGTCGTCCTGGTGTCCAGCGCTCATGGAGAGCTGCCGCTAGCATAGACCTTATTAAGCCTGTGTGTGTGTGTGTGTGTGTGTGTGTGTGTGTGTGTGTGGTTGGTTGGTTGCGGGTCCCCATGGTAACCACGTGGAGGAATGGTTCGGTTTGCCACCGACTCTTTAGAGACACACCATCTGGTACGATAGTAAAAAAAATGTGTGTGTGTGTGTGTGTGAGTTTGCAGGTTCACCCACATGTACCGCATAGAAGCAGAGTGATACTGTGTGCAGCAATGTTCCTATTTTCTCTTGGGATATTACCAATGTGTCTTTAGAGAGAGAGAGAGAGAGAGAGAGAGAGAGAGAGAGAGAGAGTAATAGGTTGTTATCCACTGACCTTGCAGAGTGGCACCAGGAGGCGAAGCAACATTGGTATTTAGGCACTCAACGGTGCCACAGGGGCAGTCATTTACTTCTGTGTGTGTGTGTGTGTGTGTGTGTGTGTGTGTGTGTGTGTGTTCTGTTCACCCATCTGCTGTGTCCACCCCCGGGGACAACAGCAGCAGTTCCGATTCTCACAAACCCAAACATACACACACACACACACATTCACACAAACAAACCCAAACACACACACACACACACACATACACACACACACACACACACACGCACACACACACACACACGCACACACACACACACACACACACATCAACACGGGGAGAGAGAGGATGGGTCCATAGAAAACAAATTCACAGATTGTGCTCATGATGAAACGGTGATAATTAAACGTCTTTGAAGGTTTCCAGAGTGAGAGCAGTAAATAAAACATGCAGCAGCCCTGAAGCCGACAGAGCGTCCTGCTGCCGAGCGTGTTCCTGCAGGGCAGGTGTAATGATGTTTAATCTTAACCAAATCCACTTATTCATTCGCTTGATTCCACACAAAACACGGTCCGAGAAGACACACACGTATTACACATTTTCAGCATCACGTCGGATGTGACAGAAAGCAAAGAGAACGCTTCGCAGAACATTATCTGTGATAAGCTGCGATGTGGGGACCGGGGACCAGGCGGGGACCAGGCGGGGACCAGGCGGGGACCGGGGACCAAGTGGGGACCGGGGACCAGGCGGGGACCAGGCGGGGACCAGGCGGGGACCAGGGACCAAGTGGGGACCGGGGACCAGGCGGGGACCAGGCGGGGACCAGGCGGGGACCAGGCGGGGACCAGGCGGGGACCAGGGACCAAGTTGGGACCGGGGACCAGGGACCGGACAGGGACATGGCGGGGACCGGGCGGGGCGCCGCCTGCAGGGGAGCTCTGTATCAGCCGTGCGGCAGACATCTCCGATGTAGCGTGATATCTGCAGGCGGTGTGCGTGTCTGCATGCACAGATACGCTGGTGGTCATTTTCTAAATGTCTGCCCTGTGCAGCCAGCATGCCGGTTCAGAATGGTATCATTGGCACGAGGTGGAGGTTTTATGAGGAAGAGCAAGAGCCGCGGGGGTAAAGTTCAGACGTCAAGAGAAGTCCCCAGCGACTCGAATCCACAAGACCATTAAGGCTCAATAGTGTGTATATTTATATATGTGACCAAGACTCAGTGCCAGCCAACACGATCTATATTTTTTTGTATTATTATTATGTAAAAGTGCTATTTTTGAGACAAGGTACCGTGTCCTCTGACTTGGGGGTGATGTGTCTCATCCCATCGCCATCAGCTTCACACTTGGTTTAAACCAACCCAGCTTTTGCTGAAGGTTAGAAGTCAATGATGCCAATGAAAGTCACTCAAAAAAAAACAAAAATGTAATCATAAATTCACCAAACAGGACGCTCTCCAGACCCGATACTGTCCATGAAAGTAATGAGTACAAAGGACCGCTTTACCAGAGTGCATCACCCGCTGAGAACTTTGGATGAGTGCAATCACAGTTATAAAAGGACTGGATGGCTTCTGGCTAAAGTACCCATATTCTCACCGCCACCTCCTCTAATATACTCTGAGGGACGTGGTCATACGTCTTCTCTGAATCCCCCAAACTCTCCAGAACCCTCAGAGTAATAAGGTGCTCCACTGTGTGACAGCCGGGCCCGAGCCTGCATCGCTCCCCCTTGGATCTGCTGCTTACTGTGTTCTTCCATTAATATCAGACGAGGTCTACGGCTGAAGTGCGGCTTCTGTCTCAATTTCGGGTGTGATAAAATGCAATAGTTTGCCACTTTTCTATTAGATTCTCCCGAGTACCTGTCATACAGGTGTGCGGTGTCTTACGAGTTTATTTTACTGCAACTATATTGAAGAACTGAGCAAGTACAGAGGACAGCATTGTGAACAAAGAGAATAGCACTCTACGACTGATCCCACACAAGATACTGTGAATTCTAGCAAAGAACCCTTTACTGTAAGTTTCTCAATAGAAAGGGGGATTGCATGTACTAAAAGCCTGAAACACTTCCACTGTCTGGTGTCAGCAACCCAAACAAAAAGCAGCTTGTTGAAATGGCTGACTGGCTCGATGAAATGCACACACTAGCACACAGAATGAAGAAAGTGTACTCAGTGACACGGTCCACCTCTAAAAGCCGAGGGAATGTACATGTCAACTGTGATAAAGACTTAAAATACTGCGAGTGAAGCGCTATGAATCTATAAGATACAGGCACACAAACACAAATATATACACACACATGCACTTAGTGATAAACAAGAGAAAACACATGTTTAATTCATAGCTTTAACTGAGTGGGACTTGTCTGGTTTGTGGGGGCGGCGGAGATAACACAGACACACACACTCATAAGACCCATACACAGACAACAAGCACAAAGAGACGCTCAATTGCATGTTAACACACAAACACAAAGATATTAGAGCACAGCCCAAACACACAGAACAGAAGACGAGGTCTTTCTATCCTCAGAGAGCGGGGATAAGACAGCTTAGAGACAAAGAGTAATGTAAGATAATGATTTAACTGGCTTTCGCTGCAGGGGGGAATAGATTTGATTTGCACTATCAAAATGCCACGGTTTCCAATCTGACACAGATAAAGATATGAGCCAGCAAAGTGGTTAGGCCTATTTGTGGGCATCTCAGACGTAGGCCCACAAGTGGAAACCTCTGGTTCTGGCAAGTGAGGCCACAAGGAAGTAGTGCCTTGAAGCTGCATCCTCTCTCCTGACCACCAGGGGGTGACCCCTCTGGTTGTATAGAAGTCTATGCTTCATGTGTTAAAGCTGCATTCTCTCTCCTGACCACCAGGGGGCGACTCCTCTGGTTGTATAGAAGTCTATGCTTCATGTGTTAAAGCTGCATTATCTCTCCTGACCACCAGGGGGCGACTCCTCTGGTTGTATAGAAGTCTATGCTTCATGTGTTAAAGCTGCATTCTCTCTCCTGACCACCAGGGGGCGACTCCTCTGGTTGTATAGAAGTCTATGCTTCATGTGTTAAAGCTGCATTATCTCTCCTGACCACCAGGGGGTGACTCCTCTGGTTGTATAGAAGTCTATGCTTCATGTGTTAAAGCTGCATTCTCTCTCCTGACCACCAGGGGGTGACTCCTCTGGTTGTATAGAAGTCTATGCTTCATGTGTTGGAACTGTGTTTCTACTCCTGACCACCAGGGGGCGACTCCTCTGGTTGTATAGAAGTCTGTATAAGTGACTCTACTTCTCTCTTGATGTATTCCCTCAGTAAACATTGTAAACGTTAGTTTATATCACAATCTCTAGTTTCAAGTCTTCTTCTATACAGCATGATGTTCATTTAGTCCGTTATGGTCATTTTGAGTCAAACAGATCATGCAGCAGGGGACGCTTTTGGGCGGGGCTAACTTGTGATTGACAGGTCCCTACAATAACCTTAGAGGTTCTTTAAGGTCTTTCTACCATGGCGTCATTTCTCTGCAGTCCAAATATGGTCACTTCCATTCAATGGTTGCGAAAAACCAAGATGGCGACGACCAAAATGCCAACTCGCTTCTAAAGAGCAGTCCACCAACCAATGGGTGACATCCCGACGGCTATTTTCAATTCTTATGTGCAAGTCTATGCTCATTTACCCTCCGGGCCAAGTAGATACCAATGTGTAACATTGACATATTAGCATTATTATTGTTGCTGGGATTCATGCAAAGCTACCGTCGACGCCGGCGGTCATTCTTTCAGTGACTGAGCAGATAAAGAAATAACTTTGTGTGTGAATGAACTAAACTTAGCTGTTTTCTTTTTTGCTTTTTAATTTATGTCTATTTACTCACCAATTACAGTAGCTTTGTTTTCTTTCAAAGTAGGGTGAGACCGCATGACCGTTTTTTGCTCTTAATTAGATAATTAGCACAGAGTGTGCGGCGTGGATCCTGCAGTGTGTTTGTGTTTGTTGTCAGCGTGCTGTAGCCTGTTGCCTTAACCCTTTGTAATGTGTAACAGGATTTGGAGGCATTTTCAGTGCTTGTATCATTGCTAACACAATATTGTTGCCCGTACAAAGGAAATCTTAACCGCTCGAGGACAAACTGCTGTGAAGGCCATCGAGTCTTGAATAATACATGTCTCGAACGAGGTTGTATAGAAGGCATGTTTCAGTTCAATGTATCGCAGCCTCATTCGGATTGGCAGTTCAATCCTGATCTGGAAAACTGCAGGTGACAAAACAACTAAAGTTGAGCTCACTCGCTTGTACGAGCAGTTGGCAGCCAAGCGGACTTACCCTCCTTATGAGGACCGTGTGGGACAAGCGAGTACAGGTAGTGTACTACAGTAGCCTGTAGGGTCCATACATAGTGTGCAATAGAAATATACAGTAGTTGTTCTCTTATGGCAATATTCTGCCTCTCATCTTATATCATTTGTATAGTGTGGGCCTCATCATCACATCTCTGTCTGAAAGAACATGCAGTTCCTTTGTTATCACACCATGCCGAGGCCAACCTAAAGACGTCATGGGGGGATAAAGCCATGAAGACGTCATGTGCCTGTGTATTGAAAACCATAAGCTGTTTTAAAAGGTATAGTGCTTCACTCATTGGGCGAGCAGACTTGTTTATCCAATTAGTAAAGTAACACGTTGTATCTCCGCCTCTGCTTTTTCCTTGCAACGAATAAATGTCCTGTTTAATGATTTTCCCACCAGGTGTTAAGTACATTTTTCTATCAACCGTGTATTTGCAGAAATCACTTCCCAAAAGAAAATTCACAAACACCTTACAAATGAATACCAAGCCACCAAGCAAAGTGAGAAATATAGGAGTGAGGGATTGAAGGGCCTTAAAGAAGAAGGTCAAACGCACTACGAGGTCTTTGCTCAAGACTAAGAACCAGTTTATTTTTTGGGTGCATGGTCCTCACTGTGTATTTTCATAGGGAACGTATTCCAAACCGGGGAATTTCCAGTTCATCGCCCCTAAACCTCAGGCTCCGACATGAGCTTTAAGAAATGACAAGTTGAGAATCCTCTGGCTCAGAGATCTGATCTCTGATGGAGGCCGTGGGAAGCAGGAGATGCTGGAGAAATAGTAACAACATAAATAAATAGAGGAGTTTCACTTAATCGCTATGTGTTCATGTTCTGATGGTATGTTCATTGTCAGTGAGTAGGGAACCTGTGACATTTTCTAAAGCCCACCTGAACGGATCAGGAGATCGTAGGGGGTCAACGCTAATGCTAACGCTAACGCCGGTGTGATTATTATTCCTTTCATGGACAATTGAATGTTCATCAAAAGAGGCCATAATCTACAAAGCCTGAGAAAACACGCGCGACCAAAGGAAGAGGTTTATCATTTCTGGAGATGTTCTTAACGTGGGTGGCAGGTATACATGCAAGTAGACGTGTGAAATGGCATTAAAAGCACATTTCACACATTAATATCTGGGTGTCAGGATGACAGCTTGGTATTATCTTTCTTCCTATGACTTAATGTGTACATAACAGTCTGCTGAGTGTGGAAATCTAAATGCTAAACTACCCAGAAAAGAAAAAAAAATGTTTGATCCATTCCCAAAATAAATAAATTAAAGAAAAACATGAAATAACCTCATCAGTCATCTGGACATTTTCCTTCAGCTCCTTCAAAAAAAAAATCATTGGCTTCGTGGGCAAGAGTCCCGGTTAATTCCACTGTTCCCCTGCTGGGGAGGTGACCATTATGGGAAATTATTCCCAGTGGAAATGCTCATAAATCTGTTTTTTCCACACGCGGGCTTCCGGGGAGGCGGCGTGATATGAATGGAGCGTTGCGATCACAGGAGGGGATCTTTTAGTGTGTCGGATCGTCTCAAAGTTATGAGCCGACTGCTGGCGAAGCTCTCGAGAGATAATGCGTTGTGTGTGTGTGTGTGTGTGTGTTTTCATCACACCATGCACGCATCAGAGATAATATTTCCTTCACCTCCATCACCTCCAGCAGCAGAGGAGATGGATCCCGCCTTGCTGTGGTTTCTCCCCCCGTTTGATTTACATTTTGGACGAAGTGCCAAAGCTGGAGAGACTGTGGAGCCGGCAAAAAAAAAAAAAAACACACACATCAGCAATTTTACTGCTGGGAGAAAGAAAGAAGAAGAAAAAAGAAGACAAGTAAGACGTTGCCTTACTGTTGACAAAACGTGAACCCACAAAACACTTAAAACAATGCTGAGTCATGGAAGGTCATTAGCATGTAATAGATAGAGAAGACAGCTCATTACCAGCTCATTAAACTGAATGATCTTCTGCACGTTGCTCCGCATTCACCTCTTTGGTAAAAGACAAACACTAATTTGAACCTTGAATCTCAATTTCTTTTAAAGAGTCGTCCTTATTTGGGGGGTTTTCTTTTGTTTGTGTTGTCGCTTTAAGTAGCGTTCAACGTGAGCAAACAGCTGGAGCTTTTTACCCGACGTGAGAATGTTGAGACCGACATCCGAGCCTGTGATCGTGAGGTGAGGCGCTGGCGTGCAGATCGAGACGACAAGCAGCGGGTTCCTTCATTCAAAGGTCTGTATTTAGGTTTAGCTTCTTAGCGAAAAAAGCTCAACTTAAATCCAACCAAAAGGTCGTTGCACAAAAAACATAAATACTTCAGTTTACTCCGGGTTCCTTGTTTTGTTTTTTACAGTAATCTCCAACTCTTCTTCTCACTCACTCCTGTCCTTGATTCGGCCTCACACCAGCTCTCCAAGCGGTTAGCCTAGCTTAGCATGAAGACGCGAGGCTACATTACCTGCAGGTGTGCCATTTCGAGAGGGGGGGTTGAGACTTTAATGCATGTCATTACTCTACACACCTGACAGCAGTGTGGAGTGAAGGTGTGTTCTGTGGAGGAAACACAGCCGGGCTGACATGGCCTGTGCAGAGCGTGCCGTGCTTTGCTTCAGGGCACTCGGGCAGCCGTTTGAAAGGATCAGGGGTGCACGCGCTGGTTTTTCCTGTCTGGCATTTGAGTCTAATTACTTTTCAAAAAAAAAAACTAATTAGTAGCCATCCGCCGAATGAGCGTACACGCGCTCTATTTTTAGATTTACTTTGTCTCTCGCTCTCTCTTTGTTTGTGCCCTCGGCTCGGCTCGGCTCGGCTCGGCTCGGGTCTGTCTTCGAGCTCGTGGATTTGACACCATTGCTCCCGTGTGGCCAACGCGGGTAACTGCGGCCCGGAGGGCGTTTGAGCCGAGAGCGTCCTCGCGTCCCGGAGAGCTTGTGTACCGCTGCATGGAACAAAGCTTGAGGATCATCCTCGTTCCAGCGAGCTCAGCAGCGACTCGGCCGGCTCCGCTCTGTTCATTCAAATGGAAGATGTGACGCTCGCTCTCAATTTGGTTTGCTATCTTTTACTCCCTCACTCTCTGAGAAAGCCCCCCCACCTACCTCCTCCTGGGAGGATGCCGATACACCTCCTCCCATGCCGTCTTATTGGACTGGACTGGTATTGTTTGATAAAATGCTTTTGAGGGAGGAGGGGGGAGGTTCAGTATGATTGCAAAATCATATGTTTCCACAACTGCAGTCAGAGAGAGAGAAAGAGAGAGATGGGAAGGGTGGAGAGAGAGAATATGCAGGCCAAGAAGCAAAGATAGAGAGAACAGAAGAGGGATGGGGAGGGTGTAAGGAGAGATGGAGGAAAGGATGGAGGACGAGAGAGAGAGATATGTTTCATAGAGAGTTGGGATGGAGGCCGAAAGGGGTGAAAAGGAGAAGAGAAACTGGAAAAGGAGGAGGAGGGAGTAAAAGGGGTGAATAATGAGAGAAGAGAGAAAGGGAGGGAAGCAATCAGAGAGGCGAAGACAGAAAAGGAAACAGGGAGAAAAAGAGAGCAGAGTGGAAATGAAAGGACAGCCACAGGAAGAGAGAGGAGAGGATCAGCAGCAGCATCGCCGGCTGCAGACGAGGTCGCTGCTCGTCCAGTAATTGTCGGGTTCAAGGCCGACGAGCAGGAATTAATTAAAAAAAACAAAAACAACAGAGAAACGACCCCGAGTGGACCGAGAATAACGAGTTCCAATCCCACAGGAGGTCGACCCCGACAGACACACACAGACACACACAGATGCACACAGACGCACACAGACACACACAGACACACACAGACACACACAGACCCACACGGTCAATGCTTTAGTAGCATGCTGTCAATCACCAGGTAGCCCCGCCCCTAAATAGCACTTATAGGATTCATGTCAGATACTCACGTCTTTTTGACTACATTTCATCACAAATGTAAAACGCACACATAATAACTTTAAGTAAAGTGTTTTTCCACCATCTCGTTGTAGATTTCCAGGGTCCGTAGAGTTATACTGGAGAGAGACATCTGTAACTCAAAGGTTTTAAATGGGAAGAGACTTCATTTTAATCAAATCCAGAGTTGTTCTCCTTCAATGGGGCGCCGCCTCCGACCTCTAATGCCATCATTCAAAATGTGTATACATTAATGATGTGAAAGCAGTGTAGTCTGTGTTACCTTTGTTTGAGAAACGTCTTTTTTTGTCTCATAGTACGAACGAGACAGTTCAACGCTTCTGCACCGCGAGAGAAACTCTGTGTGCTTCATCTCACAGCCACCACACAGCTATATCCATAAAACATTTCTTTAGTTCAGTTTATGCCCCAGGTCCATCCTGCAGGGCCCATAATACACACACACACACACACACACACACACACACACACACACACACACAGCTCTAAACAGTGGGGTGGATCTGACTCAGACAGTATTTATCTGTATAATTACCAGTGTCTCTTCCTCTCCGTCTGTCCCTCTGTGTCTCCTTTCATCACCTCGTATCACGCGAGCCTCCTCACTTTCCTCCTCTCCTCGTCTCCTCCTCTTCTGCCCTTCTCCAGTCTGGACTTCTCATCCTTTTCATCCCACTTTTCCCTCATCTGATTATCCCTTTCATTCTCTCTCATTGATATCAATGACTGGTCGCAGGCTGCAATCAGACAGCAGGATCTTCCCCTTGTGGCTCTGCCTGTCTGTCTGTCTGTCTGCCTGTCTGTCTGTCTGTCTGTCTGTCTGTCTGTCTGTCTGTCTGTCTGTCTGTCTGTCTGTCTGTCTGTCTGTCTGTCTGTCTGCCTACCTGTCTATCTGTCTATATATCTGCCTGTCTGTCTGTCTGCATGCCTACCTGTCTGCCTACCTGTCTATCTGTCTATATATCTGTCTGTCTGTCTGTCTATACGTCTGTATAAAGGAGGAAAAAAAAGGCTCATCATCCACAGTTCAAAGTCTCTCTTCCTCCGTCTCCCTTTTGTTCTTCTCTGTTATCTCACACCCTTCCTGCCAGCTAGCCGTCTGTACAATGAGATAGGTATAAAATCGAATCCACTCCCGCTGAAACGAGTATTAACTAGTTCCCGGCGGAGAAGGCTCGACTCTAATCCACAGGCTGTTAGCATGGTGAAGGACTGCGATAGACTTTTAAGTCGGGTGTGATTTCCTGCTGCAGGCGACAAAGAGAAACTCAGAAGCTCGTCCTGTTGCTCGCCGCCTTCAGCAGGAGTCTGCTTTGCCCTCTCATAGCAGAGCAATGTCTGCATGTGGCGGCTTTCTTTTTCGATGCCACAGTGTGATGTGTGTTGATGATTCAGAGTGAACGGTATGAAGATGATGAGGTTCAAGTCTACCTGCTAATGCCATTCGACCTCTGCAGCTCATCCAGAACGAAGCAGCTGGACTCGTCTTCAAACTCCAGATATTCCCCCGCACTACTACTCCACTTCACTGGTTACCGTTAGCCGCCCGCTTCCGCCTCAAAACATTGGTACTAACATTGGATCGGGTCCGATCTACATCCAGGACATGGTGAAACCGTACGACCCAGGCTCCTTCGCTCTGCTCGGCTTCTGCCAATCGGCTTGTAGCTTCGTCACTGCGAGCTAAACACTCAACAAAGTCACGACTGTTTGCTGTCCTGGCTCCTCGATGGTGGAACGAGCTCCTCGATGGTGGAACGAGCTCCTCGATGGTGGAACGAGCTCCTCGACGGTGGAACGAGCTCCTTGACGGTGGAACGAGCTCCTCGATGGTGGAACGAGCTCCTCGATGGTGGAACGAGCTCCTCGATGGTGGAACGAGCTCCTCGATGGTGGAACGAGCTCCTCGATGGTGGAACGAGCTCCTTGACGGTGGAACGAGCTCCTCGATGGTGGAACGAGCTAGTTGATGGTGGAACGAGCTCCTCGATGGTGGAATGAGCTCCTCGATCGTGGAACGAGCTCCTCAATGGTGGAACGAGGTCCTCGACGGTGGAACGAGCTCCTCGACGGTGGAACGAGCTCCTCGATGGTGGAACGAGCTCCTCAATGGTGGAACGAGTTCCTCGATGGTGGAACGAGCTCCTCAATGGTGGAACGAGGTCCTCGACGGTGGAACGAGCTCCTCGATGGTGGAACGAGCTCCTCAACGATGGAACGGGCTTCTGAATGGTGCAACAAGCTCCCCATTGACATCAGAACAACAGGAAGTCTCTACATCGTCCGTCACTACACCTTGAATAAGAAAGGTAGCACAATAGTAGCACTCTAGTAGCACTTAAATGTTTCTTACTGAAAGCACTTTGCAGTTTGTCTCTATTGAATAAATTGTACTTGCCTGATTCTTGTGGATCCGAGTTTGTACTCACGGTTGAAGGTCATTCTTCACCGTTGGAACGAGCAGGCGACTCAACAATCTAACCCTCAAGATCCTTTTGGCCGCCGTTGTTTTCGACCCTCGTCACATGACGGCCGTTCTCCAGTTGCCATGGAGCTGTATGTTGGTGGATGTTCAAAAGGGAAGTCTCAACCTTGGAATCATGATCATTATCATCACAAACACAAGGTCATTCCCAACATTGTAATCATGGCAGCTCGGTCAGTGGCCCTCCGCTTCAAATATGACTTCCATATGAAAAGATGTAAATGTGAATTTGCACCTTGCACATTATCATGTATAGAAATGAACTCATGTAGAACATACAATCACGTAAAATACTTCTAATGTTTCTGTGTTATCGGTCACAGGGCAACTTGAAGAGTCAGTTCAATTTGCTGCAAAATGCCATCAGAATGAAGCACTTAGGGAAACACATCCTGACAGCACAGTGCAATGGGTAATGGTTAGATCAAGGGGTCAGGCCACTTTCCCAGTGCGAGACACACCATGTGCACACTCAAGCAGCAGGAGTCATGAGATTAGGATACTCCCTCTCAAGCAGCCATCAGCATCGTGTGCATGCAGAGTGGATCATTTCAAACTGAATGAGCCTCAACTCTCTGGCTGGAATATATTACATCGTCCTATTTCCATGTGTTGTCAGGCCTCAACTAGGAAGCCAGTTCCAGCAGGGACATTTTGACAGGATTACCTTACATGCAAAAGCCTTGTACGCTGACCCATAATGCACTTTGAGACGAGGGAAGAAGAAGGAAAAAAAAGAGGATGGATTTACTGAGAAGCCTCGGCAGTGGAGGAACATCTTTGTTGCTTCTGTCGAGTTTACTCTCCATGTACGTTAAGCCGGGGGAGTTTTTTCCAGCTGATATGAACGCTGCCAGACCGCTTTGCAACCATCGTTTTTTTTCTTCTAAACTCGCGAATTTAAGAGAAAACTCTGCAATTAACTCATCGATGCCTTCGGGAAATCCAGTTTGCCAGATAGCTTGGTTTATCAGCCACTTAGCATATTAGCTGGGTGGCTGCGCTCCACTCCGATCAGGGACGTTGGAAGTCTGTTCAATGCTGATTAGGAATATTTGTGTAATGGCCGCACGGCGAATAGTTTGCCCTCAATATGGCAGGTCGGGATGAGAAAAACACTCACCTGGCGTGTCATGGAGCGGGAAGACCCTCGTGTCGCCGAACACTTGTCCAATTAGGAGGTTGAATGTGCAAAAGGTACGCAAGGACTCGTACGTACCTGATCTCATGGGCCTCTGATTCATTGTCATTCGTACACGGCTTGTACAGGGGGTCTGTCGGGTTGGAGTGAAGTTCGGCGGCTCCAAATCTCTGTGTGGCAAACAATGACAATGGCTCATGAATATGCTGTGAACGTTTGCTTTGACTGACAAATAAGCCTCTGAAAAGTGCCGACGAGAAACACGGCAGTAATGACAGCTCAGGAGACGGACACGCATCTGAAAGCCTATTCCTTTGTACGAGCGCATGTTGTAAGTGTAATGGTGGAAAGGTCGATGATTGAGCTGTAAAAGGCAATCTTTAGAACGTCTCTCGTCTTCAGTATTGGCACTTACCGATAGATTGCGCTCTGGGTATACCAAGGTTTCAGTGTTTACGTTCCCATATTCCCATATGCGTCTTTCAAATTGCAGCTTTTACCAATACGAGCATGTTTCAATAATCTATGACCATTATCAACAACTTCCGCCAGTTTTTTTTAATGCTTTGTTTTGTGCCCCTCGTGAAGGTCGTTTATGCAACCTGTTTTGATTTAATAAATGTCAGGAGTCTTTACTCAGTAAACAACTAAGACTATAGAAGAAGTTGACGTAGCCACCTTGACGTCCCCCATCGGTTTTGAAGCCTCGCACTATGAATTTTGGCCATCACCATCTTGTTTTTTCTGCATCCAGAAACCTATTAGGACTGTGCAGGAGTCTCTGGTAGCAGCCTGTCAATCACCTTGTAGCCCCGCCCCTAAAGCGTCCCCAGCTTTATGGTCTGTTTTACTCTAAATGACCACGATGTGCTAAATGAACCTCATGCTGTATAGAAGACTTGAAAGTAGAGATTGAGACATAAACTCATGTTTACAATGTTTACTGAGGGAATACATCAAGAGAGAAGTAGAGTCACTTATATAGACTTCTATACAACCAGAGGAGTCGCCCCCTGGTGGTCAGGAGAGAGAATGCAGCTTCAACACATGAAGCATAGACTTCTATACAACCACAGGAGTCGCCTCCTGGTGGTCAGGAGAGAGAATGCAGCTTCAACACATGAAGCATAGACTTCTATACAACCAGAGGAGTCGCCCCTGGTGGTCAGGAGAGAGAATGCAGCTTCAACACATGAAGCATAGACTTCTATACAACCAGAGGAGTCGCCCCCTAGTGGTCAGGAGAGAGAATGCAGCTTCAACACATGAAGCATAGACTTCTATACAACCAGAGAAGTCGCCCCCTGGTGGTCAGGAGAGAGAATGCAGCTTCAACACATTATCCAGCTGCAGTACATGACAGTGGCTTCGTCAGCATCACAGAGACAAACGTTTCCGTCCGGTTCTGTTCGTCATTAATACGGAAAAGCTTAACGCCTCGTTGGCGTTCACGCTTCAGTGATTTCACAAACACAAAGGAGATGTGTTGTGTGGTGGCGATAAGGGACTGACCATTTCACAGGTCAATAACTGTGAAATGTAATTTGGTTTGACATCAAATATTTTATCCAATCAAATGCTACAAATTTCCATTGTGCATATCCAGCGATACAAGATAAGCTTTTAGAAAATGGTCGCTGGCACCAAATGTCTTAATACTATTTCAAACATTGCTTATTAATTAAGAGTTTTTAGATTTGAGATATTATATTCTACTGTACGACAGTACACATGTAGTACTTGCTGATAATCACCACATTAGAAACATCATGAAATGTGTCCAGATGTTCAAGGATTCAACAGTTTGCAGGAGCCATTTCTGGTGTCATACCTCTGGAATAAAAGAGAGCAGAACATTTGCAGGCGGGAGATTTCTTCTGACGGATTCTGCCAGTTGCTTCCGCCATTTTTTTTTCACCTCCTTGTTTCCTTTCCTCTGTTCTTCGTGGTCAAACCACAGGGTACGAGCTAAGGTTGAGGAAATTCTGGTAACGGATTTCAGCTGGCAGTGTTTCCCATCTCTCTCTATCTCTCTCTCTCTCTCTCTCTCTCTCTCCCTCTCTCTCTCTCTCTCTCTCAGTAGTCCTGCAGAGGAAGGAGTCAGCTCTGACTAATTGGATTTCAGGAGAAAGCGGGTAGAGGCTTACAGAGAGGTGAAGGAGAGAGAGAGGGAGATGGACGGAGAGGCAAGGAGACAAAGAAGAAGGAGGGGGTTGGATGGACGGATGGATGTATAATGGGAGGATGACTCATGAGTTTATTTCTCAGGCAGAATAAACACAGAGGGAGAAAAGAAAAAAAAGTGTGTGAGAAGTTCGGTTACCTCGGGAGGAAACTATCTCCTCCCTTCTTCTTTCTTTCCGCACCAACTTTGCGATTTCCACGTTTTCCCAGAATGCCTTTCGACTGCCAAGTGAAAGGTCCTCCAGGGAGAGAGAGACTCTGATTGGAGCGCCACGACCCGCGAGGCGCGTAAGCCGGCCGTATGCTAGCTTTAAGTAGCCGCGAACGCCAACTAACTAGCTCCAACTATTGGCCGAAAGATCAGCAGCTCGCTTCACACACACGAGCGATACGAGACTTCATATTTGTCTTAAAACACAGCGGTAGACCCGCAAGCAGCTGCTCGGGTGCTTTCCTGATTAATCATTCACGTTATCTTGGTTCCTCGCTGGTTTGAGACTTTGAACCAGCGACTTCCAGATCACCAGGTTTCTTCTCTCAGTCTTCTTCTCGCTTTTTTTAGTGGGGAGTCAAATTTGTCAACGTACCCAGCAGGAGTTGTAATGGATATAGTAAGATATTTCCATCCAATTCATGTACAAAAACTTGTTTTAATAGATAGTTCTTTTTGATCATTTTTGTTCAATGAACTTACTTTTTTCAACCGTTGCTCTCCTCTCCTTAACGTGCACGTAACAAAATGGAGTTCTCGATCTTCTCGATCACTTTTTTACTGGCATCGCTTCACCCTCAGACAGACGTTCATCTCATGAAATCTTCCCGAGATCATCACTCAATCCACCCTCCTGCCGCTGCTTCACATCAGCATCATCTTTCTGACAATTTAATGAACTCTTTGTGTGTTCGGTACATCGATTCACGTCGCGTTCTGCGTCCTCCGTTGAATTCACAATCCTCACAGCAAATATCACAGATATATTTAGACGAGGATTTGGCCGAAGGACAACGAATGTGAAGCGCCAAGACCACATTAAGAAGTTCCTCCATCGCCGCCGTCTCTCACTAATTTTAATCAGAGCTGCAACTAATGTGCATTCTGTTATACAACAGGACGTGTGTGTGTGTGTGTGTGTGTGTGTGTGTGTGTGTGTGTCTGTGTCTGCTGTGATTATCATAATTGGACATTAAGTAAAAGAAATGTTTAAAAAAATAGAGTGACGACGCAGATGTTTTCCACAGTTTAATGACCCCCCTGCTGCCCATTTACGACAATCACAGGAGGATCCATGCGCAAACACACACACACACACACACGCACACGCACACACGCACACACACGCCAGCCAAACATACACACTCGCAGTCACGTCGCTTCCTAAATTAAATGTCTCATTATCCGTCTCCTCGTGTTTAATTCTGTCAGATTGCGGCACGTCAAATAAGCAAACACATGCATACAAAAACACAAAACATGTACGCACACACACACACACACACCTACGCGTTTCACACAGCTCACGCGGCGCCTGCTCGAGTGCTCGCTGTAATGAACTCATTGCATAAAGTGCTTGATGATGTTAAAGCGTCCCGGTCGTGCGACGGAGACGATGACAGTAAATATGATTGGACATTCGCAGCTGTTCTCGTGTGCGTCTGCTGCTTCCTGTGTGTGTGTGTGTGTGTGTGTGTGTCCTCTCGTACTCTGAACACAAGCTCAGAGGCAGACGGGAGATCTTTTTTCGCAAGACTCAGTTGCATTATATTTATGATTTGGTTTTCGGGTCGAAAGGTCCAAACTGGAGGAGCGCGAGCAGCGCGGCTGATTCCAATTATTTCCAAACGGCGTTGGGAGACAAACACAAGCAAACAGACAGTTGTTGTGTCTTTTACTGCTCGTTGTGGGTTTGTTTTTCCAGCTGTTAACGCTGCTATTTGGCAGCGCGATGTCAGGAGCGAGATTTCTAAACCTTTTGGCGTCTCGAAGCGAACTGAGATTTGTGGATGCTCGGTAGGAATCTGCAGAAAGGTGTGTTCAGAATCTGAGTGTGTGTCACCACATATCCAGATTTCTCTGGAAATGTGCTAAACAAGTAGCATCTTTGTACATTACCTTCGCTACACAAAATGAGACATACCCAATGGTTCATGATCGATGCAAAGTAGAAGTTTTGTCTCCAGGTAATTAGCACACACACTCGACTCACGACACAATATACGTACACATTTACAGATTAGTCTGTAAACCTCAACACAGACGTGGGAGCTTGTTTGACAGGTTTACCAACACACAGATAGCGATGCAGTAACACAACTCTCCACACACATTTGCAAATACTTTTGCCGTCTAAGTTGTCAACGCTTAATGCACGTGAACAGACTCGTGTCCTTCAGAGGCCATTTGGTAAAACGCCAATTTAAAGATGTTTCTGAAGCTTATTCCTGAAGTATAATGACTTGTTTTTGTGTGTTTTGTCTTTTTCTCTTCGTTCACGATGAGACATCATCACTCTGGCATCCGTAAAAAACTGTGGAACCAATTTTGTCTCCAGAACTCTTTTTCCCTGTTTGAGTCGTCGTAGGAACCCCAAATTAAATCCAATACTTGTGTTTATTGTATGTATTTGTCCAGCAAAGTCTTGGGGAAAAAATGTATATCTGCAAAAAAAATCACTTTTAAAATGTATTTTGATGGTAACTATGAACATCCAGCGTGATATGAGCCAGATTCCCCAGAAAAGCCTCCTGGAGCGTCAATAAGACCTTTATGGAAGATTAGGACCTAAAGAATCAGAACCTGCAACAACAATCACAATAAAACAAAGTCTTGTCTGTTAGGAAGGAGTTACAGTCCAAAAAAAACTCTCGTGTGGTTAAAAAATTTAAAAATATTACGTATTTTGTCTGAATGGGGCATGCTGGGACTTAAAATTGGCGCAGGAGGATTTTCCCGCACGGTTTCCAAAAAGGTTAAACGCGGGTGTTCAGCCGCCAGTGGAAAAACCAGTTTGTCGACTCCCGGCGCGTTTCGCTCGCTCTCGTCCTCTTTGCTCTGAACGGTTCAGGAAGCCGGCGCCGCTCAGCTCGCGCTCTCGCGCCGTTAAAGAAATCCGTAAAATGATTTTGGCGCCGCTCGCCTCCGTGATTACCAGAGCAAATCTTGTGGAAAAAGGTGAGGGAATGTTTTTGTACGCGAGTGGCTTTTAGCGGCCGCGTTCATTCATCGTGAAGAAACGGTTCCACTCGGGCGCTTTAGTTTGGCGGCTCGGCGGCTCGATGCTCGTCTCTCCTGTCGACTGAAAACGATATTCATGCAGAATCTGAGCCGGATATGGATTTGTCTTTGTGTCGGCGTGAAGACGGCTCTGGTCACGCCGCCTCTCCAGGAGCTGAGAGGACGAGCTGCTCGCGGCTTGAACTCAGTTATTTATTGAGCTTCTGAGAACACTGTTTCCTAAAGTGAAGTCATTCAGGTAAAAATGAAATAATCACCGGATATAATTGGAGATGAAAATATTAGTTTCTATATAAGGTGCGTCTCCAGATCGCAGCTTTACTCGCAGGTCTGCAGGATTCATCTTCTGGGGACGTGAGTTCATTCATGGAGGGTTTCTTTCACTGCTGAAGCATCACTTTCTGTCAATCAAGCATTTCAACATTCAAAACTCTTTAATCTGATGTAGTGATTTAAATGGTTGTACGGGAAATAAAATTAAAATGATTAGGAAATAAAATATTGTAATTTGTTTGACATTTTCATAATGTAAAATAGAACAATCTCTGATATCTATTATATCATCTGGTATGTATCTATACTGCTGAGCAAACATCTCCTTCAGACAGTTTCTCGCCCCAAAACTGCATTTTACAAGATAACCAGTGGACTCCTCTCTGCACCCGGCACACTGAAGGCTTTAATGAGCGAGTCCACAACGAAGACTCGTGACATCTCGGCCACCAGCTAACAACCCATTTGAGGACCCACTGCAGATTTAAAGAAGTGCTTTCTGCCATTACCCTCCTGCTGCTGACATGGACTGTGGCTATCTGGATGTGTACCGTGTGTATACTGCTCATTATATGAATAGTGTGTCATGTTCATGTGATGAGCTGTAACTCTGATACGTTGATCATTCTGGTCACATGACTTCTGTTGCTTCTGTCCATCCTGACAGAGGATCCTGTTGCTCTATGAGGGTTTCTTCACAGTTTATCCCCGGTGAAATGGTTTTTACTATCTTTAGTTTTTCCTGATCTGATGTGAGGTCCCGGGACGGGGATCAAATCCCACGGTGGCGTTTCAGAGCTCTGAAACACACGAAGACTTCACAGCAAAGTGCGATCAGCGCCATGAACTAGTACAAGCTGTTTCCTTTCATTTGTATTTGACTATGGAGTCTCTCTCTCTCTCTCTCTCTCTCTCTCTCTCTCTCTCTCTCTCTCTCTGTCTCTCTCTCTCTGTCTCTCTCTCTGTCTCTCTCACACACACACACACACTTCTTTCCTTTTAGCCTTTCACTCGTTCCCTGGCTTCTTCCTCCCTCGCTCCACCTCTCTTTTGATTTTCTCCGCGGTAAGCTTTTGCCAATTCCTCGTAATGAGGATAGAGTTTCCATGGCGACCAGCGGACCCAGGTACGGATTGATCGGCGAGGACCCGAAGACGTCGGCGCCGCCGGTTTTTTCGTTCTCACAGTCCGTCGTTTCAAGCCGAGTGTTATTTATAGAGCGCAACAGTCTGCTCCAAAAAAAAAAAGACCCCGCAGCCAAAATCAAAGTCGGGATAATTAATCGCAGATATGAAACGAAGACAAAGGGACCAGAATGCAATGCTCTCCCTCCAATCTGGATCCATGAGCAGCGGCTCTGTAGCTAACCGCTAACGCCCCCAACAGCGCTGAACACAGATCAGAGGAGAGCTGCAGCTTCGTCGTCCCATGGGCAAAGAGCAGAGAGCATTGTGGGAAGAAAGAAAGTCAGTGATGTACCGACACACAAAGGGCTACTTTCTAGCTCGTGTGTGTGTGTGTGTGTGTGTGTGTGTGTGTGTGTGTGTGTGTGTGTGTGTGTGTGTGTGTGTGTGTGTGTGTGTTCGGCTCATGACAGGGGAATAGGGTGATGTTTAGTGTCGGTCGTGGCAGGTGGAGGAGAGAGAACGCTCATTAGCACCAAGCTCCCGAAGGGGTCAGAGGGTTTATTCTGACTGAACCAGCTTCTCTTTCCCCCTCATGATGACTGTGGACCCTCAGGAACAGGGTTGGTGTGTCGGTCCAGTCCAGACATAACACACAACACACCACCGCTTGGTTCAAGGGGGGGGGGGGACCAGATCAATACGACAGACTATCGCCAATTTGCACCAGCCATTCCAGCAGCGTTGGCTCTAGGGATGGCAGCGTTGGGTTCGGTCGACCACTTTCATACGGACGAAAAGATCCATTTGTTTGATGGACTGACATGAAAACACATGCAGAGATTCACGCTCCCCAGAGGTTAAATCCTTCTGACTTTGTGGGGTCCTCTGACTTTAAATAAAGCGGCATCAGCGGGTCAGATCCAATACATACAAAATAATGAAGCCTTATTACTTATTATATGCACTATACTCATCGTCTGAAGGGCCGGAGTGGAGGTCTAATCAGGGAAAAACCCTTTGGTCAGGTGTAAAAAAGTGCGTACCGTAAAAGTCGGGTTACAAGCCGCTGATACCTTTGGTTGGTGTCTCGCTAGCTCCCCGCTGTAGCCAGCTAGCGCCGCTGCTAGCGCTCTGGTGGACGTTTTTGAGATAAACTACCTGGCTGTAAACGGGGAGGGAAAGGTGAAACACAAAGACAAGCGGAAGTCCTCACAGGAACGCTGTCTTTTACGATAACAATACGTCACTCAAACTTACCGTAAAAGTCGGGTTGCAAGCCGCTCCTCCCTTCAGTAGGTGTCTCAGCTAGCGCTGCTGCTAGCGCTGCTGCTGGGAGCTAGCAGCAGCGCTAGCTGGCTCCAGCGGGGGTTGCAACAGCGGCTTGCAACCCGACTTTTACTGTATGTTTGCTAATTTGATGTCTGCTGTGATGATGTGACTTTGCTGCTGTGAACGCGGTGAGTTATTTGGGGATGATTTTACTTTTCCTCACAGGACTCGACTCTCCAGGAAAATGTCTATTTTCTTAACGCGCCTGCTGCTGGTATCGGTCTGAATGTTTTTTTTCTCCCATCTCAATTCGCTTCCCCCTCATCCTTTGTGACAGCGACAAGCCAACAGAAGAATATGTGCAATCACTTGACACGAGAAGCACGGTACGGTAGCTGGGATGTGCCAATCCAGAGGAGGAGGTAAAGAAACACACTGTTTCCTGGAGTGATGACCCTCCATCAAAGCCGGAAAACAGGACAGCGGCGCCTCTTCGGGTTTACATTAAAAATAATAGGGGCGGCTGTTTTGACACACGCATCAAATGACACGGCTCGTGTCGAGAAAGCAGGTTTTTTTCCTTGGCAGCGAGTCTGATTTGTTGAGCTTGAATCTTAGTTTTGTTTGCTCGAAAAAACAAGTTTGAGAACGAGCTTCTCCCTCTGGCAGTTGCCAAATTAAACTCCAGTCGACCTGGCTGCAGAACAAATTAGTTTCTCCGTGTAGAAGCCCGTCCTCGCTGGCTGTTGATGGACTTGTAGCTATGTTACACACCATCTGTGCTCCAATTATCAAATGGCTCGCTTAAGCACCCATGTGGATTGTTGATACCCTGAAGCCAAGTTATTTTATTTATTTATTTATTTTATTTTTGCCTTTTGCTTCGCTAATTGACGTGTCAGTTGGTTTTGGTTTGGCTTCATCACTGAGGTGGTTATTGATTTTTCTTCTCTTTTTTTTTAACACTCCTGCCAAGTCACAGCACTAACACCACACTTTATTAAATGAACAATTATTTGATTGTTTTTTGGAAGGCCAGAGAGAGGGATGGAATATAAAAACATGGATGCCAGAGGTCATATTTGTTTGGCGTTAACTGACTATGCTCTGATTACTGTTGTCTTTAACTATCTCTGTTGTCTCTAAAATATGTTTCCTATATTTATCTTGTTTATTGAATATTGTGTGTAAGAGCAACAGGTAACCGGAGACAAATTCCATGTGTTTCTTCTTCTTTGAACATCTTGAGAATGGCCTCGACGTCTCTTTTAATATTTTATCTAAACATCTGGTGTACTAGTTTTCTTCGGCCTCGGTGCCCTCATCCCGCCCTCCATCATCTTCCTCGTCTCGCTGCACCTCCCTGTTTTGTTCTCGCTCTCTCTCTTACGTAGTAGAGAGCAGAAAGAGAGCGAGTATGATTTGCGATTTTCTGCTCGGTGGCATCTTATTGGAAATCAAACACTTGTTATTAAGAAGCAGATAATGGCTTCAAATGTTAATCTCGCCCGGGCAATCTCTCTCTCTCTCTCTCGCTCTCTCTCTCTCTCTCTCTCTCTTTCTCTCTCTCTCTCTCTCTCTCTCTCTCGCTCTCTCTCTCTCTCTCTCTCTCTCTTTCTCTCTCTCTCTCTCTCTCTCTCTCTCTCTCCCTCTCTCTCAGCAGGAAAGAAAAGCAATGATTTAAAATATATAAATGTTGATCGTGAGCGCTGTAAAGTAAATAGCTTAGTGCAAAAGTGCAAAGCTCTCTTTCATTTGTTATTTCCATATGACGGCGCTCCAGGCTTCATCGTGGCAGTGCGGTGTATCTGTGTCGTACGTATGACTCCACCAGCGTTACTTCACCTCCTTTAGGGCGCTACAGACGATCAATGAAACACAGTTGTAAAAACATTTTGCTCATAACTACATCTGTACGACCCCTCCCACTGGGCAGAATTGCCTTTGGGTCTCCAGGCCCTCTTCAAGGATCTCTGGCGAGTCCATTGAACAGATTTCTCTCTCCGGTCGATGGCGTCTATGGCGCCGCCGTCAGAGTTCGAGGCCGCTGTGCGCCTGAGCCGCTCCAGCTGGTTGTGGGTACACTCAGACAATCCGATCATTTACTCCTGTGAACAGCAACGCCTTCTTTCAGGTCCAGGATGATCCGACCGGGTACATCCAAACCTGCCGGGCAGCGAGGAGACACTGCATGGTCAGTGACCCGCTGTGTGTGTGTGTGTGTGTGTTGTGTGTGTGTTTGTTGTGTGCTGGCACGCTCCACTGAGCAAACAGCACGCACAGCAGTTTGTCTTGCTGCCACGGGGACAAACCAAATCAAAAAACGCAGGCCGGGTGCCTTGTTCGGTGATGGTATTTCACAAGCGTTTGTGTCAGCTGGCTGACGCTACTGTATACGTGAAGGGTGTTAGCAACAGTGCAATGTCATGACCGGTCCTCATTTCATCATTTCCCCCGAGGTCCAGGTGTGTGTGCCCCACCCTGCAGGAACACACAAGTGTGTTAACTCTGCTGGGACTCGAGCGAGACGATCACGGGTTCGTCCTGCTCGTTGCTCTGTGTGGCGGCGACTTTAATCATCAGGAGTTTGCATCACAGACTGACAACCTTCCCTGTAATTATGTATGAAACACAATCTTTTCTCTAACCTTGGGTGAAACTAAGTCGACACGCGCAGAGATTATAACAATCCCGAACAACCGCAGAATAAACTGCACAGATGAACACTAGAAACGTGTTTTCCTGTCGGGAAGAAAATGGAGCTCCACGCTCTCATTTCCAATTCTAGCGGCCAAATTGTCTGCTGCTGCTCTACCGCCTCCGAAGAGGCAAACTTTGTGACACCACTTTACATTAATAAGGAAAAAAGCTTATTACACTCACAGGATTTGGCATTTACCTTCATGGGAAATGTGTTATGCCAACGGGATTATTACAGTTAGCCGTGTTTGGTTGTTCCAGGAGCTCTAACATTTGCTTTCCGATCCCCTGCTTAAGCTGCAAAAATTGAATTCACAAAAGAGCACACACACACACACACACACACACACACACACACACACACACACACACACACACACACGTAGGATATGCTAAATAATGAATGGGGTTTCATATTGTCGCAGAGGTACAAAGGACATTTCCTCTGACCTGAGTCTCTGCTGTGTCAGCACTGTTCTTGCAAGTATGTGTGTACAGTACTCGACTGTAAAATAAGGCCTGAGAAGTATTTTTAGATATACTTCATGTTGTGTTTTGGATATTATTTGGGGTGGATGGGTGACGTAAACACGGGTGGACTAAACATTTTCTTAACCCTTTATTATAAAGCATTTTAGAGAAATAGTTCAGCATAAAATGTTAAAGCTGTAATGGCAGCTTGTTATCACTGGCCAACAGCCAGGAGAGCAGCTTCCAACACAACAGCCTCTGAACAACAGCCTCCATTAGTTTTCCTGCTGAACCTTCCTCCTTATCTACCCAACAAACATGAACACAAAGCTCTGCTTCTTCGCCCGTTGACCAAACCCCCCGTTCACGGAGGAAAAGTGCACCGCGAACATCAGTCTGCACGTTAGATAGCAAGTTCAGCTGTGCCACATTGAACCGTTGTAGATGCTCGTGTGGCCCTCAGTACCTCATCTGTAACCGTGTCAAGAAAGTCTGAACTGTTTCCTTTACGATGGATGATTTGCTAGAGGTCTGCTGTAGTGAATTACATGAAGACTGTGAAGAGGGAATCTAGAAGGGTTACCTCATTTCCAATGCGTGGTTGCCCTCGACCTGCCTCCCTTTTGGTGTCAGGTGCTTTTCTTAATTCCCTTTCCGCTGCAGGTAAGTACCCTGTCACTGTGAAAAGGTCATCGATATTGATGGTAGGTTGGCACGTTTGGACAAGATGTGAGCAACGATTCCCTCTGACTCTCTCTGGACATCAGTGGTCTGCAGGTTTTGAACGCCACCTCCGAGAATCGGCTCTACTTCCTTGTTTCCTCGATCGAGGTGGTACCAACAAAGGTACCAGCTACTATCCCAACTTTTGCTGATGGAAAATGAGAAACAAACGGTTCACAGCGAGCCGAGTCAAGCCATGTTGTACCTTGAGGCTTTGGTGTAGTTGCTGTCAAAGTCCCAGTTCATTAAAATGTATTTAAGGTGTTGGCCTATTGCTGCTTTCATATAACCAGAAGGGATAAACCTAGCAATGCCTCCACCAATGGTAAATAACCCAACCAGCATGTGTTGGAGTATAAAATAGTTTGGATTTATGAGGTTTCAGTTTTCAACCGTTTAAGATAATGTATTTACAGCCTTTCATTCACTCTTGTACAAAATGAAAAAAACAGAGACGAGATCTGAAAATTGCCCCGGCTCAATCATCCTTCACAGCGAGCATCCGTTTGGTTTTATCAGCGTTTCTGCGTTGTCATTATGCGGGTCTGTTAGGAGTTTAGTGTTTCCATATCACAGCGGCATTACATTACACGGCGCTGGCTGTCAATCACCTGACACCCACAGGAGTAAAGGTGCATTATTGTGTGTGTCATGATACAAAGTTTACTGATTAAAAGTACGCATGGAAGTCATTGAAAGCAAAAACATTCATGTATAGGCTGTAGATAAGCAGAGTATGTTAAGAAAGTGCAAAAAGAAGGAAATACTAAAAAAGTAGGGAACAATCATGACATGATGGACCATGTTCGAGGGCTCAGATGGGTTTCAGATGGGTTTTCCGTCCAAGAGGGTGAGAATTGGAAGGGACATATTAAAAAGCATGAGAGGGAAGCTCGCATCCTTCCTGCTGAGCGCTCAGAGGGAGAAAGAGAACAGTGTCGACACTTTAACAGTGCCTTTCACAAAAAGCTAGGGTGGAGGATATCAGGGGATTCTCTTCCTTTTTTTTGTACAATAAAATAGAGGAAAGTATTAAACTGAACTCACGGCTTCATCTGAACTGAAAGGAAGAGACTTGTATTGTATTTCTGGGCTTCAGAGACGGGAAAAGGAGGATCCAAAACGTTCAGGTTACTCGGTGCAACCGATGCTCGTAAATCACTGTTCACCGAACCTCACGCCCTTCTGTTGCTGCGCCCGTCGAGCTCTCTGTCCTCGCCCGGCACAAAATAACAGTTTACGATGATGGCAGTACCAGATAACCAGTGGTGGAGGAAGTACTGAAGTTTAGTACTGAAGTAAAAGTAAAAGCTCATGTATTTCTGTTACGGTGCTGAACGCAATCCGTATTTTTGTGTCGGCAACATTTTGGCGAAACTGTGTTCATAAAATGTAACGAATAACGACACATTTTGTAAAAATGTAGTGAAGTAAAAGTACAGATAATACCTGCAAAATGTAACGGAGTAAAAGTAAAAAGTATGCACTATTATTTTTACTTAAGTAAAGTACAGATACGTAAAAATGTACTTAAGTACAGTAACGAAGTAAAACTACTTTGTGACATTCCACGACTGCAGATAACAGAATGTTTGTGTCATTTTTTTGTGAAACAGCTTCTGATTTCTAGTCTTTTTCGGAAATAACTTTGCTTCCCAGATTTTAAAAGCTGTAGCTAGCAAGCTAACGGCTTTGCTTTCAAAACTCACTTAACAGAGGACAAAGCTACTAACGCTAGCTTAAACTCTAATAGCAACCAGGGCTGGTGTTGTTTAGCGGCCCGATTTCCTCACATTTAGGAAATACTACACAGTGAAAGTGCTTTTTTTAACCCACACCCTACACGTGAATGTAGTTAGGGAAGTGCTTTGCTTTGAAGGTGAAACCGTAGTTCTAGAGGTAGTTGGACAGTAAAGCTAACATAATATGCAGCTTTTCGTTGGTAATGAACCTGTACTTGTAAAGCACTTTTCTAGTCATCCGACCACTCAAAGCGCTTCAACACCACATGACTTCAGTCATCCATTCACGGCTGGAAGGAGCTGTATTCCTGCCCATCAGGACTAACTCCAGTGTCATATGTTTTGGTTTCTTCCCCACATATTGCTCAGTGGTTTTTGCCTTGTCCTGTCTTGTCCTGGTGAGCCGCAGTGGAAAAGAGGATCTGATTGTTCTGCGGTTTGTAATCCCCCAAAGTTATGTCGCCTACCGCAGCGCAGCGCTACGCTTCAGCGCTTCCCCACACATGGATGAGCGGCTGATTGTACTCTAACTTTCTCAGATGGATCAAACCTAATCTAAGCACAGATGTGACGAAGGAGAAAGAGCAGGAGGGGAAGTTGTTACGGCAATCTGGGGAAGTTGAGGTTTGCTGAATGACTCAACTGCTCTGCGATTACAGCTGGTGTCGTGGTTGTCGAACACAAAAGCTTGGCCTGAATAGCTTGTACTGTCTGTGAAGACGACACTGACAATGACACAGATGCCATGTAAGGCGCCTTCTTAGCACAACGTTTAACCAAGACGATGACAAAGCTCTAAATCCACAAAACCAGATACCTTTCAGACCCTTGTGAGGGGGGACGATGCTATTCGAAGGGTCAGTTGTGAGAATTGTCGAGCTAGCATTAACCACGACTGATTTTAAAATACCACACAGGGCACACATCTTTGTCCTGAGAAGGGAACCTCTTCTCAGCGCCAGTTGAAGACTTCGGCTTGCGGCGCCTCTCAAGAGCAAAGCTTTTAGCTTTTCTGACACACACACAGAGTCATTGTCGGAGGCCTCGTTTCTAATGAAGTTTGCTTCCCGTGGCGAGAGCAGAGGGAGTCTGTAATTACCTGCAGCTCTTCAGACGCTACTGTTTGGAACACACAAAAGGCGTGCGCGCACTAATGCACATTAGCACACGTTCAGATACACAAACAGGCCGGCAGACACTTTTCCCGTACTTTACTGGGTGCGTTCATCTCATGATAAGACTGCAGGGGAAGACGGATACTCCAGCTGCTCTGCATGTTTTTGGTGGGGTCGACAAAGGTTTCCGTGCCTTGTAGGAACACCAACAAAGTGACGCTACCTGACGAGTTTTGGAGTGAGTTTGCGATGTATAAAATGTGCTGATGCAAGCGATGTGCTTCCCTGGAATTATACATTATATCCACCATGACAGCTTGGCACCTAATTTAAATAGCATTATCCAAAACATGAAGCAGGAGCGGCCCACAGATTCTCAATCTTCATTTACTGAAGGCCGTCGTTCCCACAGTCTCGGAGAAAGAGAGCTCTTCTGCTGTTGAAATCTTCTCTTTTACCCAAACTGCTGCGAGCTGTCTCACTTGTGAGATAAAGTTGTGAGCCGGCGATTATTTATCGTTCTGTATGCTAAAGTGGCATTTAAGAGACATATCTCCATCCAGATAAAGGGAGAGACACACACACTCGCGCACACACAGATGGCCTTCCTCTCTGTGGTGCTGTGCCTGGTGTCAGATGAATAATGCTCTCCTTTTCTTAATTCTCTGTCTTTGTCAATATTTGACATGCTTGAAATCCCTGTTTGGTGTTTCAACAAAAGAGATTTTTCTGTCAACAATGAGAAAGGAATTAGATGGTTTTCCAACGGAGAGCCGAAATGCTTTTTGGAGCGGCAGCGACTTGTATCGCCGAGGGAGCAGCCGGTGGCACGAGTGTCGGTTGTGTGTCTGTGTGTGGGTTATAGCTTAACAAACAGGCCTTAATGGACTAGTGTGATGTGAGCCAGTGAAACAAGTGAAATGCTGCCATATTTGTCCTGCTTGATTTTGAAATCTGGGACGTACTATACCCGTTCCTGTAGATAAGAAGTGAACGCCGTCATCGGAAAGCAATTTGGCATTTCGAGAACATGTTTGTCTGTTTTGCTGGTTAACTAAAAGGATTCACGTCTCATATTTTTTAGGCCTGATAAATATATTAAGTGTTTTCAGTCTCCGTAGGTTTATTTTTCATCCATTCAATCGCACACATCAGATCTTTATTCCAATTTCCATAAAACACCTTCAGCTGTTTGACGTTCTGTTAACCCACGCTGTTTGTGATTCAGAGAGGTAGAGCTGTTCCACCCTCCCTTCATTTTGACCAGGTGCAGGATAATAAAAGCAATAAATGGACTTTTCTCTTTGTTGCAGCCCCATTTCATGATTTACCACTGATAGCGTGTGATAAAAAATGTATTAACTGGAATTCTTGCATATTTAAATCTGCAGGCAACACAATGTGCAGAATCCTGGCCGAGATTGCTGTGATTATCGCCTGAATGAGTTCTGCGAAGCGAATCTGCCAGCTATCTTTGGCTAAGTAGCTCACCGTCAAGTATTGTGTTGTCCATATAAGCGATAAGAGCTTATTAGTGTAAGGGCACACGGGGCAAAGCATGCTGGGTAATGGGAGGAGACAGGAGAGCAAGTGAGGAAGATAAGAGTCCCCGAAGAGACGGACATTTTTCTCCGTGTTCAAATCGGTTTGTGATTGCCCCGTGTACCGGTGTGTTTGTGTAGCTCCCCGTGTACCGTTATGTTTGTGTAGCTCCCCGTGTACCGGTGTGTTTGTGTAGCTCCCCGTGTACCGGTGTGTTTGTGTAGCTCCACGTGTACCGGTGTGTTTGTGTAGCTCCCCGTGTACCGTTATGTTTGTGTAGCTCCATGTGTACCAGTGTGTTTGTGTAGCTCCACGTGTACCGGTGTGTTTGTGTAGCTCCACGTGTACCGGTGTGTTTGTGTAGCTCCCCGTGTACCGGTGTGTTTGTGTAGCTCCCCGTGTACCGGTGTGTTTGTGTAGCTCCCCGTGTACCGGTGTGTTTGTGTAGCTCCCCGTGTACCGGTGTGTTTGTGTAGCTCCCCGTGTACCGGTGTGTTTGTGTAGCTCCACGTGTACCGGTGTGTTTGTGTAGCTCCATGTGTACCGGTGTGTTTGTGTAGCTCCACGTGTAGCTGTGTGTTTGTGTAGCTCCACGTGTAGCTGTGTGTTTGTGTAGCTCCATATGTACCAGTGTGTTTGTGTAGCTCCCCGTGTACCGGTGTGTTTGTGTAGCTCCACGTGTACCGGTGTGTTTGTGTAGCTCCATATGTACCGGTGTGTTTGTGTAGCTCCCCGTGTACCGGTGTGTTTGTGTAGCTCCACGTGTACCGGTGTGTTTGTGTAGCTCCCCGTGTACCGGTGTGTTTGTGTAGCTCCACGTGTACCGGTGTGTTTGTGTAGCTCCACGTGTACCAGTGTGTTTGTGTAGCTCCATATGTACCAGTGTGTTTGTGTAGCTCCCCGTGTACCAGTGTGTTTGTGTAGCTCCCCGTGTACCAGTGTGTTTGTGTAGCTCCATATGTAGCTGTGTGTTTGTGTAGCTCCCCGTGTACCAGTGTGTTTGTGTAGCTCCACGTGTAGCTGTGTGTTTGTGTAGCTCCATATGTAGCGGTGTGTTTGTGTAGCTCCCCGTGTACCGGTGTGTTTGTGTAGCTCCATATGTACCAGTGTGTTTGTGTAGCTCCCCGTGTACCAGTGTGTTTGTGTAGCTCCCCGTGTACCAGTGTGTTTGTGTAGCTCCATATGTAGCTGTGTGTTTGTGTAGCTCCCCGTGTACCAGTGTGTTTGTGTAGCTCCACGTGTAGCTGTGTGTTTGTGTAGCTCCATATGTAGCGGTGTGTTTGTGTAGCTCCCCGTGTACCAGTGTGTTTGTGTAGCTCCACGTGTAGCTGTGTGTTTGTGTAGCTCCATATGTACCAGTGTGTTTGTGTAGCTCCCCGTGTACCAGTGTGTTTGTGTAGCTCCCCGTGTACCAGTGTGTTTGTGTAGCTCCATATGTAGCTGTGTGTTTGTGTAGCTCCCCGTGTACCAGTGTGTTTGTGTAGCTCCACGTGTACCGGTGTGTTTGTGTAGCTCCCCGTGTACCGGTGTGTTTGTGTAGCTCCACGTGTACCGGTGTGTTTGTGTAGCTCCCCGTGTACCGGTGTGTTTGTGTAGCTCCACGTGTACCAGTGTGTTTGTGTAGCTCCACGTGTAGCTGTATGTTTGTGTAGCTCCATATGTACCGGTGTGTTTGTGTAGCTCCCCGTGTACCGGTGTGTTTGTGTAGCTCCACGTGTACCGGTGTGTTTGTGTAGCTCCACGTGTAGCTGTGTGTTTGTGTAGCTCCATATGTAGCTGTGTGTTTGTGTAGCTCCCCGTGTACCAGTGTGTTTGTGTAGCTCCACGTGTAGCTGTGTGTTTGTGTAGCTCCATATGTACCGGTGTGTTTGTGTAGCTCCCCGTGTACCGGTGTGTTTGTGTAGCTCCACGTGTACCGGTGTGTTTGTGTAGCTCCCCGTGTACCGGTGTGTTTGTGTAGCTCCACGTGTACCAGTGTGTTTGTGTAGCTCCACGTGTAGCTGTGTGTTTGTGTAGCTCCATATGTACCAGTGTGTTTGTGTAGCTCCCCGTGTACCAGTGTGTTTGTGTAGCTCCCCGTGTACCAGTGTGTTTGTGTAGCTCCATATGTAGCTGTGTGTTTGTGTAGCTCCCCGTGTACCAGTGTGTTTGTGTAGCTCCACGTGTAGCTGTGTGTTTGTGTAGCTCCATATGTAGCGGTGTGTTTGTGTAGCTCCATATGTAGCTGTGTGTTTGTGTAGCTCCATATGTAGCTGTGTGTTTGTGTAGCTCCATATGTAGCGGTGTGTTTGTGTAGCTCCATATGTAGCGGTGTGTTTGTGTAGCGCCCCGTGTAGCGGTGTGTTTGCGGTGTGACACCTCCAGCCATCATTTCTATTACTCACAGTCTTTGGGGGGAGAAACACACACACGACTCACTGAGCTGTTCACCCACCATTTCAACCTGACAGAGGGCGTCTAATCAGTGTCTGCCCAGAAAAGAGGACTTTGGGACCGTTTTTTTTGGGAAATTTCCGCCCGAAACGGTGTCAAGAGAATAAACTCCAGAGAGCAGGATCATTAACGAGCGAATGAGTCAATGACTCTTCCTGCGAGACGCTCTGACTCACACCTCCGTGGGCTTCCAAAGCTCGGTGATAAGATTTCAGCATCGTAGAAAGGGTCGATGAAAGGTTTCTTTTCTCCATTATCCAACAACGGAGGTCTGCCTTACAAAACACAAACACGCTATTGTGTCGAATAATTAATTATGATGAATAAACATGAGCGCTAGAGAGACATTTGGAGAGTGAAAACTAAAACCGGTGCCACTCCAAAAGGAAAAACAGCCACAATTAAAATTATTATTATAAGATTCTCACCTTTTATAATACATTAGCATAATTGTTTTTTATTATTGAATAGTATCAGGGCATTTTTAAAACATACATATTCTTTATAGTGGATTATTATACGTCCCATGTAAAAAGCAACGCTTCTCTAAAAATCCTGGTGCTTAGATCTATCTATGTACATTATTTGAGCGGTCTATTGCGCCTTATAATTGCTCAGGGATTTGTAGCATTTCGATTCACTTTCATTTTTCTTTTTTTAAATCCTCTCACAACAGGCATTCACGTGTATGGCAAAAAATAACCCATGTGTACCCCGCAGAGGTACATCAGCTATATTTGTGCAACGTAATGTTTCATCTATGAAATCAGCATCGTTAAGTGGAGCTCCACTTCAACATCTGTCACCACGGGAAACATGGAAGAGAAACTGACCAGAGCAGATCCAGGACTCCACCACAGCAAGTATTTAGTGGAGCTAAACACCAGACCAGTGTTGTGGATAAATGAAAATACACTTCTGGTGTCATGAAGCTGGTTTATGTTGCAGGACAGGGCAGTGAAATGAAATTCATTTGAGTGTAAAAGTCATAACAGACACTTTATGACCCTACAAAACCTGTCATGGTCTGTATTCACATCCATGCACACACCTGAGTCATTACGCCCAATGCAAGAAGACGGTATGTGACTTAATGAGGCAACTAGGTTTACTGTTTAAGCATACAGACACACACACACACACACACACACACACACACACACACACACACACACACACAGCTGGGTGTGTAATGTGCCAGATGCCATTGGCTGAACACACAGTGGGCTGGGTAGGAATGGACCCAACTTGAGCTCAGTGGCATTAGTGTAATTGATGGCACCCATCTTGTCCAAAACTATATTTGAACACAGGGTTTCCTGATGGCCCAGCAGGCCTGGGTACACATTCAGTCTCTGGAATTCACTCCGCACCGATCAATAGCAAAGGGAATTTACAACGAGCGTTTTTCAGATGAAGGGCACCTTATAGGAATAATGTTACCGGACATGTGGACATGTGATGAGTGGCAAAGGGTACCGGTTCTTCACTGTAATCTCGTGCAAGCCCCGGTAGTCGATGCAGGGTCTGAGGGTCTTGTCCTTCTTCCCCATGAAGAGGGAACCAGCCCCTGCAGGAGATGATAAGGGGCGGATGAGACCGGCATACCAGGTAGTTGTTAATGTACTTGTCCATCACCTCTTTTTTCCGGAGCAGACGGGGAGTAGAGGCGTCTCCCAGTTGGGGATGTACCAGGATGAAGGTCGACGGCACAATCATAAGGACGGTGGGGAGGCAGAGACGGGGCCCTTGGATTTGTTGAACACCTCCCTGCAGTCCAAGTACTCAGCGGGAACTCCCGTAAGTTCAGGCGTGGAGTTTGTGAAAGAGGACCCTGTGGTGCGACGGCTTGGGTGAGTCCAGCACCAAATGGCCTCTGCAGCCTTAGTCGTTGTTTGGGTTGTGTTGACACAGCCAGGGGTATCGAAAGAAAGAGAGGCATGCAAAGGGGTTGGCTGAATGTTGAAGCGTATGGTCTTGCGGTGGTTGCCGGACAGGAGCAGGTGGACTGGGACGGTCTGTTGTGGAACCGCTCTCAAGGGCACTGGCCAGGAAAAACTGGGGAAGAGGTACCCGGTCCATCCCCAACTGCCTCGCGAGTTCTTCATCTGTAATGGACCTCTTCTCTCCACATTATCACCTCAAGTGCACACACACACACACACACACACACACACACCTGTCTGACCAGTGCTGCCTTTGAACCAAAGAGGACAGAAAAAGACATCTGTGTGCACCCCATAGTGTGTCTCTGACTGCCTCCTCCCAGCTTCTTTATGTGTGTTTGTTTTTTTGATCACTTGCTTTGGTGCAAGAGCCCAAGGGAGAGCATGTGTGTGTGATTGTGTGTGTGTTGAGCCCTAGAGTATGTACCTGTGACTACCTGCTGATTTATACTCTTACCGACATTGGCGCCCCTCCGAGCTCTGTTCTTTTTAGTCTTCTCTTTCTCATCGGTCCTCCTTATTCAGCCCCGTTTCATCTTCTTCACAATGATTCAACTCTCACTGTTTCATCTCTCTCTCCACAGTCTTCATGTTTTTTTTTTGTTGCATGTGAAACGTCACAAATGGACGTTTTAACCGGAAAAAAAACGACAAAAGTAATGGTTTTAGAATATTTTACAATATGTGACGTTGTGTGTATATCTCTTCAAAGATTTTGTAGCATTCCGGTTTCCTTTAGTAGTCAGATGGAAATTGATCCATCCCAGTTGGAGCAGGCTTCAGTTGCATGCAGGTAAACCATGTTGGGAGCTAAAAGAGGTGGAACCTGTTGGCCGTTTAGACAATAGCAGTTTTCCGAGATTTTAGCCAATTTAGCTTTTTGTTGAAGGTCCCACAGCGAGCTTCACAGCAGCCCTCGGCTGGACATCACTGCTTCACGGGGCCGTGGCCCTGGTGTGTGGGGAGAAAAGGGCCCGCTATGATGCCGGCACTGGACTCGACGATGGAAGTGTTGGCTGAGGAGATCCTTCCGGACCAATGGTGCAGTTTCTCACCTCGACCACAAGGGGGCGGTCTTCACCAACACAACACTTCACATCAGTTTAACATTTAATTACCTTTATTGTGTTTTACTAGTTCTCAACAAGAAGGTATTTGATCAGTGACACACCAGTCAGCCTCTTGGTTAAATATATGCAAGACAGGTGGTAATATTCAGGAATGTAAATGTTTATTTGTCACATGACATCGGCAGGTGTCTTTGTCTACCTGATGAACCTTCGTCTGTTTGACGAACGACAAGTGAGGACCTGTTGGACCGCGTGAACTCATCTATTCACCAGAAGAACAACAGATACATTATCATATTTATATAAAACATATCACATGAGAAGTGTTGTGTTGGTGAAGACCGCCCTCTTCTGGCAGATGTGAGAAACTGCACAGTGGTGTCCTGTACTACAAACCAGGATATTACTACTTACTTACTAAAGTTAAGAACATGTGACAGCAGGCGTCCATGTTTGTTTTGGTTCAAGAAGGTGGAGGGGGAAGGGCAAGAGGAGCCTCTTAAACCTCTTTTGCTCTACGGAATAACACAAACACCATTTAATTTACTGGCAGAGCAGACACAAGCCTATTCTCTCTTCTTTTTAAAAAAAAAATATTCTGCAAAAAAAAACCTGACAAATTATTTTATAAAATAAGTCCTTTTCACTTCATTCAAGAGTAGATCTGATGGATTGATGAGATTTAGTCCAAAGCTTTGTGAGAGTAAATCCCCCCCCCCACACCTGTAATACCTCCGCGCCCCACTAGAGGGTCGCGCCCCACAGTTTGAGAACCACTGCCTTGGCATGAGAATACTACGCTAATGCATTGGCGTGGGCCCAATAAATGCTAGTTTCAATAAGGTTAGGTCATTTCAAGTTGAAACTAGCAAGTACAGTGTTTTCACATAAAATACATTTTGACAGTTAGCAAATGTAGCAAAAGTTAGCAAATGTTTTTTGGCTATGGATTGAAGCAGAATTTTTCGCCTGCATTTTGTACTTGGCTCGCTTCATTGCTAGATGCGCAGGAGAGGAGTGGCTTGTCTCCAGGGAAACAGTCTGTTAGCGAACTGGGAACCAAAGGGACCAAAAGCACACGCAAGGCTCGGTAGTCGGGTGCAAAAACAAGGTTTTACTTGAGCAAGGTTCAGTACACGTGGAGTCAAAACAGGCAGTGCGTATCAAGACAAACTGGCACAAAACAAGGAGTTGACATAAAACTAAATACACAGGGGAAGGCAGGCAAAGATGCACAGGTGGAATCACAGCAGAGAAAAGGCACACGAGGAGGAGAGGTGTCTGAAACGAGAGACAAGGTGATTGACAAAGAAACACAACAGAAACAGACAGTGACAACAAAACTAGCCTACGTTACAGTAACACGCGTGGAGCCGGGGAGACGCAGCCTTTCTGTGAGGTAAGACAAACATGATTTACAGTGCGAAGCTTCCATTTTATTTGAACGCAGACGAGTGGAGGTGTTGTGAAACTTACTCTGAAGTCCAGCCGCACTTCTTTTCTGCATTTGCTGTTGTGCTGGTGGCCGTATCATGCGAGGAGCGCTGCCTCCACTCTTTTCGTCTGTCGGCTGACGTCTGTCTTTATTCTTTAAAAGAACAACATTAGGTTAAAGCAACCTTTGTGTCAAAAGCCTGAACCTAAAAATAATACAAAATCTGTCAGCATGAAGCCTGTGAAACATACCACTCATGACAGAAAGACAGACAGGAGAAAACAAAGCACAAAGTTCAGGCGAGCGGATTAATCCTGCGGCACAAAGTTCCCCAACGACCGATTCCGATAGGGGAACTCACACAAAAGTACGGTAACGGGTTACACTCAAACAACTTCAGTCAGTCAGCTTGACACCGGGGCGCGACGACGTCCTCTTACCTGTGTTTGGTGCAAAGGACGTTGGCTGAACGCTCACGCAGACGGCGTCCCCGATGTGCCCGAGACACGTGAAACGTCGGCCAGCTGTCGGTGGGGTCGTCCGGGTCCACATCTGGATTCGGGCCGTCACTGACGTAGTGTCCGATGTCTCTGCGGTCCTCAATTCATCGACTATCATGTTCCCTCTCGTCTCCCCGGAGTAATAAATAGGTCGAGGAAAGTCAAGACCGCAGAATACTTAAATTCTTTTTTTTTACTGACTTAGCTCCTGAGCCACTTCTCTTCGTTTTCTCTTTGGTAAGCGTCCCTCAGTCCTTTCCACCTTCAACGGCATATCTCCTCTGACATGAAAGACATATGCCGGTGGTTGGTTCATAGTAAAGTACAACAAGTAGCCCAGATAAAAGCATATACATACAATCAAAACTTAGCAAGTAGTCCCATGTCGTTACTGTCGGCTCTCCATGCAACATCTTTCTTTATTCTGTTCAGATATTCGTATGAATATGTGTTAAACAGCTCCAGATATCCACAAACGGCAACGATAAGCGAGTCCTCCATAAGCATCGGGCGAATTTTTTGCAAATTTTCACAACGCTTTTTTTGCATCATTCGCGTTGCTCGGCGAAAAAAATTGTTTTTCCGCAACCATTCGTGTTTGTGACTTTAGTAATACACCCGCTCGAATATTTTGCAACGCTTTTTGTGTGAACGCAGCATAAGGGTGTGCCATTTTCTAAATAAGGCCAGTTAACGCTTCTGGACACAAATCTCAAGAGCAAAGCTTTAGCTCTGCCTTATCAGCGCTGTGTCCAGTTTAAAACCAAGAAGTCAATGGTGACTTTTTTTAATTTAGTTTTGTTATGTAAGTTTTGAAAAAAAAAAAATGCATTTGTCCAAACCTTACTAACAGTTACATATTTTAAATTTAAAAAAAAAAAATTGCAGTATTTTAACCTGAATCAAAAAATGTTAGGGATGTTGATTTGGAAAGACACTTTATGCAGATAACAAACGGAAACTGTATGTTTCCTGTGAATGTAGAAGTTTATTTTGAAAAGACACTTTGCGTGTAACGAGTGTCAAACCTGACGCTAGAGAGGAACCTGAACGTCATAGTGTGAACGTTGGATCACCAACAAAGTGACGCTACCTGACGAATTTGCGATGTAAAAAATGTGCTGATGCAAGCGATGTGCTTCCCTGGAATTATACATTATATCCACCATGACAGCTTGGCACCTAATTTAAATAGCATAATCCAAAACATGAAGCAGTAGCGGCCCACAGTGGGTATTCAAAGCCTCTGAAAACAGATTCTCAATCTTCATTTACTGAAGCCCGTCGTTCCCAGAGTCTCTGAGCAAGAGAGCTCTTCTGCTGTTGAAGTCTTCTCTTTTATCAAACTGATGCAAGCTGTCTCACTTGTGAGCCGGCGATTATTTATCGTTCTGTATGCTAAATTGGCATTTAAGAGACATATCTCCATAAAGGGAGAGACACAGATGGCCTTCCTCTCTGTGGTGCTGTGCCTGGTGTCAGATGAATAATGCTCTCCTTTTCTTAATTCTCTGTCTTTGTCAATATTTGACATGCTTGAAATCCCTGTTTGGTGTTTCAACAAAAGAGATTTTTCTGTCAACAACAAGAAAGGAATTAGTTTTTAAACGTAGAGCCAAAATGCTTATTGGAGTGGCAGTGACCTGTGTGTGGGACTGCCACTTTCTTCATTCCTAAAAAGATTTTGAGGCCTGATATGTACAAATATATTGAGTGTTTTAAGTCTCTGCAGGTTTATTTTTCATCCATTCAATCGCACACATCAGATCTTTATTCCGACTTTAGCTGTTTGACGTTCTATTAACCCACGTCGTCTGTGATTCAGAGAGCTAGGACTGTGCACAACCCTCCCTTCATTTTGGCCAGGTGCAGGATAATACAAGCAATGAATGGACTTTTCTCTTATGTGTGATGAAAAAAAAATGTATTAACTGGAATTCTTGCATATTTAAATCTGCAGGCAACACAATGTGCAGAATCCTGGCCGAGATTGCTGTGATTATCGCCTGAATGAGTTCTGCGAAGCGAATCTGCCAGCTATCTTTGGCTAAGTAGCTCACCGTCAAGTATTGTGTTGTCCATATAAGCGATAAGAGCTTATTAGTGTAAGGGCACACGGGGCAAAGCATGCTGGGTAATGGGAGGAGACAGGAGAGCAAGTGAGGAAGATAAGAGTCCCCGAAGAGACGGACATTTTTCTCCGTGTTCAAATCGGTTTGTGATTGCCCCGTGTACCGGTGTGTTTGTGTAGCTCCCCGTGTACCGGTGTGTTTGTGTAGCTCCCCGTGTACCGGTGTGTTTGTGTAGCTCCCCGTGTACCGTTATGTTTGTGTAGCTCCATGTGTACCGGTGTGTTTGTGTAGCTCCCCGTGTACCGTTATGTTTGTGTAGCTCCATGTGTACCGGTGTGTTTGTGTAGCTCCCCGTGTACCGTTATGTTTGTGTAGCTCCCTGTGTACCGGTGTGTTTGTGTAGCTCCCCGTGTACCGGTGTGTTTGTGGAGCTCCCCGTGTACCGGTGTGTTTGTAGAGAGTCCCATGTACCGGTGTGTTTGTGTAGCTCCCCGTGTACCGGTGTGTTTGTGGAGCTCCCCGTGTACCGGTGTGTTTGTGTAGCTCCCCGTGTACCGGTGTGTTTGTGTAGCTCCCCGTGTACCGGTGTGTTTGTCTAGCTCCCCGTGTACCGGTGTGTTTGTGTAGCTCCCCGTGTACCGGTGTGTTTGTGTAGCTCCATGTGTACCGGTGTGTTTGTGTAGCTCTATTTGTACCGGTGTGTTTGTGTAGCTCCCTGTGTACCGGTGTGTTTGTGTAGCTCCATGTGTACCGGTGTGTTTGTGGAGCTCCACGTGTAGCTGTGTGTTTGTGTAGCTCCATGTGTACCGGTGTGTTTGTGGAGCGCCCCGTTGTATTGCTGACACCTCCAGCCATCATTTCTATTACTCACAGACTTTTGCTCACTGAGCTGTTCACCCACAAATCCGACCTGACAGAGGGCGTCTCATCAGCGTCTGCCCGGGGAATGGGACTTGGGATTTTTTTTGTGTGGAGACTCCCTTGTCTGAAATTTCCGCCCGAAATGGTGTCAAGAGAATAAACTCAAGAGAGCAGGATCATTAACGAACGAATGAGTCAATGACTCTTCCTGCGAGACGCTCTGACTCACACCTCCGTGGGCTTCCAAGCTCAGCGATAAGACAGCATTGTTGATGAAAGGTTTCTTTTCTCCATTATTCAACACAAACACGCTATTGTATGGAAGCCCATTCCCGCCACACAAAAAAATGAATTAGGACGGAAAAAAAGGGGTCAATATTTTTTTTTTTTTTTGGTCACAATTTTATGGAAGCTCATTTCCGCCACACAAAAAAAATAGGACAAAATTAAAAAAATTAGGACAGAAAAAAGAAGAAAAAAAATAGGACCAAAATTAATTTACCCCTTTTTTTGTCACGATTTTTTTGGTCCTAATTTGGTCCTAATTATTATTAATTTTTCATCCATATATATATATATATATATATATATATATATATATATATATATATATATATATATATATATTGAAAGAAAATTATAGTTTTGGTCCTAAATAATAATTATATGGAAACATATTCCCGCCACACACAAAAATTAGGACCCCCCCCAAAAAATAGGACCAAAAAAAAATTTCGGACCAAATTTTTTTTAAATAAATTAGGGCCTAAAAAAAATAAAAAATTCAGACCAAAAAAAAAGGGGGTCAATAAAAAAATCTTTTTTTTTTTTCTTTTCGTTGACAAAAAATAAACAAACATCTAAACAATACTTTATTGCATTACTTTGGTTTTACAATACCTTACACAATACAATGTAAATACAAGTCACAAAATAGTCCAACCTTGTTTCAATTCACGTATTCTTTTAATTTAACATTTCAAGCACAGTTTTATATTCAAGTGCTCTTGTTATTTACCAAAAGATAGCTTTGCAATGTGAACCACCTGTAAGGCTGTATTGATGGGTTACTTTAAAGTAAATAATTTATTCAATATATGTGTGGACTTTGCATTTTACTCAGTTCTTAAAAATGGTCAATGGAAGGACAACAATGTACTTTGTGTGTACAAATATTAGCTACAATTATATTTAGGCTGTAACTGTAATTTTGACAATTGTAGTCAAGTTCTCATTTCTCTCGTGGAATGAAACAGGTTTTTTTTCGTTGCCCTTTTTTTTTTACGAAAAAAAAAAAGTTTTTCTTTTTTTTTGGTCCAAATGTTTTTTTGTGTGTGGCGGAAATGGGATTCCTTAAAATTAGAACCAAACAAAAAAAATAGGACGGAAAAAAAAAGAATAAGGACCAAAAAAGTATGGAAGCCCATTCCCGCCACACGAAAAAAAAATTAGGACCCTGAAAAAAAGGAAAAACGAAAAATACGGGAAAAAAAATTAGGACTAAAAAAAAGGGTCAATAAATTTTTTTTTTTGGTCCTAAGTTGTTTTTGTTTTTTTCGTCCAAATATATATTTTTTTTGTCCTAATTTTTTTTTTTTTTTTTTGTCCTATTTCTTTAATGTTTGGTCCTAATTTTTATTTAGGACCATATATATATATATATATATATATATATATATATATATATATATATATATATATATATATATATATATATATATATATTTGGTCGAAAAATAAATAAAAAATTTGGACCAAAAGAAAATTTTGATATAAAAAAAAAAGGTAAATTTAAAAAAAAAATTATTGACGGCTTTTTTTTCTGGTTCTATTTTTTTTCTCTCTTTTTTGGGTCCAAATTGTATTTTTTTAAAAATTAAATGGATTCATGTCAAAGTAACAGAAAAAATTGCTTATATGTATTTTTTAATTAATATAAATCCAAGTACAATATTTGACACACTAAACAATGATCAAATACAAAGACAGTTATTTAACAATATAATAGCTTTACATGTATACAGTGTTTTCATTACAACCGGCTGATAATGCAGGTGAAAATGAGTTTGACACCCCTGCTCCAAACACAGCCTTATTGACTTCTCCATTACTTGACTCTCGGTTGGGATGAGACATATCACACCTTTTATGAGCTTGATTATCTTACTTGAGAAGTCTATTATTATGCCAGGAAATTGCTGAGATTTGTAGCGTTTTGATTCACTGTCATTATTCTTTTTTTCCAATCCTCTCACAACAGGTATTCACGAGTATGGCACAAAAACAAGAACCCATGTGTGCCCAACAGAGCAGAGCCATATTTGTGAAAAGGAACATTTCATCTATAAAATCAGCATCGTTAAGTGGAGCTCCACTTCAACATCTGTCACCACGGGAAACATGGGAGAGAAACTGACCAGAGCAGATCCAGGACTCCACCACAGTAAGTATTTAGTGGAGCTAAACACCAGACCAGTGTTGTGGATAAATGGAAATACACTTCTGGTGTCATGAAGCTGGTTTATGTTGCAGGACAGGGCAGTGAAATGAAATTCATTTGAGTGTAAAAGTCATAACAGACACTTTATGACCCTACAAAACCTGTCATGGTCTGTATTCACATCCATGCACACACCTGAGTCATTACGCCCAATGCAAGAAGACGGTATGTGACTTAATGAGGCAACTAGGTTTACTGTTTAAGCATACAGACACACACACACACACAGCTGGGCGTGTAATGTGCCAGATGCCATTGGCTGAACACACAGTGGGCTGGGTAGGAATGGACCCAACTTGAGCTCAGTGGCATTAGTGTAATTGATGGCACCCATCTTGTCCAAAACTATATTTGAACACAGGGTTTCCTGATGGCCCAGCAGGCCTGGGTACACATTCAGTCTCTGGAATTCACTCCGCACCGATCAATAGCAAAGGGAATTTACAACGAGCGTTTTTCAGATGAAGGGCACCTTATAGAAATAATGTTACCGGACATGTGGACACGCATATGATTTGATTTTGAAGTGAAAATAAGACAATCTGCATGGTCAGAGAGAGAGACAGTGTTCATCTTCATCCTTAGTGTTTAAATGACTGAACTTTTCTCTCTCTCTCTCTCTCTCTCTCTCTCTCTCTCTCTCTCTCTCTCCTCTCAGCTTGTTTTCTTTGTGTCTCATTTTCATGAGCTGTGGTTGCCAAGGTAACTCACTTTAACTCATACAGCCATCAATTCAGTGCTCCACTTATTACTGTTTACTGTGTGTGTGTGTGCGTGTGTGCGCGCAAACCTTCGTCGACCTTTATTTGTGTCTGGCTTCATATTTATATGTGGAGTTTGGTTATTTTCTTTTTAGTTTTTCCATGCAGACTTCTCAAACACAAACATGCACACACACACACACACACACACACACACACACACACACACACAGCTTCACTGACCGATGTAGTCACATGATGCAGGGCACACAGTGAAGTCCCCATTCTCTGCTGACTCCTCACACACACACACACACACACACTCTCACTCTCTTACACACTCTCTCACACACACACACACACACCTGACTTCATTACCGGCAATCTGGATGTCAGCAGCAGCTCCATGGTAACAAGTTAGAGGAGATTCACACGATGCATCATTAATGTCGTTTAACTCGCCCCTCTGTGTCACTTTCTCTCTCCCTTTTTTTCTCTCACTCCTCGTCTCCCCACCCTTCCTCATTTATCTCACCTGTCTCTGTCTGCTGATGACTCGCAAATATTATATATCAATACATATATATGATATATACATATATTATATGCATATATATTATATATATTATATAAATATTATATATAAATATGTATATATATAATATATAAATATTATATATAAATATGTATGTGTATATATATATATATGTGTATATATATATATACTGTATATTCGGCAGTAGAATATATATATATATATATATATATATATATATATATATATATATATATATATATATATATATATATATAAATAAATAGATATTATATATAAATATCCACTTTTGGATCCAGGCCAAATGACACCACCAGCCAAATTATGTTATATTATTATTAATAATAATACGTGTTTGTCATACAGTATTGTATCTGTGCTGCTACCTCTTGGCCAGCTCATCATTGCAAATGGTTCCCAATGTATTTTACCTGGTTAAATCAAGGTCTAATAATAATAATAATAATAATGTCAACTCGAAAGAGCATTACCTGCAGAAAATGCGTTGGAATGCAAAAAGCTGAAGCTTATAGCTGAAATATTTGAACGAAATAGCTGAATATAACTGAACAGTGTGGAATATAGCTTAAATTAGCTAAATATAGCTAAATGTATTTGAAAATGAAAGAATATCTGAATATATGTAAAAATAGCTGAATATATTAATATAGCTGAAAATAGCGGCATAGATGAACATATAAATAAATAGCAAATCATGATTGAAACTAGACAGAGGATTTCCTGCAGAAAATGCGTTGGAATGCAAAAAAGCTGAAGCTTTTAGCTGAAATATTTGAACGAAATAGCTGAATATAGCTGAACATTGTGGAATATAGCTTAAATTAGCTAAATATAGCTAAATGTATTTGAAAATGAAAGAATAGCTAAATATATGTAAAAATAGCTGAATTTATTAATATAGCTGAAAATAGCGGCATAGATGAATATATAAATAAATAGCAAATCATGATTGAAACTAGACAGAGCATTTCCTGCAGAAAATGCGTTGGAATGCCAAAAAGCTGAAGCTTATAGCTGAAATAATTGAACGAAATAGCTGAATATAGCTGAACATTGTGGAATATAGTTTAAATTAGCTAAATATAGCTAAATGTATTTTAAAATGAAAGAATAGCTGAATATATGTAAAAATAGCTGAATATATTAATATAGCTGAAAATAGCGGCATAGATGAATATATAAATAAATAGCAAATCATGATTGAAACTAGACAGAGGATTTCCTGCAGAAAATGCGTTGGAATGCAAAAAAGCTGAAGCTTATAGCTGAAATATTTGAACGAAATAGCTGAATATAGCTGAACATTGTGGAATATAGCTTAAATTAGCTAAATATAGCTAAATGTATTTGAAAATGAAAGAGTAGCTGAATATATGTAAAAATAGCTGAATATATTAATATAGCTGAAAAAAAGCGGAATAGATGAATATATAAATAAATAGCAAATCATGATTGAAACTAGAAAGAGCATTACCTGCAGAAAATGCGCTGGAATGCCAAAAAGCTGAAGCTTATAGCTAAAATATTTGAACGAAATAGCTGAATATAGCTCAACATTGTGGAATATAGCTTAAATTAGCTAAATATAGCTAAATGTATTTGAAAATGAAAGAATAGCTGAATATATGTAAAAATAGCTGAATATATTAATTAAAACTGAAAATAGCGGAATAGATGAATATATAAATAAATAGCAAATCATGATTGAAACTAGAAAGAGCATTTCCTGCAGAAAATGCATTGGAATGCAAAAAGCTGAAGCTTATCGCTGAAATATTTGAACGAAATAGCTGAATATAGCTGAACATTGTGGAATATAGCTTAAATTAGCTAAATATAGCTAAATGTATTCGAAAATGAAAGAATAGCTGAATATATGTAAAAATAGCTGAATATATTAATATAGCTGAAAAAAAGCGGAATAGATGAATATATAAATAAATAGCAAATCATGATTGAAACTAGAAAGAGCATTTCCTGCAGAAAATGCGTTGGAATGCAAAAAGCTGAAGCTTATCGCTGAAATATTTGAACGAAATAGCTGAATATAGCTGAACATTGTGGAATATAGCTTAAATTAGCTAAATATAGCTAAATGTATTTGAAAATGAAAGAGTAGCTGAATATATGTAAAAATAGCTGAATATATTAATATAGCTGAAAAAAGCGGAATAGATGAATATATAAATAAATAGCAAATCATGATTGAAACTAGAAAGAGCATTACCTGCAGAAAATGCGTTGGAATGCCAAAAAGCTGAAGCTTATAGCTGAAATATTTGAACGAAATAGCTGAATATAGCTGAACATTGTGGAATATAGCTTAAATTAGCTAAATATAGCTAAATGTATTTGAAAATGAAAGAATAGCTGAATATATGTAAAAATAGCTGAATATATTAATATAGCTGAAAATAGCGGAATAGATGAATATATAAATAAATAGCAAATCATGATTGAAACTAGAAAGAGCATTTCCTGCAGAGAATGCGTTGGAATGCAAAAAGCTGAAGCTTATCGCTGAAATATTTGAACGAAATAGCTGAATATAGCTGAACATTGTGGAATATAGCTTAAATTAGCTAAATATAGCTAAATGTATTTGAAAATGAAAGAATAGCTGAATATATGTAAAAATAGCTGAATATATTAATAAAACTGAAACTAGTGGAATAGATGAATATATAAATAAATAGCAAATCATGATTGAAACTAGAAAGAGCATTTCCTGCAGAAAATGCGTTGGAATGCAAAAAAGCTGAAGCTTATAGCTGAAATATTTGAACGAAATAGCTGAATATAGCTGAACATTGTGGAATATAGCTTAAATTAGCTAAATATAGCTAAATGTATTTGAAAATGAAAGAATAGCTGAATATATGTAAAAAAAATAGCTGAATATATCAAAATAGCTGAAAATAGCGGAATAAATGAATATATAAATAAATAGCAAATCATGATTGAAACTAGAAAGAGCATTTCCTGCAGAAAATGCGTTGGAATGCAAAAAAAGCTGAAGCTTATAGCTGAAATATTTGAACGAAATAGCTGAATATAGCTGAACATTGTGGAATATAGCTTAAATTAGCTATATATAGCTAATTGTATTTGAAACTGAAAAATAGCTGAATATATGTAAAAATAGCTGAATATATTAATATAGCTGAAAATAGCGGAATAGATGAATATATAAATAAATAGCAAATCATTACTGAAAATATAGAAAAGGCAAAATACCTGCTGAAAAATGTTACAGTTCAAAGTCATTTAATTGAACTGTTGAAAATCCTTGTCGTTTAAATGTATAATTGGAAAAGTTGAAAGGAAAACTGCATTATCTAAACCAGGGGTGTCAAACATACGACCCGACCTGCCACAGTGTCCAGTACAACAGAAGAAAAAAAAAGTTTTTTTTTAAAGTCTGCCGTAGGTGGGGTTTGAACCACTGATCCTTTGCTTCTAAGACGGAGTTGCTAACCACTGATCCACAGGCACAGTTGGTGAGACACCTGATATTGTTGGGTTGCAGAGTGTGTACAAAACCATCTGTTAAACCTCAGAACGTGAACGTCAGTGACGCTGTTAATCCTGACGTCTGTAACCAAAGTGACCTGTACACACGCGCGCACACACACACACGAACGTGCACGCGACCATAATAACAAGTTAGCACGGCCGTTATCGCGCGCGGCCGTTATCGCGCGCGGCCGTTAAGGCGCGGGCGCATCCGTTCGCGAGCGTTTTCACGCGCGGCCGTTTCACGTTAGTGGGCGTTCACGTGTGCTGCCGTTCACGCGTGAGCACGGCCGTTCATGTGCGTACCCGTTCACGCGCGTGCCCGTGTGCACCCGTTCGCGTGTGCGGCCGCTTACGTGCCTGCAGCCTGCAGATGCACAGACCAAAGGGCTGCTGCTGGGGACGGACCGTCTCTCCCATTCAGTCGGACTTCAACACGTCTTATCTGTTGGATTCCTATCGACGGCAGTTTACGGCAGAAGACAAGATTTCCCACGTTTTGAGCTATAAATTATGCCCAAAGAGTATACGGTTTGGAGTAGAGAGCAAGTTTAAAATATGTGTATCGCCAAGTGCTCTCGCTCTGAGTATTACGTCACTCGCTGTGAGCTGCCCAACACACAATAATGAGAAAGGCAGAAAATGTGTGGAAAAAACATAAAACGAAAATGTCGACAGTTTAAACACTATAGGAGATATCAAAAAGATGAGTAATACAATAACAGCTAAACGTTTTGTCAACATTTTAAAGGTGGAATGGTGTCTCTAGCTGACGGCATGACAGAGCCTTTACCTTTTGAAGTTGAAGAGTTGAAAGCGGATTTGAAGATGTTCTTCATTGGAAACCATTCATTTTTATTTTGATAAAAAGCTGAATAATTTTAAAATTTGAGAAAATATGAAAAATGTAAAAGCGTAGATTAATAGCTAAAGGTTTTATCAACATGTGAAATTTTAAATATTGTCTCAAGCTCAACGTATGAAGAAACTGTAAACGTTTGAAGTTGAAGATGATTTGAAGATTTCCCCATTGGGTCCCATTATAAAAAAAATCATAAAAAGCTTAATAATTTGGAAATTTGAAAAGTCAGAAAAATGAAAAGTCATAGCCATCGTCTCCTTAAGTAGCTGAATATTTGAATAATTGAACTTTTTTCTGTAACTGGAAATATGAAGGACTAGTTACGGTCCAAAATACGGATGGAAGAAATAGAAGAAACAGTTTAACTAGAAAGAGCATTTCCTGCTGAAAATGCGTTGGAATGCAAAAAGCTGAAGCTTATAGCTGAAATATTTGAAAGAAATAGCTGAATATAGCTGAACATAGTGGAATATAGCTTAAATTAGCTAAATATAGCTAAATATATTTGAAAATGAAAGAATAGCTGAATATATGTAAAAACAGCTGAATATATTAATATAGCTGAAAATTGCGGAATAGATGAATATATAAATAAATAGCAAATCATTACTGAAAATATAGAAAAGGCAAAATACCTGCTGAAAAATGTTACAGTTCGAAGTCATTTCATTGAACTGTTGAAAATCATTGTCGTTTAAATGTATAATTGGAGAAGTTGAAAGGAAAACTGCATCATCTAAATCAGGGGTGTCAAACATACGACCCGGCCCGCCACAGTGTCCAGTCCAACAGAAGAAAAAAAAAGTTTTTTTGAAAAATTAAAATCTGTCACAGGTGGGGTTTGAACCACTGACCCTCTGCTCCTAAGGCGGAGTTGCTAACCACTGATCTACAGGTGCAGTTGGTGAGAGACCTGATATTACTGAGTGTCTACAAAACCATCCGTCAAACCTCAGAACGTGAACGTCTGTGACGCTGTTATCCTGACGTCTATAACCAAAGTGACCTGCACACACACACACGAACGTGCACGCGACCATAATAACACGTTCACGCGCGAGCACGGCCGTTCATGTGCGCGACCCGTTCGCGTGTGCGGCCGCTTACGTGCCTGCTGCCTGTAGATGCACAGACCAAAGGGCTGCTGCTGGGGACGGACCGGCTCTCCCATTCAGTCGGACCTCAACACGTCTTATCTGTTGGATTCCTATCGACCGCAGTTTACGGCAGAAGACAAGATTTCCAACGTTTTGAGCTATAAATTATGTCCAAAGAGTATACGGTTTGGAGTAGAGAGCAAGTTTAAAATATGTGTATCGCCAAGTGCCCTCGCTCTGGAGTCTGACGTCACCGCTGTGAGCTGCCCAACACACAATAATGAGAAAGGCAGAAAAGGTGCGGAAAAACTATAAAACGAAAACGCCTACAGTTAAAACACTACAGGAGATATCAAAAAGATGAGTAATACAATAACAGCTAAACGTTTTGTCAACATTTTAAAGGTGGAATGGTGTCTCTAGTTGAAGGCATGACAGAGCCTTTCCCTTTTGAAGTTGAAGAGTTGAAACCGGATTTGAAGATGTTCTTCATTGGAAACCATTCATTTTTTTTTTATAAAAAGCTGAATAATTTTGAAAATTGAGAAAATATGAAAAATGTAAAAGCGTAGATTAATAGCTAAAGGTTTTGTCAACATGTGAAATTTTAAATATTGTCTCAAGCTCAACGTATGAAGAAACTGTAAACGTTTGAAGTTGAAGATGATTTGAAAATTTCCCCATTGGGTCCCATTATAAAAAAAATCATAAAAAGCTTAATATTTCAAAGATTTGAAAAGTCTGAAATATGAAAGGTCTTAGCCATCGTGTCCTTAGGTAACTGAATATTTTTATAATTGAACTTTTTTCTGTAGCTGAAAATATGAAAGAGTTGAAGAGGTCCAAAATACGGATGGAAGAAATAGAATAATAATAAAAAGTTTAATAAAGATTTGAAGAACAATAGTTGGAATGCTTGCAGCATTCCAACTAATAAAGATTTGAAGAACAATAGTTGGAATGCTTGCAGCATTCCAACTAATGAGGCAATGTCGCCATCTGGTGGATTTACCAAGCAGATGCTTTTTAAAACATAGTTCAAATATCTTAGCGTCTGTGTCAGGTTTTACTGATTTATAATATCACGTCTACATTGATTACTCTTACATTCAGCTGCAGCCTGGTGTCACACAAGTACACTCACATACAAGGAATAAAAGATTAAAAGAGCATTTATTGTCATTATGCAACACAGGGATGCGCAACAAAATCCAGTTGTAGCTTATTTGTAACACAACAAACACATGACAATGCAAAACAAATAGGAAAAATGTAATTTGACTAGTACCATGAAGTATATTAAAGGTTGTAAGAGTAAAATGCTTAAAGCACTTTGTTTTACTGTTAATATGAGAATAATGAAAAAAAAGTCATGATAAAATAGCTATAACTTTGTGATTCTGTTATGGTTAGCAGAGAAAGCCGAGCAGGCCCTGAAGGCCCACCACTGGATTCATTCAAATTATATACATATATATATAGATATAAACAATATAAAAATAGATGTTGTTCTTAAGGGCAGCATCTGAATCTTGTTCTGTACTATAGGGGTCATTCTGTATTTCACATAATCTACATTATACATGTATGGATTAATCATTCAGTACTTCACATAATATACATTATAGATGTATGGATTAATCATTCAGTATTTCACATAATCTGCATTACAGATTCATATACACGTATGGATTATTTCATGTACACACACAACATAAGGACGGCAGCCTTTGCACTCGTTCCACAGTGTCTCTCTATCGTATGTTGGCCTGTCGGGAGCCAGGCTGCAGCATCTGAGATGTAAAAATGAATCGAACAGCTTTTCTAAACCAGGGGTAGAAAAGGGCATAGATGATGGGGTTTAAACAGGAATTAAAATATATTAAAAAATTAAGGATGGTGTTGGTTGAAGAAATGGTGAAGTTGGTGAAATGTGTGAGAGTGAAACAGTAAAATGGAGAGTAACACATCAGAAACACAAGTATGAGAACGCCGAGAGCCCTGGCCGCTTTTCTCTCAGATTTCTTAGCCGTCACAGTCGTGGAAAGCTTGAGTGAGACACCTGCGATGTGAGACCTCATGCTTCGAGCCTGAGACACAGACACCAGAAATACTCTCATATTCAGAACGATGATGACAGAAATGGGAATAAGGAAGCAGACGGTAAGATCAACAAGTCCTTCAACCTGGATCACACATTCACCGTAGCAGGATTTGTATTTGCCCGGGTGCTTCAGGTTATCAAATGAAAAAGTTAAGGCATAGGAAAAAGAAAAACCCCAACAGAGTAAAACACATACTGTCACAGCTTTAAGAGTGACTTTGGTGAAGTAATGCAGGGGGTCACAAATAGCCACATAACGGTCGACAGAAATGAGCACCATGTTTCCCACGGAGGCAGTGAGTATGACGAAAAATAGAACATAATACAGTGAACACATGGGGTCACCCAGCATCCAGCAGGTCTCTTTCAGGAGGATTTCTACCGGCTGCACCAAGATGCCGACAAGAACATCTGAGACAGCCAGAGACAGAAGCAGGAGGTTGGTGGGGGTGTGGAGCTGCCTGCATCGAGGGAAGATCAAACACTGTTAACACAATTAATTAGCAAATATGATCACTAACAGTCACGCAAAAAGCAGTAATGATCAAAAAGTATGATTTCCGCAAATATTAAGACCCGTGTATAGCAACATATTTATCATATACTTAAAAATGTTATTTGCCTGAAGTGTGAGATGGAGATGATGACCAGCAGGTTGAGAGCCACAGTGAGAAGAGAGATGATGGACAGCATGAAGTAAATCAGCACAGTGCCAGACGGCGGAGGCTCCGGCTTCTTACAGGAAGAGTTAGGGAGTTGTGGAAAGCAGAGTTCAACTCGGTCCAACTGCATTGCCAGAGACATGAGAAGGGAAGCTGCTTAGTACTAGCAGCTTCTGCCCAAATGTCTTCATCACACAGCTTATCTACTGCCCCCCCCCCCCCCTCCCCACCTCCTCACCACTAAGGCCACCTCCACCACCACCCTTGACCCCACCCTCCATCTCCCTTTTCCTTGTATCCGTCCATCTCATTTAATTTCAAGATAGGATTTTTTGTTACAATGATTTTATTGCTTGTATTTCCTTGGTTTTCTCAATAAAAAACAACTGTTGGCCTAGTGTAAAATAGCATGAATGTTGACAAGGTCATAGCCGGGATCATGCTGAACAGGATTGGGCTGAAAATTAACAACATTAAGGACATTTTCAATGTGTTGATATACAATAGAACTACTTCAAACTGTACATAGTTGTACTAATACGCACAGTCGGGACCAGATTAAAAGGAAATCAGTTGCGCTTTTCCTTCTACACTAAAAACACAATTTTCTATATTGCTAATAAATATAGATGGAGGCCCCGAAAGTCTCCAAATGTCACAAAAAAAATATCATATTGTGAGAGACTCTGAAAGGTATGTCTTAAATAAATACCTACTTATTTAGTAAGGTCTAATACCGCGTTCACACCAAAACAGTTGTGAATATTTGCGACGCTATTTTGCTTGATTTATTCGCTCGACTCTTCATGTGATTAATTCACTTTTTCGCCACCAATTGCGGCGGAAAGGTGGCGCGGCTACGTTACCTTAAGATACCAGCACATAGGCTCATGAGCTAACCTAAACTGACTCGGTCACGTTTCTGTTGCTAGAAGCACATAGCCTCACTAGCTAACCTAAACTGACCGGTCACGTTCCTGTAGCTAGCAGCACATAGCCTCACTAGCTAACGTAAACTGACCCGGTCACGTTTCTGTTGCTAGAAGCACATAGCCTCACTAGCTAACGTAAACTGACCCGGTCACATTCCTGTAGCTACCAGCACATAGCCTCACTAGCTAACCTAAACTGACTCGGTCACGTTCCTGTAGCTACCAGCACATAGCCTCACTAGCTAACCTAAACTGACCCGGTCACGTTCCTGTAGCTACCAGCACATAGCCTCACTAGCTAACCTAAACTGATCTGGTCACGTTCCTGTAGCTACCAGCACATAGCCTCACTAGCTAACCTAAACTGACTCAGTCACATTCCTGTAGCTACCAGCACATAGCCTCACTAGCTAACCTAAACTGACTCAGTCACATTCCTGTAGCTAACAGCACATAGCCTCACTAGCTAACCTAAACTGACCCGGTCACGTTCCTGTAAAACAGTTGTCAGTTCTGATATCGACCATGGAACATTCACAACTGATTCTGCGTTACACAGCTCTGATTCCTCCAGGACGAGTGTCTGTATGAAGCCGCTTCCAGCGCTGCTTCATGCGGACCGGCAGCCATGTTGAATTCTCATACGCCGGGACGGCGGTGATGTCGGGCGGAGCTTCTCAACGCTGATTGGCTTTTGCAACTCAGCGTCGGGCGAATTTTTCGCCGGAGTTGAAATATTTTAACTCTAAAATGCGAAAGAGTGAATATTCAAAACGCTTTTTCGCTTCATTCATGCCGCCCGGCAAAGAATTTGCTTTTTTTTTTTAATTTTTAACTGTGGCACCATTTTTCCAGATGTTGCCTGTTTACGCAACTTCAAATAGTTAACAACTCCAGCAGATTTATTTCCAGCTTTTTTGTTAACTTCAGTGGAATTACTGGACATTGTCCTCAAAGGTGCACTCACCTTAACTCACGCGGTGAATCGGCGTCGGTCGAGGGAAACTTGCCGGCGCGCTTGTGTCGTCTCCGGAAGCGGGAGAACCCGCACAGCTCAACTCTGTGAAGACGGTGGAGATGGTTGTGGATTACAGGAAGAACGCTAAAGAAATTCAACACAATAGGAAAAGATTCAACATTTGACGTAATAAAGGTCTGAGCGATATGTGAAAGCAGAGCTAGGTTTGCACCGGGTCAGATTAAAAGGTCCTCTGAGCAATTAGGGCAAGAACACCTGGACGCAAACTGACCTCACAGCTACAACATCCCATAAACTCCTATCCTAAATGTGCTGTGAGCAAATGATAATATTATAAAACGTAATATGTCCCAATCACATTGCTATGCTGCTTAAACATAAAGGATGACTTAACCTTTTGGAAACTGTGCAAAAATCCTCCCGCTCCCATTTTAATACCCAGCATGCCCCATTCAGACAAGCATTTGGCATAAAATACGTAATTTTTCCATTTTTAAATTGAACGACTCAGTTTTTTGACTGAAACTTCTTCTTAACAGGACAAGACTTTGTTTTATTGTGATTGTTGTTGCAGATTCTGATTCTTTAGGTCCTAATCTTTCCAAAAAGGTGTCGTATTGACGCTCCAGGAGGCATTTTTGGGGAATCTGGCTCATATCATGCTGGATGTTCATAGTTATGATCAAAATATCTTTTATAAGTGTTTTTTTTTTGCAGTTATACATTTTTTTCAAGACTTTGCTGAACAAATGCATACAATAAACAGAAATATTGGAATTAATTTGGTGTTCTTATGAAGACTCAAACAGGGAAAAGGAGGTCTGGAGCCAGGCCTCTACAGCTACGCAAGAAAGCACATTCAGTGTGTTTAATGTCACCGAATTACTACATTAATTCATTCGCTGTTCATATGTTGTGTTATCAGGTATTTCAGCTGTTTAGTGGGTTTTCTCCATATGAAGCAGAGTCCATTCGCCAATGAAAGATATCCTTTTTTAGAATTTCAGCATTGCATTTTCTGTGATTTGTCATGAAGATCATGTGACGTGTTCATATTTCCATGAACTTAGTGAAAAACAACAACAACCTCTGTTAGCTTTGAATCGTCGGTCTGTTTGGCAACAACGGTTGCATCAAGTGTTGTTGTGAGCGCTCCTTTCAGAGCTCAGTCACACCTCTGATTGCAATGACGTCATCATGCGACATTAATGAGAGCAGGTGTGAAACCTGTCCGAGCCAGAGCGGTGCAGAGCGGCAGTTAATGGGCTGTTCAGCCCATTGGGGTCTTGTGTGTGTTCTTGTGTCCATAACGACGACAACAAACTCTGAAGTTGTGTACAGCGACAGTTTTCCAAACTGAAACAAACACGTCTCTGCGTGCAGACGGCAGATAACATGGTCGCATTTATTATTCTTTGATTAAGAGCTTAAAATTGGTATTATCATGTGAGCATTGACAACGCTTACATTGAGCTCTAGTGTGGTATCGCAAAAATATACTCATATGCAGAACTGTGAGGACAGTAAAGGGAATATTCAAGTTGCAGGAGTACTTACTGTACTACACAGTCCTGCAATAATACGATCTGATGGCGATGAATACCCAAAGAAACAATTAAATCAGTTGGACTGAACTGCCCTCGCTCTCTGTGCGTCCTGCTGACAGAAATAAAGTTTCTGAGGCTCCACGCCGTCTCGTTCAGCGCACCGTCAAAGGTTGGACCTCTAAATTGTGCCATTAGCTGAGAGATTGAGATGCCAACGGTACAAAAAAGCCCCACGCTGGACCAGAAGAGACTTGACATTGAGCGAGAGCTTCGCCTGGACGCCCTTCACTTCCCCTCCCTTTCTGTTCCACCGTTATTCATGTGAGGGCCTTCATGACGGGGAAACACCGAGGCAGAGGCTGGGTGTCAGGTTTAAATGTTTGTTGTTGGATTTGATCTCAACAAGAGATGCACTATTGTGTGAGTAAACAGACCCGTACCGTTGGGTTTGACGAGTGTGACGAACGTTTGAACCCTGAACTAAACAGACGTCACTCGGCAAAGTACATTCATAATTTGCCTTTTAGTAAGTTGTGGAAATCAGTGGTGGAGAAAGAATTCTGATCCTTTTCATTAAAAGTTCCAACCACTTAAAAAACGTACTCCATTACAAGTCAGATTTTCTATTATTCTATATAGTATTGACAAAGTTGTCCCCTATGTTTAAATGTATGTTTAAATACCCCAAGGACCCAGAACGATAATCTCAGCGATGCATATATTTGAAAGTTAAGACTTTATTTGATGTAACTTAAAGTTACAAATGAATGCAGCGTTACTTCTGTTCTCTGCGGACGTTAAAAAGCAAACCATTGAGATACTTTGCATTTTAAAAAAAACCCACCTTTTAGGCGTTTTTGATTTTTCCCTAAATTCTAAATTACAACACTAAAACATAAATCAAATATAATTGTTTTTACTAATTATATTTGTTCGTCCACGTCAGCATTTTTACAATGCCGACGCAGACGTCTGGACAGTGGGAAGAAAAGCTGCGTGAATCAGAAAAAGTAAATGACTTACTCTTAAGAATTCACACAACCCCTTCTGGCGTTTAGATTTTGTGAGCCAAAACTCACAAAATTTAAGTTATATATAAGAAAAATTGTGTAAATACCATCCTACTATCTTATGCTGTGTTCACACCGAACATGTCAAGATTTCGATGCCTGTCGAGATTTCATGTAAAGTCAATGCACAGCCGCGTCGAAGCTGCGGAGACGCGGATTTTCCAGCGGGCGGCGCGTCAGACGCGTAGAAGCAGCACGAACAGCACGTCAGACGCGTAGAAGCAGCACGAACAGCACGTCAGACGCGTAGAAGCAGCACGAACAGCGCGTCAGACGCGTAGAAGCAGCACGAACAGCGCATCAGACGCGTAGAAGCAGCACGAACAGCGCGTCAGACGCGTAAAAGCAGCACGAACAGCACGTCAGACGCGTAAAAGCAGCACGAACAGCACGTCAGACGCGTAGAAGCAGCACGAACAGCGCGTCAGACGCGAAGAAGCAGCACGAACAGCCCGCAGATCGCGTAGCGAACTCGGGTCGACGCGCGAGTTGAAATTTCCAAACTCCGGCTGCAAAAACGCGTGAGTCATAGTTGCGTCAGCCAATCAGCGTTGAGATGGTCCGCTCGTCACCGCCGTCCTGACGGTGCTGAATCAAACTGCTGCCGGTCACCCGGAAGGAGCTGACAGCGGCTTCATTCAGGCTGTTGTGGAACAACCGAGACTATTGTGAACCCAGACACCATGGAGGTGATGTTCACACGTGTCTGTTACTTCCACAACAAGATTAAAGCAGATGTAGTGATTGTTTCATGTATAGACTATCACGGGAAAGATCGCTCTTTTCACGGAGAAAAGCAGCGGAGATAAGCCACGCCCCCTTTGTGGCGCCGCGATTAGTCTTGCTGCTTTTGGTGTGAACACTATTTCTCCACGCACGCCAAAAAACCTCGACCTGCATCGAGATTTTTTTGACGCGTTTGGTGTGAACGCAGCATTACTCCTTCAGGAACAGACTAATTTACAGAAACTTCTCTTATTTATAACCTTCACCCCTTCAGAGAACACGGATCACCTGAATCCTCCAGGGTGACAAACCCACAAAAAAAAAGAGTGAAGTTATGCAAATGTTTCTGTTGGAGTGAGATCTAACAAAGTAGAACGTGTACTCTTTCAGTGAACATTCACATAACCTCTTGTTAACATTTTGTAAGAAAACCAGAAAAACTCACAAAATATATATAAATAAGAAAAAGTTTAGTAAATTAGTCAGACAGACTAATCCACACCACTTTCTCTTATTTATAGCCTGGGGCCTTTCCAGGAGGAAATGTTTGATAATCTGACATGTGAAACAGTAAATGCCTTACTGAGTCTCTGACAGACTAATTAGCATAACGGCCTGTACTTAATATTGTTAGGAATACTCCAACAAACACACATATATAAACAAAAAAAGGTTTTGTAAATTAGTCATCTGAGAGTAAATCCCTTACTCCTTCAGGAACAGACTAATTTACACAACCTTGTGTTATGTATAACCTGGACCACCCGGAGGAAAGGGATAAACCTCCGGGGGGAGACGGCCATCAGCGGATGGGCACCATGCCCATGAGAGCTGAAGTCCATGTGGTCTTTCGGGTGATTTTGTCGGGGGGCTCGTCCAGTTAACCTCTCTGCACCGAACCCCTTCTTTCTGACCAGAAAGGGTCTGTGCGATGTCTGAGGAGCACAGCTGACGTGTCCTCCTGCTTGATGAAGAGTGCAGTGGACTGCAGATCAACCAGCAAATCCCTCAGAGCATCATGGTCTTCCCATGCATCATACGGCGGGGAGACGATCATCAGCTCGTACGCCTCCTGCACATATGCGCTGTCCTCCATGTGCTCCGTCAGGTGACACATCGTGATGAAATCGTGTCGGAGGGCCTGGGCGGGTGTCAACCTCATTTCCGAATCCGGAGAGAGGAGCCACTCCAGAAGGTGCGAAAACTCCATCTTGTCTTTGCGTTCGATGAAGTCCCTTGGTCTTGAATGGGACTTTATCGCTTCTTCCAAGCTCCCAACTGTGTCAAAACACCACTCGCCCGGTTGCGGCAAGACCCCGGTTGCATCCCTGTGCTCCGCTGGTGTTTTCAGTCTCCGTGTATGATAGTAGGGGGAGGGCTGTTCTTTCTGGAAGAACGCCGTGGTGTTAGTCCCTACATCGAGCACATGGTCCCCTGGCTGACCGAGGAGACTGCAAACGGTCTTCATGGTGTCGTATGTCGATTGTCCGCAGAAGATGTCCTTGCCAAAAAACAAAAAGGCCAAGGTACATCCAAGTCCCCACATGTCGACGGCTTCACATACGGGTAGGCCCAAGTCCACCTCCGGAGCTCTGTAGCCTACCGGCTGCATGATGGCACCTGTCTTGACTTCGGAGGCCGGCCTGGCCAGACCGAAGTCAATCAGTTTGACTTTGAAGGGCTCATCCTCCTGATTTACCAACATGACATTGTCAGGTTTTAAATCGGTGTGGATGATGCCAACTCCCTTCAAAGCTTCGAATGCGACCAGTAGCTGACGCGCTATCGGACGGATCTCGTTGAGAGTCAGCGGTGCCCGTCTCTGCACCACGAGATCCCACAAGCTCGTGTCCAGCATTTCAAAGGCAACACAAGGCATGTCCTGCTCTACAAAACTGTCTTTGTACTCCAAGAGGTTGTTCTTAACAGGGTCAAGGGTCCTAAGGTTCTGTAACATGTTCACCTCTTCGATGTGGTCATTAAGGTCCATATGGATCTTAATGGCCGTCGTCTCAGAGGTTCGCAAGTTTACACACTTCACAACCTTGCCAAAACACCCTTCTCCGATGAACTCCAATGCAAGATACTCTGTCGACTTGTTGCAGAAAACATTTTCCTTTCTGACTTGAAGGGGCACAAGCGTCGAGGAAGTCATGTTTTCTAGCAAATGTTTCCAAAAGGAACTCCAAGTTGAGTAGAATAACTGCTTGCAAAGTTCGTGTGGTGAGAGATGGATTGTGTGTGTACATATGAGCTCTCGTTCAACAAAGACATCAAAGCCATCACACAACTAAACAGATCGGAATGTTTGTTCTGGAACATCAGCCATGTGACCTGATCACGTGATCAGCAGACTCTGCATGCTAAATTCTTATTTTTCTTCAAAATGAAGATGCTTTACTTTACTCTTTTATAGTGATACTTCCTGTGAAATAGTTTTTCGGCCAAGTGCCCTCTAACCAGCACAAATCATGGTGTTAAGGTATGGTGGTCTACGGTGGCTTAGATAGCACAAAAGGCATTCAAACGTGATTTCCCAATATTCAAACAGCTATAAAAACATATTCTTGAATTTGTAAAGTGAAATTACAACACAGTCTTGTTTAGACTGACCCCTGCCATGCACATGTGTATGGCCATGAGATTTTACTGTACAGTTTTGGAGACAATTGAATTCAAAGTCAGCTTAAATTAAATAATGATATTCATAACTTCACCATTTCCACACAGGAGAGAAACCATTTAGTTGGTCCGTGTGTTGTAAAATATTTTCCCACTGGAGGCCTCAGAGTACCATATTACCCCACTAGAGAGCCTGCCTCCTACCTCCTACTTCCTGTCTCCTACCTCCTACCATGGCTCTGCTTCCAAAAATGTGGGAAGGCAGCGACAATACAACGAGGTGACGCTAAAATCATGGGCTAAACACACACACACGGATACGAATATACAAAATACACGCCTGGGAAAAACAATGACGCACTCTACTGTTACTGTTGACACTGTTTGTCCTGCAGGGGGCGCTGTTGCCCCACTTAATACGTGAGCTCTGATCAGACACACAAAAGGTCCACACACTCACCGTCATATCTTCAGAAAAATATGCAGGTGTTTGGTGTAGTGGGGGGGAAAAGGAGCGACGGCAATATGAGCCCGTTAAGGTAAACAACAACAACAACAACAACAAAAAACAGCGGGGCTCTGGAAGAAGACAAGCTGACATTTGACCAAGCGGGAAATGTAAAAAATGAAACTTAAATTGTATTTTTGCATCAGTATGGACTGCTGGAAATTATACACACACACACACACACACACACACACACACTCACACACACACACAGATGAAGCCACAGCCACACAGTCACAACCATAAGTGATACTCCAGAATGATTCAATAACTGTAACTGTAATGTTGCTGTAATCAATATCTTTCATAAAAATAGCAGTGGGGAAAAAGCAGTAAACCTCCACTGTCAAGAACCGCTTTGTGATCTCATCTTGATAAAGAAACGTCTCTGAATGGAGCACAACACACGTCTCTGTTTAACGATCTCTTCATCTCGTTTCTGTGATGGTTTAACATTTTTTACACCGTTCATGTCCAACGTTAAGACAGACATGAAGCTGCAGTTCTCCGTGTGGACACTAGATGGCAGCAGTGAGCCGTCCTCACAGCGTGTTTACCTTCCCTTTCTTTTATTTGACTCAATCTTAATCCTTTACATCCGATACGGAAATTAGTGAAACTACAATGAGGACTGGATCACATCTTTAAGTTTGATCCTGTTTCCTCCATGAACATAACGCGAGAGGACTGGACTTCTAGTGGAGACAACTCAAGGTTCAATGTTGATTTATTGTCATTGTGCAACGCGGAGTTACATAACAACGCGACAAAAAAAACACACAATAGGCGATCGACTGCGACGTCCTGAGAAGTGAACTCGTTCATAAAGAAGCGGCAACAAGAGAAGAAGAAGTGAGTCAGAGAAGAGAGAGTTTCTGATGGTTGTGCAATGTGACAATAAGAGCAGACACACACACTGGTCCCACACACACACACACCAGCCCCACAAACACACACACACATTAGCCCCACACACAACCACACTAGCCCCACACACCAGCCCCACAAACACACAAAAACTAGCCTCACAAACACACACTAGCCCACAATGACTAAATGGCAAGAGGTCGGTCTCCAAGGCAATCGGTGGGCCGGCCCTGAGGCAAACAGGAAGTGGAGCGAGAACCGAGAACAGCAACTGAAACTGAAACAGCAGTGTGTGTGTGTCTCTATGTGTGTGTGTGTGTGTGTGGGGGGGGGGAGGTGGGGGGGGGAACGAAGGAGACGTCCGCTTTCAAAAGAAGCTGTAACACACACACACACACACACACACACACACACACACACACACACACACACACACACAGGGTTTCCCCCTCAGAACACAAGGTTTTCAGTTTGAATCTGTCCTCGCCCTCAGACGGGTGAATCATTTTTCCTGGTGGGATGAAAAAAACGGTGAAAAACAATAAAACATATTCATAAAAAAGTAAAAGGAAACTCAGCAGAAACCGCCACAGAATAAATAAAAAAAACTGTCTTTATTCAGATTTACATGTTGATTCACAGACAGGCCGTGGGGTTAGGGGTCAAGGGTCAGGGGTCGGTTCTCTTCTCCTTCTCCTCGGCTTCCCACCACCAGCCGCTGTCGGCGGAGAAGCCGTCTGGATCCACGCGATCAAAAAAAACATGATTACATCTCGTCGACATCCAAATCTTTGGCTGCAACGACGTCAACGTCCCTTTTTTTTTAATCTACTTGTAAGTGCACTTGAGAGATTCCTTTGCGTTGAAGCGGTCGGGGCTTTGAGGCAGAGAGTCACTGCTTCTGTACTTTTAAAAAATGGGATGATGGGGATGCGACCAAATCTGCCAGAAGAGTTAAACTGCATGAGCGAGGTGCTGCGTGTGAGCCACAAGGACTGAAAGCAGGAAGAAAAGGCACGCGGAGGGAAGCGTCTGCTGTCGAGTTCGACTCAGCGAGTTTGTGAAACAGTGTTGTGCGTCCAGTGTACGTCTCTCTAGTGGTTCGGCTGGAAAAAGCGTGGCGGATCCCTATTCGTCCTATTTTGTTTCTTCTTCTTCCTGCGGGAACTTCCTGTTTTGAGCAACCACAAAGAAAGCGAGGACTGTGCTTTTTAGCCTGCTAGCTTTTAGCCTTGTAGATGCTAACTAACACAAGTAGCGTTTCTGATATTCAGAAGTCATAACTTAACACTACATTTATATATATATATATATATATATATATATATATATAGGGGGGGATAAATTCATATGTCGCTAAGCAATGTTGAAAACCATCCCGCTTGCTCCAGTAATACCTCGTAAAAACAGACAGAAAACGTGAAATATTTTTCCATTTTGCGGCTGCAGTTCATCATTCTGTGCACGCGTTTGCATTTAAGGCCTCGATATATATTTATATATACACACACAAATATCTTTAAAAGACGTCAGCATTAAGGCGATCGGGCAGTCTGTGCTCTGACCTCGTGGAGGATGAAAGAAACGAGAGGAAAGACTTGGACCTCGTGAAGATAGGACTTCCCTCGTTCCTCGCCGTCGCAGCGAGACACTCGCTTCAAAAAACGTGCAGATCACGACTCGCTTCCTTTGTTCCTCGAGTTGAAGCTGGACGTCTGGAGCCCTGAGATTCAGCCTCCTTCCTCCAGACCCCGCCAGCTTCCAGGTCTACACTCGCACGCATCAAAAAGGCACACATCTTCCACAAGAAGACACACACACGCTGTCCGTAAGGTGCTGAAGCGACACATACATACCAGCTATGTACATTATTACCGGCAGGAGGCCGAAGGAGGGAGGAGAGCACGCGGTGTTCAGTCCGTCCGCCCCGTCGTCCTCTCCGTCCGTCTGTCTGTTGGCGGGTTACATTGTCCTGAGGTTCTCCAGACAGAAACACACACACATGCGCACAAACACACACACGCTCTCCACTGTACGGGGCCAATCAGGGCTCCAGGATGATTGTCAAGTCTTTTTTTACCTCGATGTCTCGCTGCTTTGTGTTCTTTATTAGTGCCGCGTGTCGCGCCTACAGACGGCAGGCGATGTGATCCAATACTTATAGGAGGTGACATTTGTTAAAAAAAATAATTAAAAAACAACTTCCTGTGTCAAAACATTAGTTTGATTGGAGACTGTACACGCCTACATCCTCACATCCAGCCGCTGTGTTGGGATTTTTTTAGTTTCAAAGGCAATACTTACTCAAAGAATAACTAAAAGCCGCTTTTCTTTCATTTCATTACATAGAAGTGGCACATTTTCTATTTAAATTGGACATAATGTGTTTCAGCACGAAGCAGCAGAGGACACATAACCCCCCTTATGGTTTCTACAATTAAAAAAAGGGCAGATCTAGTCCGACACGGACGGCGGACAAACGGGATGCGACCACAAGTCCGAAAAAAAACAACCATTTTGATTCTACCCCTCCAAACAAAAAACGTCGAGGCAGAAAGCCGAGAGGATCCGTCGCCACCGGACGGACGCTGCAAAAAATATCAAAAGGTTTTTCTGAAGCTCGCCCGAGTTGAGGTCGGAGAGATCAAAGTGTCTCCGTGGTTCCTATGCCCTGGAAGCAGCGCCGACGCTTCCTCGTCCGGGGGTCGGAGGTCAGGAGGGAGTCACGTCCGAGGTTTTCATGATGACGCTGGCGCGCATCTCGTGGTTGTGGCTGGCCGCCGCCGCCGCGGCGAGGGGGTTGTCGCCGTAGTCCACCGTCCAGCCGTCCGTGTGGTAGCTGATGAGCGGGGCGGGGTCTCGCGTGCTGGTCACCCGGAAGTTGGGCTTGCTCGCGCTAACGAAGCTCGCCATGCCGGGGAGAGGACACGTGGGGAGTCTGAGGACAGAGGTGGTGTAGCTCCGCCTCCAGCCGGCGCCGACCTGTCAGTCAAAACAATGGAGGAGGAGGAGGAAAGAAGAAGGAGAAGAAGATGAAGAGCATAAGCAAAAACACAGGCTCCAAAGCCTAATATCTAACATGTCAAGAAGTGTAAATGTTACTAGTTATATATACGTAATACTGAAAAAAATTATATATACACAAATATGTATATATGTGTGTGTGTATGTATGTGTACGGATATATTTAAAAATATATTTATTTATTGCATAAAGAGAGAGAGAGAAATATATCAAGTACATGTCTCTGTATTACTATTATCAGTGGTGAGAGTACAGGGTACTTATCTATGTCCTGTG
>NW_027175821.1:859132-911632 GCF_023055335.1 Clinocottus analis
GAGGATGCTTCGTAGAAGCTTCCTCTGGCCTGACTGAATGGGAAACTCCTACAACTTGGATCAGTTGGTGTTTCATCAAAGACATTGGAAGATTCTTTGATTTTACACAGAGAACCGGTGTGTGTGTTTGTGTGTGGCTTGAAGATGAGAAAGCACTGAGTGCATGATTAGACTTCTCACCAGTGTGTATGGCCCATCTCATGAAGAGCGGAGCATCTTTCTCCAGGTCCCAGCCGTGACGTGCCGCATGCATCCACGGGATCTGGAAGATTCGCTTTTCCTACAGACGTTTACGTTTGGTCAGCGCTTGACAAATAATATCATCCTGTGAGTCTGTGTGTGTGTGTGTGTGTGTCTGTGTGTACTTACTTTGTTAACCCATTTGAGTCCTGGTATCTGACAGGAGTCAATCTGTTCCTCCAGCCAAGGTCGCATCCTCATTCTCTCTACTGGCATCGTGTCCTGCGAGCACACACACACACACACACAAACACAAACACACACATAGATATCTATTACAGATAATATTTGTATGTTAAATGATAAATTACATTGGAATTATCTCTCTTTAAACGTTTCTCTCTTCTAGTACATTACGACGGTTTCGTTTCCATCAAGGGGAACAAAAACAAAGGTTGTAATTAGAAGCCAGCGCTTAAAGGAACAGTGTGTAACCGTCACAGGGATGTATTGGCAGAAACGGGAATAGAATATTAATAAAGTATATTACTTTAGCGTACGCTGACATAAAAACGACAATGCTTGTGTTTCCGGAAAGCTCAAGATGAGGCGATCCCACGCACGGAGGCGCCACCGTGGTCCTATATACGGTAACCTAGAGGACAAATCAAAGTTTGGCCCGCCATGTTTCCACTCGTGAGAAGTTTCAGTCGGTTGCAATCCATGACCTCTCGCTAGATGCTGCCTAATCCTACGCGATACACCTTTTCAGGTTGCTTTTCATACACACAACCCACCCTTTGAGAGCAATACAATAAAAAATAAAAGGGAGAGTTCCTACCATTAGATCTGTGGCTGTAAAGATAACGCTGCCTCCGAGCCCATGACAGCGGACTCACTTATCTCCACTGCACCTGCAGCTGCGTCGTCTACGCAATGACTGTTTATTGTCTGACTGCGTAGCATCATGGATTACATATTTTAGAAGGCGAGGCAGGCGGTGCGGACGACAGAAAGAAATGGAGGAAAGATAACGAATGCAGCAGGTTTTTTTTTTAGCTCAGTGTGCAGAAAAAAGCGTCGCTCAGCGGCCCCGCCACACTTGATTTAGGAGCACAGAGGGTTATGATCTCAGCAGGCCGATCAAAGTCCGGTCAGCAGCACAGCAAGGGCCGACACACTCCCCGCACTCGGTGGTTTGAGTCCGCCGGTGCCAGAGCGAGAGCTCCCCAACAGGTCGGACAGGGTGACATGCATGGCACGGCATCAGGCACAAAAAAAAATATTAGCCCTTTTTTATGAGCCGCTGCAGCCAGCTTACTTACGGGAACAATCTGCACACTAATTATACACTACAACAATCAGCTTCGGTGCCATTGTGGCTAAATGTGAGATTTGCAGAAGAATAAAAAAGGTGGTGATATGACTATAAATATTGTTTAAATTGTTGGATTTAAACTTTATCTAGGTGGATGAGTGAAAACAGAATCAATGCAAGCTAATGAATACATTAAAAAAAAAGGTAAGATAAGTCGTTAACTCAGTGTCACACCAACACAGTGAGTTGTAGTAACATATACAGGGTTCATACATATTGTGACCAATGGATTTCCATGACTTTGAACCAAATGTCTGTGAGCAAACATTGTGTAAAATAATGTGTGTAAACATTAAAAAGTGACAAAATGTAGTATTTAAACTAACAATGAGGATTCAAAGCATACAGTAAACCTTAAATGATACAAATGAATGAGAGACAATAGTTTGATTAAAAGAATAAACATTTATATAGATGCCTGTATGTATGCTGCTTATATTTTGAGCCTCTTTCTTTTAAAAGCAGATTCATTATTTCAAACTCATCGTAAATGAACGTCATGAAAACATGAATACAACACATTTACAGGACTTTTACAACACTTTTGGAGTTTTATTATTTTTTTCCCAAAGACTTTTCCAGTGTCTGGAAATAACCATTTTATAAAACTCCATGACTTTTCCAGGGTTTCCATGACCGGAAAGAACCCTGACATAGTGTTTATTGTCTGCATTCAACAGGTATGATCATCCAGCAGCAGCCAGGTATGTGAGGAACCAACTTAAATAAGATTAAATCAACACTGAACTTACAGTACAGCGCAAGTGGCGGGCTTTCTGACAGCACTCGGAATTCCCCTCACCTGCACGAACACCTGAACACCGCATGAATAACGTTACACTCGAACCTCACACAACAGCTAAGCTAGATACACAACTGTTTTAGCAACGTCAAACTGTGACTGAATGAACACGTTTTCGAGAATGAGCATAACACACGTCCTGGGGACATTAGCTGTGTGACTTCTGTGAGATGTTGACAGGTATATTTTAGTATTTATTTTTCAGCGAGGTAAACCGTCTGTGTGTTTAGCGGGCGGACCCACAACAAGCGAGGAGGCAAAAGTGAAAATAAAATGCAATGAGCGAGAGTCAACAACAACAACAACAGAGAGAGAGAAACTACAGTCCCACTTTCACTTGCACGTCGAGCTAGCGAAGCCGTCATGTCCACAACAGCGTTAACATGCGGAAATAACATGGAGAAGAAGGTTGTACCTGTTCGGTGTGTGGACGGCCTGTGAAGCCTCTCTCACGGTGCCGCTGTCACCGCGACAAGCGCCGCTGGAGTCCGACAAGTTAAAGTTGTTTGTGTAGAGAGAGAGGAAAGAAAGGAGGAAGAGGAAGAAGAGAAAGAAGAAGAAAGAAAAAAAGGAAAAGGGCGGCCGTCGTTTATTTCTCTTTCTGCGTCCAGACCGAAAGCAAAACAAACGGCTGCTTCGGGAAGTGGGGGCTCGCGCTTGGAAATCCCCCTTCCCTCTCTCGCGCTCTCGCTCTCGCGCTTTGGGGGTCGATCAGAGCTCGCGAGCGGCGACCGACGCGGAAGTCACTTCTTTTTTTTCTTTCTGGCCCGCGTGTGCGCGCGCGACCGGAACTAAGTGGACTCACTCTGATTCACATTTCAGAACCTGAATCAGAATCGGAACCGTTTATTTTTTTATTGCAAAACATTAAACAGACGAGACCATCAACAACAACAGTAGATATTAAATTAGGTAAAATATAATAAGTAAGTTTTATGTACGTGTAATGTTAAAGTGTAATGATAGTGTGAAGGGATGTTGAGCAATTATTTGTTCAATGGCTTCAAATTGGGGCTACGTGAGATTTAAAATATATATAAATTAGCATCTGCCTATTGTATTATAAATTAAGTGGAGTCACATTGCCACGGTGATATTGTAGTGTATGGCAATATTAAGTGATTGTTGTCTTTTTTTAATTAAAGTCATTTCCGGGGACCGCCCATTTATTTTTATTCGTCCTCCTCGCAAACATAGACGATCTTTGAAGGTGGATTTCATTTTCACTTCCTCCTGTGTCTCCTCCTCTCCTCCCCTTTCCGCGCGACTGCTGCTGGAAACGAAACAAGAAACTTGTGCGTGTGCGTGTGCGTGAGAGAGACAGCCCACCTGCAGTTATTTGGATTTCCACAGTATTTGCCTGAGCCGAACAGATGTCCTGTAGTGAGACACGTGGGTTTATTTTCACAACGCAACAGTTTTAAACAGGAAGTAGAAACTGCACCGTTTGCCTTTTAATTGCATCCGATTCCATCTATAGTCAAATATAGTATTGGTTGTATAGACTCATACAAAAACGTAAATAATTAAAAATGTACTAATTGGTATCATTCTCATGATGTTAACACTAAAGTATGAAAGACCATTTCTGACACACACAAAAATAAGTAATAGTTATGACCAAAAAAAGTCATAATTATGATTGTTTTTGTGTCAGAATTGGGCTTCCATACAAAAGCTATATTACTTTATTTGTTTGAAATGTATTGTTATAGTTGTGATACATCCTATCTTGTAAAGGCTTCACATTAGCTCAGTGGGCTTTCTGCCTCACAATGTGATGTTATTTATCTGTGTTATGTTATTTATTTTTTTAAATTGCCCAAATTTATTTATATATATATATATATATATATATATATATATATATATATATATATATATATATATATATATATATATATATATATATATATGTATTTAAACTAAAAATGTGTTTTAAAAAAACACACACACAAAGCAGCTATTTAAGCATTGTCATGGACACTTCATGCATGGAACAGTCCGTCCCCCACATGGCCCTCTGTGTTTACACCAAAGAGAAATCATAGTAAAGAACAGGAACAGAGGATGTGATGCTTGAAATATATAAACAAAAAAACACTGTGATTGGAACTAAATATGTTTAAACAATGTCAGGAAGCAGTTATGAACGGTTATACTGTCGTGTCACAGCCCTGGAATCAGGGTTATCTCCCTCTGACACACACACACACACACACACACACACACACACACACACACACACACACACACACACACACACACACACACACACACACACACAGATAAACTCATAGAGCAACTGACAACTTAGCACACAAGATGCAAATAACCCTCGTTCAAAGTATTGAGATGCAAAGAGACAAGCGCGGCAGCTGTAACCAAACACACACATCTGCTTGTCTGCAAAAAATAAGTATCACTTAAAGTATCTGGGTGGTGTGTGAGTGAGTATGTGTGTGTGTGGAGGGGTAGTGTGTGAGTTTCAGTTCCTGGAATGGTGTGTATACCTTGCCGACTCATTGCAGGAAAGAAAACAACACTAAAAGAAATGTCTCTCTGGCGCCCCCGTGTGGCCGCGCACAAGTTTTCCCAGTGTTCTCCCAGTGTTCTCCCAGTGCTCTCCCAGTGCTCTCCCAGTGCGCTCCCAGTGCTCTCCCAGTGCGCTCCCAGTGCTCTCCCAGTGCGCTCCCAGTGCTCTCCCAGTGCGCTCCCTGGTGACTCATCATCCTTCCGGCGCTCAGAGTGGAAACAGAACAAAAACCAGGACCACACTCGAAATAATCTTTGCGTCATTGTTTTTATTCTCGACCCCAGTGAAAGAAACACACACACGCGTGGCTGAGCACAGTTTGTCGGATATGTTCAGGTAGTACGCACATCAAGAACTACACACACAGTCCATTTGTGACCACCTGAAAAAAGAAAAAAGTACTACTAGTACTCACACTGGGAGTATTCATCATGAGCATTAACAGTGCGCCATATTTAAAGGGACTTTAAAATGGCCTGATATTTGATTATACTTTGTGCAGTTATTGCATTCAAAAACCTTTTAAAAAGGTATGTACACCTGTTGTTTACCTGTGAATACTTCATACTGACTGTATTGTGTGTACCTAGTAAAGAGATGATATGCTTATGACCTTTGCTCGTGTTTATGTCACTAAAAATATAAACGTTGACAATGCTTTTGGGTTCTGGGAAACCAGACGGCGAAAGGCGAAATAGATGGAAATAGAATCAGCCGTTAGACCTTAATGCTGAGGAAAGTAGAAGTCCTTGGTGAGCATGGAGACGATGCAGGGGATCTGCTTCTTGCCGGTGAATCCGGGCGTGTTGGAGTTGGACTCGAAGTGCAGCGCCACCTTGCGGTTGACCCGGGTCATGATCTGCATGAGCTCCAGCTGCCCAGAGAACTGCAGCAGCATCTCACACAGCGAGCGCATGAACCACGAGCCGTTCTGGATGTTCCTCCACGAGTAGTAGCCTGCGGGAGAGAGAGAGAGTGCAGCCGCGTTAGCGCTCGCGCTCGTCAAACCGTTTTACCGGATGAAGTTTGTTTCTATCCACCGAGCCGTTACCTGGAGCAGTTGAGTAGGCGTACAGGAAGTCGGCCTCCACGGGGATCCTCTCCGACGTCTGCATGGCGACGCTGTCGGTCTCAACGAGGGAGCCGCCGTCCAGGTCCGTCCCGCGGCACGCCTGGAAAAGAGGGGGGGGGGGATCAAATTAGATGTGTGACGTGATCTAATTTGACATGACTTAAACAAATTTCCATGACTTTTAACAACATTTCCATAGTTTTAACCACTTTTCCATGACTTTTAACCATATTTCCATGACTTTAAACCACTTTTAACTACCCTTTTTGGATTTTATTTTTTTCTAAGCTATTGGAAAAGTAGTGGACGACATGCTGGTACTTATAGTTTGTTTTTCGGGAGGAGTCGGCTTTCTTCTGCGAGCGCTGAGAAGTGATTGCCCCATCGTGACGGGACTCACCTGGATGAAGAAGAGCTTGGGTTTCCCCACCAGACTCTGGCAGCGGTCGCCCTTGAAGAACCTCGTCAGGTTGTCCAACTTCTCGAAGCCGTCCGTGCCGTATATCACGCCCTCGTCTCCGTGACTCAGCAGCACGCACACGAAGGACGCGCTGTCGCTGTGGTCCTGCTTGGAGGCTGGAGGCGGGAGAACAGGCCGAGGGTTAGATACCGGTCCAGGTGCCGTCTCATTCCAACTTGTTTTCCATTTCTTCTTGAGGAAATCGCATAAAAAACGGCACTTTGCATATCTATGCAATCACAAGGTCGATTAAACGACCATTTAACTCATTTTTGACTGAATCAGTAGGTGATTTTTCAATTTTTAAACCAAAAAACATGTTTTTCTTTGACTATATATACTTCCTAACATGCCGATACTTGTATGATTGTGTTTATTGTTGCAGATTTCAATGCTTTTGGTCTTAATTTTTTTTTAAAAAGGTGCACTAATAGTCTTTTTTTTTAACTCGGGAACTCTCGAGGACTCCTTTTTCATACACCTTGCTCAGACTCATGCTCGGTATTTCTCAAAATTTCTTTTAACAGTGATTTATTTGCAGATATAAAATAAATCTCAAGAATTTGCTGAAAAAATACATACAATAAAAACAAGTATTGGAATTAATGTTGGTTCCCTACAACAACTCAAACACAGTGAAACGTGTTAAAGACGCTTTATGAATGACCGAAAAGGCTCCCGCGCTGCCATCTAGTGGCCGCCGTGTGCTGCTGCAGTAACGCAGCCGCCTGACGCTTGATGATGAGAAGCAACGCTGGAACGTTTAATTAAAGCGTTGAAGAGACTAAATGTGTGGATTGTCCCCCGGATATAAAGCAGAATTATCCTATTGGATAAAATATTCACATTTAAAGCTCAATTATATGGAAGCCCATTTTCGCCACAAAAAAATTAATAAAATAAAAAGTCATAATGTTCGACTTTTTATCTCATAATTATTATCTCAAAATGATGACTTTTTATGACATAACATAACATTTTATCTCATAACAATAATTTTTTAAGTCATAATTATGACTTTTTTGTGGTGGGAATGGGCTTCCATAAGATCAAAACACGAAAAAACATTGAAAAGCTACCGTTGCTCATCAGCTCCATCATCTGATACGTGGTCTGATCGTTGGCCACCGTGATCTTGTAACCCAGCTGGGCGAAGGTCTTCACGGCGTCGGCGGCGTCAACGTCCGTCCCGTTGCGAGTGCTCATGTCTGCGGAGACACACAAAAAGAAACGCACAAAACAATGTGGTGGTTGTTTATTGTGTAGAACTGAGAGTTTAGACGACTGGGACTGCGTTTGGTGAAGCAAACACAGAACTTTATCCTTATTTATGTGTTAACATTATGCAAACTCTATTAAATAATATGGAGCTTTTTCATGGCAGATATTTACTAACGACGTTCCAGAGTCCCAGCAGGCCTCGGCCCGTGATCGATCCAGGCCCTCATATCTTCTATTATTTACACCAAAAAGAAGACCTAAGCTGCGGCCGGTTTGTCAAAAATAATTACATTAAACTGCATAATTTAGTGCCATTTCGCTGAGTGTCTTTAAATGCCATTGTCTCCTTTGCTTTTGTAGATGATGGGTGTGTGTGTGTGTGTGTGTGTGTGTGTGTGTGTGTGTGTGTGTGTAGTTACTTGTGCTCTTGTCAAAGTTCTTATTGTTGATGATCAGACAGGTTCCGATGGAGGGATAGTCCATCCTGTAGCGGTATGAGTCAGAGCCTGCTGCACTACGGCTGCTGGGGGCCGAGACCGCCTTCTCTTCCTGTGGCCTGAACACACACACACACAGATTTGTAAACACAAACATTGATTCAAAATTCCAAGGAACTGGCTTGGCACCGAAACTCGTTCAACCACATTAAACGCAGCACAGGAGTCAGTCACTCTTTCACAAGAAGCTTCTCATGAAATAAACGTAGGCCGGCGGCTTCATCGCCGACACCGCGGCAAATGAAACGTTAAAGAGGGAGAGAAAGCGAAAGAAAAAACCTCAGAGTTCATGTACAGGTGACTCGACTTTGACTCGTTTGATAAATGACATAAATAAATGTCAGCGGCTCTAAAAGGTCAAACGGTCGTCCGTGTAGAACAATTACCTTGTTCCAAAAAACGACAGCGCGTCCACAGTGTCCACGTCACTCTGCCGGTCTCCATCAGCCATGTTCCTGCAGGCGTTAAACACACAGAAGTGCAGAAGTGCGTTAAGAGTCTGAACAGAAACAACACGGTTGCTTTAGATGTGTGTTGGTTCACTTTCTTAGATGAAGATAAAGACAAGTTTAGCCCTGCTAAAGGTAGGCGGGTCACCTGAATCCAGCCAGAACACTCATTTACATGTGACTTTAGCTTTATGAAATAAGACTTTTATCCAGAGTAACCAGCTGGTTTTGGCCTTTTAAATCTTAAATTACATTTATCAACATTTGAGGGCGGCAGCGGGAGAAATACACGTTTATCCTTTTTGTTTGAAGTAATCCTCTCGAGATCGTTTTTTTGGAGAGCAGAAGCTTCTTTGGTATCAAATCAGTTTCAGGTTTAGGTGACAGGATGTTGAAATCACAGCAGGTTTACAGGTTCTTCTACGTCAGAGAGGTCATACTTCATGTAGTTAGTCTGGTTACCTGTGGTTAGGATGGGTTAAGAGTTCATAATATCTCTAATCCAGACAATCTTAGAAGTAAAAAGGTAATATATTTGATTAAATATTTATAATAAAGTAACTCCCTAGAATAAATACAGTGTCCAATACTGACTGAACCAGACAAATGGGACTCATTATTTAAATAAATAACAAATCCGCACATATACATACATCCAGGATGTATAGACATGTTGATTAATTGATAAACATGACTTTTACATGACCTTAAACCACTTTTAACCAAATTTCCATGACTTTTAACCAAATTTCCATGACCAAACATGTAGTAAAATCAATAAAAAAGTGATAACATGTAGTATTTATACTAACAATGAGTATACAAAACATACAGTATACCGTAAATTACACAAACATAAATGAATGAGAGACAATAGTTATATTAAATGAATAAACATATATATATATATATATATATATATATATATATATATATATATATATATATATATATATATATATATATATATATATATATATATGTCTGTATGTGTGTAAGGAACACTTGACAACTGTGCAGGTATGATGCAACGCCAGCTCATAGAAACCCCAATGAGGAAGTCATGGCCGCATCCTTTATCCTCCGCCATCAGCAGGACAGTGAAGGGTCCGGAGGACGCATCTGATGTCCATGAGTACCGTCAGCCCTGTGCATAACCCACCTGGCACGTAATGTATACGTTATAACACGTCTTAACACGTTCAACGCGGCTTATCAATGGGCGTAACGTTCACGCTCAAGAGGATTGTGGGAATATTTGGTCCAGAGGCTAAAGTGCATTAATGTAATATGTACAGCGAGTTTACGTCGATTTAAACTACAAGTAACATTTTTTTTTCAAGAAGCAACGTTATATCATCATGACTACCTCACGTTAACGTAGTTATAATCGTCTTTAATGCGTCCAACGGCTGTTACGTTAACGTGTGGTACCTGTTGAGGAAGCGCGCGCTGAATGAGCCTGCTTTACCAGTCCCGTCAACGCAACTTACAGGAAACGAGACGCGTCTTGGTCGTCAACTTTGTCAAAGTGTCATTTCTGATTATTATTTGTATTTATCGAAGTAAGTAAACGTACCTGTTTTGAGAGACGGGTGGTAGGAATAGCCTCGTACTGGTTCAATCAACTCCCCCAGTCCTTACGATGACTTCAAGGACCGTCAAAGTTGTTCAAAGTACAGTGCGGAAACTCTTCAGCCAATCAGGGCCGCGGATCCCCGCGGGGGGGCGGGTGCAAGAGCACCTTGACCAAAGGGAGCAGTTGATTGGCTTAAACAACTGTCAGGACACGTTTAGTGTTTATAGAGAAACTGAAAACACTGGATTTAAATACACGTCAGATAAAAAGACAACAATTAGACTACAAGCAAATCAACCAGAAATTAAACTTATTATATTCTGTTGTCTAAACAAGTTTATTTGTATGAACAGTAATGCTTATTTATTAATCCAGCAATGATAAGGATGTTTTTTATTTGCATATATACACATAATGAAATCTGAATCACAACATATAATCCAAAACGTGAATTTTTCTGTATTAGAAAAAAACTTTAGAGTGGCTTTGCGTCAACTTTGAGTCCTTTAACCTGTGCACATTCTGTGTAAATGTTGCGGTGCGCTATTATTTCAGTCTTCTTGCTGATGCTCTGCAGTCTGAAAATACTTGGTCTCCAATAGCAGAGCAGGCAAGCTGGACGCCCCGTACTGGAAGGGAGGAGGAGAGGAGGAGGAAGCAGTACATCAATACGAGAGTTCCATTGCGAGGCATGAAAATACATCAAATTAAGATAGAAGTTAAAGTTGTACTGTGACAAAGACACAAGTTCAGGTTATGATTTCCATTATTTGTGTGTGTGTGTGTGTGTGTGTGTGTGTGTGTACCATCTCTTCTTCTTTGGGGTGTTTGCGTCTGTAGTCGAGGTACCGCGCACTGAGCTCTCTGAAGTCCTGCAGGAAGGCTCGGCCTCGCCTCAGGTCGGCCAGCCGGACCTCCAGCTCGGCTTTCTCCTTCTGCAGCAGCCACATCTGCCTCTCCGCCCTGACACACACACGCATGCACGCACACACACACACAGCGTGAAAGGTCATTGTGATGTACGCAGGATGGTAAAAATTCCTCTTTTTCTTTTGGTGTCATTAGTGCATCTAACAGATATTTAGTGTGTGTGTGTTGTGTGTCTTAACCGCCTCTCACCTCATCAGCTCATGTTTGGCGTCCAGCAGTCTCTGTGTCTTTGTGCGGATGGAAGAGCCCACCTGACACCACAACAACAACAGGAGTGAAAGCAACAGTAAGTCCAGGCTGCTGTGCAGTGACGTGGTGTCTGCAGCACGACGAGGACTCTGCTGCTGTGCTGCTATCCCATAGTTACCTTGGCGTTTCCTCTCTTTAGAGCCTTGAGCTCTTTGGCAGAAGAGATCTGAAAAAAGAAAACCAGCGAACACATTTGGACATCAGCATTACTCGCGTCGGGTTTGACGGAGATGTTAAAGTTTGTACGATCGTAGATCCTTGCTGACATCATAGCGCCACATTTCATGGGGGGTAAACTTAAGGGGAAATGGCGGTTGGTTATTAACGCTGAACTAGTTCTTTGCCCCTTGATTAAGTCGAGTGTGTGTACTATAGTTTCTCTTCTTGAGTGTGAATCTCTAACAGAGTTTTCTTTTTTCTTTGCTTCAACAAATGAAGTAGAGTTGATGAAGTCTGACCTTTTCCAGCAGTTGCTCTTTCACATTGGAGGAGAAAGAGTCAACGGCCTCTTTAACTGCTTTGGACTCCACGGACTCTCTGAAACACACGTTTGTGAATGGAAGTAGTTGTTATGGTTGTGGGGTTCAGCTCACAGGCGACGTGTTTTTTTGGGCGTCTTAGTTCACCTGTACTGGTCGCAGAACTCCAGAAAGGCGTCCAGCACCACCTCACACTCTGTTTCTCCACGTCCACCTCGTCTCCTCCTCCTCTGGTCGCCCCCGCTGGACTTCTCTGGTTCTGCAGAGGCATCGCCTTCACACGGGAGAAGTTGTATAGTTCACATGAGAGAAGAGTCGATAAAGAGTAAGGGGCTGCTCACTCAACAGAAGATTTACAAAAAAAACAATGTTCAGCTGAACTTGTGGTATGAAACATTGGCTCTATTTCTTAATAATTACATAGTGTATGAAGACAAGACAAGCTTTAACAGTCCTTACATCGACAAACAATGAAAAGGCCTAGATTTAAAATGTGGCCAAGAAATCGCTTGCTTAGCTTAGCATTAAAACTGGAATCGTTAGCTTGGGTCTGTCGGGACTTGATGCTAAGCTACGCTAAAGAGAAAGGGCCACAGTGTCCCCTAGCAGGGTTTGAACCACGTCTACGCTCACTGACCCGATGAAGACGTTCTAGATTTCGGCCGCTCGGACGAAGACTTTCGGCGTTTTCCCAAACTGAAAGCCGCCGCCTTCTTCGGGCTCGGCTTCTGAATTAAAACAAAATGAAGACAAATGCGGAGGTTTAAAACAAATGCGGCGTTTCTGTGGATGCTCGGCTCCTCGCTGCTGCACTGAAGTTAGTGCATACCCAACTCTGATCATCATCCAAGTCCTCCTCGTCCTCCTCAGAGGACAGGACTCTCCGACGGGCAGCGGCGGGTTTCTCCTGGAAGAAAAAAACGAACAAACCATTGTATCAACATCAAAAGAGTTTCTTTCTTTTAAAAGCATGTTCATTATTTCAAACTCAGCGTAAATAAACATCATGAACACATGAGCTGACCGGAGATATTCATCGTTCACTTCCTCACCTTTGGTGTAGCGTCGCCGGACGTTTCACTTCCTGTTTCACTCCCTCTCTTCTTGCCTTTCTTCATCTGCTGGTTTCCCTCCGGCCTTGTTTGGGACACAAGAGACGAGATGAATCATATGATGGGAAGACAGAATATTGGTTTTAGAAACGTCCATGGCACGTATTTGCTTTTATATTCTTTTTTTTGTACTTGAGATTGTCTTTCTAAAAGGCGACCAGAACGTGACCTCACCTCGTGCCTCCAGAACTTCTCCTGCTCCTCTTTTTCTTCTCCTCTTCCTCCTCCTCATCTCTCTCCATCTCCTTCCTCTTCACGGCAGCTCCGCGCTGCTTTACAGCGGTCTTTGGCATCTTCACCTTCTTCTGAGGAATTTCCTTTTTCCCAGCTTTGCGTCCGTTCGTCTGTGCTTCCTGCTCCGGGACGTTTAAGTCGTCCTCCATGGCCGTGCTGTGCAAGGGGTTGCCTTGAGGGGGAGACAAACAAGTTACCTGGTCAGTATAATGTTGGTGGTTCAGGCTGGAAACAAGGTAGCCGGTAACATACTGAGAAGGAAAGAAAGATGAAGAAAATGCAGGAAGAGACAAACGTGAAGAAAGCTGGTCGCCAATGTTACTGTGAAATTAGATTTTTCCTAGACTCCCAGAGACATAATGACTCTGATATGGATCATGATACAGCCGTACAGTGTAATGAACTCACCGTGATCCTGCTGCAGCCCGTCGAGGAAGCTGGCTCTGTCAATAGAGGACAGGTTGGGGGCTTCTGTTGGATCATTGGATAAATCTTTCTGGAAATGAACGCGAACAGAGAAAACCACTCAACTCCCATCATTTACAGTTTTGTCGAGCTTTGTTTAGACACTCAGTACTATTACAATGACACTAATAGAGGACAGCACGGCCCCATTCGTATCCCTTTTAAATGCTGTTATTACAAATCATAGAGCACATCAACTGGACTCAAACCAAAGTGGTGCAAAAGCTACAGAGAGCTGAACTCACCTGACTCTCCTGTGGAGGCACCGTGAGCACTTTGGCTCTTCTGCCCTTTTTGGCACTGTGGAAACAAAGACAGGGGGATTTCATCAACAACATCGCCATCATCATCATTATCCTCCTCCTCCTCCTCTTTAGTTGTTGTCTAAAACCTTACAGGGAACCGTAGTATCGCTCCGTTTAGCGGTTGTGTGCCTAACCTCAACCAAACTCAAAGCAGGAGCACGTTCACTGTAGCTTCTCCTGCCACTTGGTGTGCTTAAAAACTATACAACTTGAACGAATTAAGGCCTAAGTTTATGCTAGTTTGACCACTTTGCTCACGTAAACTAGCGTAACGGCGTAAAGTGAACAAGCAGGCCAACGATAGGTCTAACGTAACTTAATGTTATGGTAACGTTTATGACTTTACCAACATAATAGCTGTGTGTTATAGGTATGGGTTGGATTATAACTCAAAAAGTATATTTCTCACCTCATTTGGAACAAGAAGCTTAATCGTTTGTTTTGAAAACTCAAATTGGACAGAAACTGCTTCCCGCAAAATGATTCAAGTTCCGGACCGTACCATTCCAGATGCACAGGGGTGGCGGTGGTACAACGAAGTTACCTGCTAATATGAAGGTTTATGTGGAGTTAATGAAACGTTTTAGCCTTAGTTTTAATTATCATATAGTCTGATTTATAGTCTATAGTTTACCTAAATTATTATTTGCACTTACAATGTATAAAAAGATGAAGGCACAACTACCCCGAACGGATATGCTGAAATTTCGGTCCTACGGAAAGTGAGAGGGTTCAACATCAGCTTTGTGGATTAGTTGATACACAAATCCATGAATTAAATATAACAGGACTCCCTAAAACTTTATTAAATATTTAAATAGTTGTACCTGAACACACAGCCCGGATGAAGCAGAAGACGGATCACACAGTTGCCTTGATGATTTTTAATTAAAATCTTTACAAAACAAATCTGATGACAGTACAAACAGTTATAGCAAGACCGTAGTCAAAAGTACTTTTCAACATTTTTAAACTTTAACATTCAAGCTGTGAACAATGTCATTTTGAAGTTTCACCCTTCTTCAGTGTTTACTAATAATTTAAGAAAACTGATTCCTTCATATTTAAATCTCTTCCCTCCATGTTACGATAAATAAATTAAAAACACTATCCCTTTGTCCTGAGCGATGTTTAGTACCTGAATTCCCTTTTTTTTCCTCCAGCTGGCATTGTTTAAATTATCTTTAAATATGGCTTTTTCTATTAGTTCCCAGGCTCACAATTGGTCCCAAGCTTATTCATGAATGGATCCGAGTAAGATTTTTTAAATAAAAAGACATCTGAGAAAAGAAATCTCATCAAACACGCTGAGATGTTGGTGTGTAGCGTTGTTCATGTTGCAAACGGATCAACGCGGGCAACTCAAACCAAATAAAAGCCTCAGTGAATCCGCTTCAGTGGTCAGTCCTCCGCCACCCTTGATGTGTGTGTGTGCGTAGGAGGTACAGTGTGTTTCTGCCGGTAAAGTCCTGAGCTGCACTTTGACATTTCCCTTCAAAAACATCCATCAAATATGATCTCCAAACAGCCGATTAGAATCAACATGTTATCACAGGATCTAGTGCTGTACATATCGCAACTATTTCATCAATAGACACATTTAATCTCATTTAATTAAAAGCTACGACGTCTCCTGTTGCTTGTAGCTATGAGGACGAAACGCGCTCCTCGTGGTCGGAGAGGATCGTGTCTTGAGCTGCCATCGTCGTCTCTCTCTCTTTCTCTCCTCTCCCCCCCCCCCCCCCCCCCCCCAAAAGAAACACCTTTGGTCGACTGCGTGGTGCGTCTCTCCGTTCCTCCTCTTTCACATTTTAATGTCAGCGTACAGCTCGTTGATCTGGTCCCTGAAGTACTGGCGCAACTCGTTCCTCTTGGCCTTCAGCGTCGGGGTGAGCAGGCCGTTCTCGATGGAAAACAGCTCGGTGTGGATGTGGATGGACCGCACCTGGAAGGAGACGCACGAAAACATGTCAGCAGGGTGACGACGTTCCAGGGAACGCTGCAGAGTCTACAGAGCTGCTGGAAAACATGCTTCAAAACCGTGAGCTGTAATTGTGAGCCGTGTGTTTCACCTGCTCGAAGGACTTGAGGCCTCCTTCCTTGCCCAATTGCATCATGTCCTCAAAGATGGCCGCCTTGACTTCCTGAACCGACAATAAAGAGAGCACCTCGGAATGATGTCACTTTAATCACCACTATAGCAGGTATACAGCGCTGAACAGGAAGAGCCTTAATTATCAGAAACAGGATAAGTGTGGGCTGTCTCAATCCACGAGTACCACAGTGATCAAAAGTAGACATTACCGCTTTTCTGCATAGTTCCCGGTAGCTGCCCTCCAGTCCCAGGGTCCTCTTGGCCCAGCTGGACAGGAAGTCGGGGTCAGGAACCACCACTGCCACCAGACATGCCTGCAGATCAACCCAACATGGTGTCATGTAGCGTTGAAGAGCGCTCTACAAGTGCAGGTCCGTTTGCACTCGCAGAGGCAGAATGTCCTCCCCCCTCACCTGCAGACTGTCTCCGTGCACAAAGATCTGCGCCACTGCGTCGGCCCGGTTGTAAATGTTCTCTATCTTTTCGGGAGCGATGTACTCCCCCTGCGCCAGCTTGAAGATGTGCTTCTTCCTGTCCACGATCCGCAGCGTGCCGTTCTGTCAACGCAGGATTGAAATAAATGTGTGTGTGTGTGTGTGTGTGAAGCCGAGACGGACGAAGCGCAGGCTGATTGAAGAAAAAATAAAAAATAAAAACTCAAAACGCCACTGCTGAACCTACAGGAAGCCATTTTCCAATGTCCCCTGTGTGAAGCCACCCGTCTGCATCGATGGCCTCCGCAGTCTTCTCGGGGTCCTTCAGGTAGCCCTGGAACACGTTGGCGCCCTTCACACACACCTAGAAACACACACACACACACACACACACACAGTAAAAGCTGGGTTAAAAGCCGCTACTACCTTCGGTGGGTGTCCCCCGCTGTCGCCAGCTAGCTCTGCTGCTACCTCTCTGCTAGCTCCCTGCTAGCTCCTCAACAACCCCCAAAGGTAGCATGGACCAGCCAGACTCGGGCAGCGGAGGCAGCAGCAGCCGCAGCTTGCGGGGAGCTAGCAGCAGCGCTAGCTTGCTACAGCTGGGGAAACCCAACTGAAGGTAACGAAGCGGCTTGTAACCCGACTTTTACGGTGTGTACGAGTGTCGTATTGTTGTGGTAAAAGACAGCGTTGCCGTGAGGATGTGTGTGTCACCTCTCCCTCCCCGTTCACTGCCAGGTAGTTCATCTCAGAGACGTCCACCAGCTTCAGGGAGTTGCAGGGCAGAGGCGCTCCGACGTGACCTGAAGGACATGAGGTCACGTTCAGAGTGATCGGTCAACGACATTGTGTTCATAACTCAGGGCGTGTTAAAGATGGTAAATAGTAGTTAGTACACACACACACACACACACACACACACACACACACACACACACACACACACACACACACACACACACACACACACACACACACACACAGAGTACATGTTTTTGTTCTGAAAACTGTTCTTGAAAAAATGTATGAAATCTGAAACATGCACATTTATTGTAAATAGTTTGTCTATAGTTAATATTTTGACTCAAATATAGTATATTATTATATGTCTGAAAACCAAAACTTTTGTAATTGTTCTGTGGTCTGAAGTTGTTCCTTAGTCTCATTGTATCTCAGTCCCTCTCATTTAGATGAAAGTAGTGACAGACAACACTTTCTCTCAAAAAACAATAGTAAAAAATGTGGTATTAGACATTTATATATATATATATATATATATATATATATATATATATATATATATATATATATATATATATATATATATATATATTTTATAGAGAGCTGAGCAGTTTTTGACGTAACACACGGGTATGTATCTTATATGCAAGTGCCTTTAAAAGGTGAATTACATAAGAAATTATGTAAAAATTGAGATAAACCCCCTGACTCCAGCGGGTTTAGTCCTGTTCTTTACCTGCGTTCCACTCTCCCGGCATCGTCATGGTGCATCCAGCGGTGCACTCTGTCTGTCCATAACCTTCATAGAACTGAGACCAAAATAACACACATGATTATTATTATTACTGCCACTTAAAACAGTGTAGAAGAGCGTGAGGATGTGTAGATCGGCTTGTGTGTGTGTGTGTGTGTGTGTTACCTGACAGCCCACTGCCGCTCTGAGGAAGGTGAGGACGGCGGGGGAGATGGGAGCAGCTCCCGTCAGCATGAGGCGCACGCGACCTCCGAGGCTGGCCTGCAGGGGGCAGCGCGCTGCGTTAATGTACAACATTTATTTTGCTTTACAGCCGTCTGAGGCTGATATCACCGTGTGCTCTGAGGAGATGAATCAATGCCTCGTATGATAAGATACGACCAGACATGTGTGCAGTGGGACAGCAGCAGAGGGGATTGCTTTCATTAAAAAGGGAAACATTGGCCAGTACAAGAAATGAGTGGATGCGCTGCTCGAATCAGTGCCCACATGTACCAGAATGTATGAATATATGTGCACAAAGTGATATAGACAGATCGTTTGGATTTAAATAGATAAGGAACACTGGACAGCTTCAGAATTATATAAAAACATCAAGCTAGTGACTTGCTTTTCTGCAAAATGCAAGAAGATACCTGAAGTTTTTCCAGATTCTGCAAAAAACAGACATTAAGTTAATCGAATTATTTGGAATATGGTGGGAAAAAACACAACGTTCCTGGACGTGCGAGGATCTTCTAAACGGCGCCGCTGGCTCTGCGTACCTGAACCTTCCGGAAGATGAGTTGATCCCAGATGCTGTCTTTCCTCACGATGCCTCTCCTCATCTCCGCCTCCTTCCTCCTGAAGGCGAAGTCCAGCAGCCAGCGCTTCAGGGAGCTGTTGGCCTGCCCGAAGATCTACACAAACACACACGCAGAGACAGACACGCACACACACACAGATAAATAAATAGGGTCAGGGGTGAGGGTTTAACCTTTTGGAAACCGGGCGCGAAAATCCTCCCGCCCCCATTTTAAGTCCCAGCATGCCCCATTCAGATAATCATTTGGCATAAAATACGTAATTCTTTCTAATTTTTTAACCGAACGACACAGTCTTTTAACTGAAACTCCTTCCTAACAGTTTTATTTTGTTTTTTGTTGCAGATTCTGATTCTTTAGGTCCTAATCTTTCTAAAAAGGTGTCTTATTGACGCTCCAGGAGGCATTTTTGGGGAATCTGGCTCATGTCATGCTGGATGTTCATAGTTACCATCAAACTATCTTTTAAAAGTGATTTTTTTTTTGCAGATGTACATTTTTTTTCCTTAGACTTTGTTGAACAAATACATACAATTAACACAAGTATTGGAATTCATTTGGGGTTCTTATGATGAGTCAAACACAGGGGAAAGGAGGTCTGGAGCCAATGTTGCTTCCACAGTTTTTGATGCTAAATTGGTGTAAAATGGCGGCTGCAGTGACGTCTCGAGCGTTTACCGGATGCGGCGCTGCAGCTCTGAGCCGTGCACCTCGTACCTTGTCGTACATTCTGTTCAACAGTCGGGGAACCACGGGGAACACAGTGGGCTTCAGCGCGCTCAGGTCGTCCGCCAGCAGCCGGATGTCTCCCTGGAAGAAGCCGATCTGGGCTCCCTGCATGAGCATCACTCCCTGAGGGAAGGATGCAGAGGAAGAAAGACAGAGAGGAGGGGAAGAAGTTTGAAGGTCACCAGAACTCAGTATGTGACGAGGGAGAGGTTCACACACACACACACACATGAGGCTTTGTTGGATTGAAAAAAAAGGTGACTACAGGAACTAAGGAGACGCACAATACCTGGACTACTTTCTCAAACATATGAGCCAAGGGCAGGAAGGAAATGTGGACGTCACTGGAAGACAATGGACAGCAAACCTAAAACACAGCATGCACACAGGAAGACACACACACAGGAAGACAAACACACACACACAGCAACAGACAGGAAGGGAACACAGTCAGTGTTAACAGCGTTTGTACCTCCACCACTCTCTCCAGCATGTGGGCCAGAGGCAGAAAAGACATCATGACATCATCCGAGGTGGTCTTAGCGTACGACTGGAGAGAAGAAGGAGGAGGAGAAGGAGGAGGAGAGGGGAGTTGATCACATGATCCACAGGAGGAGATAAAGTAGAGGAGGACATGGAGAAAGAAAGTAAAGAAGGAAAGGAGACGGTAGATAAAGAGAGGACAGGAAGAGGATGGAGAAGGTAGCGAAGGAGAGAAGGAGGTAGAGAAGGAAACATCCCTCCTTTACAAGTCTGACTCACATCCGTCAGCTTGATGAAGGCGGAGCAATTGGACACGACGTTTCTATGCGTCAACAACGCTCCCTTTGGGTTTCCTGAAAAACACACACACACGTGTATATGTCACGTCTAGTTCAGACACTAATATACATTATATTGTGTGTGTGTGTGTGTGTGTGTGTCACCTGTTGTTCCGCTGGTGAAGCAGATCAGGGCCATGTCCTCCGGTCTCGGCGGCTGCAGGGAGACAGAAAGCGTCACGTTAACACACGTTGTCGTCGTCTGAAGTGTAACTGCTGTCAGCTGTTTACTCACCACGGGCTGCTGACGGTTGGCCTTCCCGATGGCCTGCGGACAAGAAAGAGAGAAGACACCGTGGAGGACGTCAGGCAACAAGAATATTGGAATAGTACACGGTTAGAAGTATAATGTCAGACTGTGATGCTACTGCCCCGTGTGGTGAACCACGGCACTACACGAGATCGTACTAGATGTACTAGTGTACTACATTGTACGAGTGTACTCGATGTACGAGACCGTACTAGTGTACTACATCATACTAGTGTACTACATCGTACTAGTGTACTAGATCATACTAGATCATGCTAGTGTACTAGATCGTACTAGTGTACTAGATCATACTAGTGTACTAGATCGTACTAGTGTACTAGATCATACAAGTGTACTAGATCATACTAGTGTACTAGTGTACTAGACCGTACTAGATGTACTAGACCGTACTAGATGTACTTTGTTATTGATCTGGTGAAACGTTGCGGCCGCCTCCTGGAAGTGACGGCGAGGCTACGGGGTTTATGTAATTACATAAACTTAACGGTAAGTTTGTTTTTTCTGTTTGGATAGAACTCTTCCCACAATGCTTTGCTGTATTTCATCAATTTAAACGAAGTGAATCAACGTCGTGGTTTCCAGAGATTCCTCGAGGAAACAATCACTCGACTTATTCGTCTCTCTCTCTGTCCGATAATGGCCGCCGCGCGCCGCGGGGCTCAAACAGGGTAAAGGGAGGACAGAGAGCGGTGACATCATCACCTCCATCTCCTGCAGGCTCAGGATGTTGACTCGGGCCTGCCCGCCGCGGCGCAGCAGCTCCACGCTGGGAGTCTCCATCAGAACCAGGTTCTTCACCGAGTGCTTCCTGTTCTGGATGCAGTCCAGCACCAGGTTGGCTTTGTCCACCACGTCGCACACGATGGTCGAGATGGAAGCTGCGGGGACAACGTGCACGTCGTCAACAACAACAACAACAACAGCTAGCCGGTGAGATGATGTCACAGCTGTGCTTTACCTTTGTCTATAATGAAGGAGATGGCTTCTGTTCCCAGTGTGTCGTACAGAGGGACCGACACCAGAGAGTATGTGTAGCAAGCCAGCTCACTGATGGTCCACTGTACACACAGAGACACACACACACACACACACACACACGCAGACAGAGACAGACAGACACACAGATACAGAAACACACGCACACACACACGCAGAGAGATACAGACACACACACACGCACGGTAAGATGAAAGTTATAATCAGATTAATCATTTTCACTAACATGTTTAGCAAAAGGTACTTTTACAATAAGTTAGTAAAAAAGTGTTGCAACTGTCTCAAATTTACTTTAAACTCTGTGTGTGTGTGTGTGTGTGTGTGTGTGTGTGTGTGTGTGTGTGTGTGTGTGTGTGTGTGTGTGTGTGTGTGTGTCTACGTGTTCAGATTGGAGAGAGTTATCTGACTAAAGGTTGTGTGTACCTCGGGTCTGTTCTGAGAGAAGATGCCGATGTGAGGGTCCGACGTCTTGGAGTGTCCTTTGTGGAGGAACGCTGAACCCAGATTCTCTGCCCGCTCCAGTACCTAACACACACACACACACACACACACACACACACACACACACATTGTGTGAAATGTGTGTGTACAGTAAACCTTAAATGACACAAATGAATATTCGTTGTGTAAAAACAGTTCATTAGACATTAAATTCCCGCATGAGCACACGCATGTTCGTCCTGACCGATGTCAGGTCATCCTGTGGCCTGCAACTTTTATGATGTTTCATGAGATGAGGCGACGCTCACCTCTGTGTAGGAAAGCCACTCGTACGGCTGATTTGGCTTTCTGGAGCCCAGACAGGGCCCGTTATCTGGAGGATGAGGGAGAGGGAACGTTGTTATGCATCACAGGTACATCCTGTACCTCGCAGCCTGTACAGTCTGTCCCATTGTTTTTGTAAAAACACACACATATGGTCCTGGGCGGCTGTAAGACGACATTGTTTATAGCGGTGGCAAGATGTTGTGATGTAACCAGTGAAGACCGCTGACTCGACACTGACAGTGTGAGAGGGTAAAAGAATGCAGCTCAAGTCATTTAAAGTAAACTACAATGTTAACGCAACTAACAAAAAGTATTACGTGCTCTGGTTTAATGACATGAAGCGTTAACCACGTTGATCAGCCTCGAGTGGCTGAAATACAGATGTACTGTATATATAAAATACACATTAGTTGTCGATGTATTTGTGACTTACTGGAGACTCGGACACCTCTGAGGAAGCACTCGTACATCGTTCTGGCGTCGTCGTAGAAATGCGACAAGTGAGCTTCTCCGTTCGACAGAACGGACCGGCGGGCCAACTCTCCGCCCTGAAGGAGAGGAACAAACGGAGGGCTGTGACACCAGAGACCGGATCCACACGCGGCTACAGGTTTGGCTAGCTGGGGCGTGAAGAACTAGAAGTAAAACGTTTCCATGTTTCAAGGGCTACGAGGATTAACAGACATGAATCAGGCCCCGCCCTCCTCCCAAACGCTGCCTCTGGAGCTACGTTCCGGATCAAATGTTTTTTTTTTCCTTCTTTTTTACTTTACATACCGTAAAAGGTCGAGTTACAAGCCGCTACTACCTTCGGTGGGTGTCCCCGCTAGCTCCCCGCTGTAGCAAGCTAGCGCTGCTGCTTGCTCCCAGCTAGCTCTCCGCTAGCTCCCCGACAACCACTGAAGGTAGCGCGACCAGCTCCGGCTCGACGCCCGACTCGAGCAGGGGGATAGCGAGCAGCAGCAGCTAGCGGGTAGCTAGCACCAGCGCTAGCTCGCTACAGCGGGGGACACCCACCGAAAGGTAGAAGCGGCTTGTAACCCGACTTTTACGGTAATGTACACCTCAAATGTTTTCTCCAAATAAATACGATTTGATAAATATTCACCTTGTTTTATTTTGATTCATAATTTGTTTTTCCAAAATTCATAAAATTGACCAATCAGAGGATTCTGGCTCACAACAGCTAGCATGGCGCGCTGCCTCGCGTTACTGTATTGCCAAACGCGACCGGATATAGTGGGACATCCTGGGGTTTGTGGCGCGCTCCTCTGTGCATTGAACTCACCGGAATCTCCACTGACTGCATGCAGAGGTCGCAGACTGGTGGGAGGGGCTTGGGCCGCGTCACCAGGTAGTAAGTAGTCGCGACAGCAACCGCCCCGACGCTGACCAGCATCGGGGTGGAGACATTCCTGATGTACCTGCTGACGTCCTCCATGTCTGGCAACTTCAGCCTCGGTAGGAAGTTCTGGCTCAGCATGATGCTGCCGGTGTGTGAACGTTGTGAACGCTGGAGTGGAGACGTGTGCGTGGGTTAAGACCAGTGAAGTGGGGCCGGGAGTGTTCGGCGGCACTGAGGCGAGGTTATGGAGTGTGTGTTGGAGGATGGAGTGTGTGCGCGTGTGTGTGTGTGTGTGTGTGTGTGTGTGTGTGTGTGAGAGAGAGGCTGGCCAGGACGAAACCTAAAGAGACGAAGAGAAGACCGGCCATTTGTTTTGTTTTTTACATTTAACAGGGTTCATACACATGTTAACCAGTAGATTTCCATGACTTTATACCACACTTCAATGACTTTATACCACAATTCCATGACTTTTAACTACATTTCCATGAATTTTACATGACTTTTACCAAATGATGTATGTCTGCTTTTATTTTGAGCCTCTTTCTTTTAAAAGAAAATTCATTATGTTCAAACTCAGCGTAAATGAACATCATGAACACACAAATATAACACATTTACAAGAATTTGACTACACTTTGGGGAATTTTAAGGAAAAAAATCAATGACTTTTCCAGGCTTTCATGACTGTAAGAATCCTGATTTAACAAGATGTCCCTTCAAGTCATTTTGAATCCGTCATGTTTTGAGGTCTGTTACGTTTAACCAACAAGCATCTCGTAAACCACAAAAGTCAACCCGACAGCGGCGCTCCATCCGATCGCCGCTGAGTCACTCCCGTCAGGACCAAAGTGTTCCCGACCGGCCGACGGAGGCTAGCCGGGCTAAAGAGGACAACTCCATCTAGTTTATTTAGTCGTAGTCAATCGCGGACTTCTGTTTTTGAAGGAGCTGCTTCAGGCTGTCGGCCATCTTGGTTTTGGGCAACCAGATGTGACGCGAGAGGGTGGTGTCAGGTAATCACTGAAAGATGTGGTTAGAGATGGAATACTAAACATGTTTTTGGCGGCTTCAGCGATCTAGATTTGAGCCCCCGCAAAAATGTTTGTGTTTAGCTGGTAGATTTTTGGTTTCCAGCTCGCACTGGGAACACACTTTGTGTACCAACACAAAAGCATTGTACTGAATCAACGCTCACTCAGTCAAATAAGTCAAATATGAGTTTCTACAGCCTGCTGCGGAACAACACCAGCACCTCACATTGCTGTGTAATTGGATCATATAGCGTATGTTTAACAGATTATCTGAGGACAAGTCGAGCAGGTTTCCCGCTCCCGTAATGTATGTTTGTGTTGAACAGGTGGGGGAATAAGACACAGACACACGCGAGGCGACAGAAGAGCTGTTCAAGAATAAACAGATTAGAAACCGAGTCTGAGGTCTTTAGGTAATTCGGGGACAAGTAAACCTCCATGTGAACCTCGGGGATGACGACAGTGACCTGATCACAGCCGAGTCTCACCGACCGCGGCAGAGTGATTCAACACCAAAGTTGAGCAAATCAAATCAGTCAGCCATTAGCAAAGAGACCAGACACCATGCCCCTCTTTGGTGGATAGAATTATTTGTTCCTGTGGTTTACACAACGGCGTAACGTACCATCTGTCAGAGGGTTTCGTTTCAATCTTTTCTTCTCATTTCTAAAGGAAACATTTGTTTAAATACTCTTAAGCTTGTAAAAGGAGCCGATGTCAACAGCCACTGTGTCACAGTGACATACGGTTATGCAAACAAACAGAGAGACACAGCGTTAGCGTCAAAGTTATCACGTTTGCCCACATGAACAAAACGCTCACCGCCGTGAGCTGCTCGTCATAGCACAAGGTTACGAGGTGAACTTTCCTCTGGCTATGGGGGATTCACTTCTTTCTGACGGTCTGCTTCAACTTCATCCTTCATTTTCAAATTGCTCTTCTTTGTGATCATAATATAGTGACTTATGAAACACTAATTTTCCCCCCAATGAGTGTCCCCCGATTCATTTTCCAGCGGTTACAGGTTATCTTATCTTACACACGACACAGAAATACAACTCATAAGTCGCTGCGTTTCCAAGACGTCCAAGACATCTCATTAGTCGGCCTTATTTGTCACAAATCATCTCTTCCACGGTCACTGAAATACTTTAAAAAGGATAAACTACAAGTTATAAACGCTTCAAAGGTTTACTGACCGGCGTCTACAGGTCTCACTACCTGCACGCAGACGCTCTCTTCCTCACCTGTACCAGAAAGCAAGCCAGGTGAGAGACAGCGGCTTTCTTTCCTATTTTTTCTTCAGCCGAACATCCGCCGTCAGCGACCCCGGGAACGCTGCTGTTGTCACTGCTGCTGTTGTCACTGCTGCTGTTGTCACTGCTGCTACAGAAACCGGCCCACACGTTCTGCTTAGATATACCACCGGCGGCACCCAAAAAACAACAACACACGCCCCCGGCACAGATTCTGTTACACGGCGATGTACAAACTCAGCTAATCTTCCAATCAAAGGTCAGACTTGTGCTCCACGGAGGGCTCTGATTGGCCGGTTCAAGACGCTCGGGCCTGATTGACTCAACTTAGAGGTAAACAATCAATAAACGTGCTCCATGAGATAGTAAAAGCTGGAGGACTCAATCATTCTGAGCTGGTTTAGCAATAAAATTTAGGGCATAGTTTATACCACCATGCTGTGTTGTGCGTGAACATCCGTAGGTATGGGACGTCCATCATTACTACAGTTCCCATAATGCTTTGAAGGAATTAGTCTACAACTAGAGACCCTTTTGGCTGTTGTTGCCAAATTGTCAGCATTTAAAGTGCCGCATTGGCTGCTAGCGGCTGCTAACGACAGCTACAACTGGATTACTTTGTTCCCGCAGACGTCCCCGCCGCTTAAGTGCCTCGTGAAAAGCCAGCGGGTTAAAGCGGCGTCGGCTTTGTCGCCTCACCTTTCCCCCAGTGACTTACGACCCAGGTGTGGGCCGCTGAGGTGATTAGGCGAGCGAGATAAAAAAAAAAGCTGATCGAAAACTGGAAAAAAGTGCGAGAGGAAGCCGGTTCCTTCAACTCCAGACTCTGTCCGGGTTGCGGCGTACTGTTTCGTAACGCGTCTGCGTTTAAATGTCCGGAAAAACACCACGAGACGAGATTTACAAGATCTTCAGTCCCTCGAATGCGTCTTTAAATTGCTTGTCGAACAATATTCAGCAATAACTGACAACAAAACTATGAATCCAGTGCTGTGTGTGGTTACAACTCTATTAAATAAATACTTTAGAACCAAAACCAACAAAGCACAAATTGTTCATTGTGCACAGAAAAAGAAGCTCGTTTCAGACAGAATTCATCTGGAAAGGCAAATTTATATCGACAGGTGAGGTTCAAACAACAATTGATAAAAAACTATTGTTTTGTTTAACTGAATCAACTGAGTGAGAAAAAATATGATGGATTATCATCCATGTTAAAGGGCCATGAGTGTTTATAAAACACAATAAAAACTCAAACTAGAAGGGCCATATGCTGGTTACTGGGTCATGGTTTGGATTTGAAGAGAAATATATCTAAAAATGTAGTATAAATATACTGTAATCTAATTATATTATTATAAATGAATTGATGTACAGCACACTTCAGGCAGGGTAGGAGTGTCAAATACTTGTATCTTGATTGTTGAATAATTACATGAGTGTTTGCACTGTGTGAAGATAATGTAAATTGTGCATACATGTGAAGCATTTGTCATTATTTGTTCAGCGCTTGTGCATCGCTGATTATCAATATGTACACACACTACATAAATACACAATTACTCAAATAGAGAGAGAGAGAGAGAGAGAGAGAGAGTCCTGTTTACTTGACTCAGACGCTCCATGATAGACGTTCACCGACACGATTTAACAATTATTAATATTATTAATAACATGGAGAGAGAGCGAGAGAGAGAAAGGTGAAGAGAGGAGAAGAGAGAGACAAAGAGAGAGGAGAAGAGAGAGAAAAGGGAAAAAGAGGGGAAGAGAGAGAAAGAGATGCTTTGGCAATACTGTCTTTTACAGTCGTGCAACTAAAGCTCTTTGAATAGAATAGAATAGAATAGAATAGATAGATAGATAGATAGATAGATAGATAGAGAGAGAGAGAGAGAGAGAGAGAGAGAGAGAGAGAGAGAGGAGAAGAGAGAGAGAGACAGAGGAGAAGAGAGAAAGTCGAGAGACAGAGAGAGAAAAAAAAAGAAAGAAAGCAAAGAGAGAGGAGAAGAGAGAAAGTGAGAAAAAGAGAGAGATAAGAAGAGAGAGGAGCGATAGACAGAGTGATGAGGAGAAAAGAAAGAGAAAAAAGGGGCGGGGATGAGGAAGGGGCTGCATGCCAAGTAACCAATGAAAGAAGGGTGGGTTCATAGAATCCAGCCAATCAGAGACGAGTCACCTTTCACCTCAAAACCCGCGATGCGAGTGTCACGGACCCGAAAACTCACGTTTTACTGTGTCTGTCCATACTTCTCATGTCTTATATGTCGAAACCAAACAAAACCATTATTGTATCTTCACTGCAGTAACGCAAACTGACACACACATACACACACAGCAATGCAAGTATACGCAAAACCGTTTGACCGTCTCTCTCTCACTCCCGCTGGACTTTAATCTGAACCTCCATACTGGACATTGAACCGTCTTTGAAGTTCGACTAGATAAACAACAACAACAACAACAAATCTTCCTTCACTGAACCCAACCTAAAAAAAAACCGTTACTTTAACAACTCCATTCAAAGTTTTTGAGCCAACTGGAGCCATTTTGACGTACGAGCGTGCATGCGCAGCTTCAACGGTCTCGATTAACGGCACAAGCGGTTGTTTTTTACCGCGCGGACTCCGCGGTGTGTCAACGTTACTGCGGTGAATGGAGACCGATACACGGGACACACGTTGACGCCGAATTAACAGAAAGTGTCGTAAATTAACGGTCCATGTTCTTCCATTATTGTTTTTTCCCCCCGAGATATTTAAATAGTTCGACATGACCTCTCTCTTTCGGCACCCCTGCGTGGATGTTTACCTGTTTGTAAAGCACGCGCTATAACAAATAAACAAACAAACAAATTGTTTTGGTTCGATAGTAATACACCAACAATAACGATAAAGTGAAAGTCTTCCCCACCTGTTAGCGGCAGAGCTCCCCGGCTTCTTGTTGGTCCTCCTGGCCACGCGCAGCCGAGTGTCAAACACACACACAAACACACACACACACACACACACACACACACTCACACTCACAACTTCCGGACACAAAAGTTTCAAAATAAAGCCCGCTCACTTTACGCAACTTTCTAAAAAGCAATAGTCGATCTTCTGAAGTGAACACAAATGCGACTGTAGTCCCTTTGGTAACGTAACGACTGCAGTGTGTTTATTTTCACACTTTATTTTCGAATGAAACAACACCATTTCCGGTCACTAATGTTGTGAAATGCTTTTGCAGGATCAAACATCGATAGCGGTCTACAGACTATGCCACGAACATACATCCAAAAATCTCTTTTTTGCAACCGCTTCATGGCTGCATGACGTGACATTGTACAATCGCCTCTCAGGGTCCAGGTGAGCGCTGTGGCTGGTGGACCAAGGTGGACCAAGGGCAGTCGGTGTGATGCGTAACAGTCATGTCTTGCAGTCTGTCTCTAATCTAAAGTTGCTGAGGAGCAAATAAAATCTAACCTGGAGTGACCTGTGGCACACACACACACACACACACACACACACACACACACACACACACACACACACACACACACACACACACACACACACACACACACACACAACTAGCATGCAAATAAACCACTCAATTCCTCATAGTGTTATGATTTCTACCAAGTGTCTATTTTAATAATAACAAGGTACAATAAATTAAGACTGATTTAAAAAAAAAAAACAACATTATCAGTAGTGGAATAGAAAGCATTGTTGTGCTTGAAGGTCATCTCCTTCTGTTGGTCAACATATTTCTTTTGTTTTCATTGTTTTCACATTTAAAGACAGGATTGTTTTTGCATTTTTCTATCATTATTTGTGCGGTTTTTCCAGTAACTCGTCCTGATAAAATATGTCTCATCTCATGATGGTCAGTGGAAGAACAAACTGTGCCGTGAAATGAAACCGAACCGCCGAAAGGTAAAAAAAAAAAGCATATCAACTGATCAACTGCAATACAGAACAACGAACATGATGCAAAGATTAAAATACAAAAAATAAAAACAGAAAATGCAGAATAAACAAGCAGCTGTAAAATATTAAAAAATATCTTGTGAATCTCTAGCAGCACAGAGAAAACTAACTCCTACGTCGTTTAGCTGCTAATTTACAGTGGAATGACAAATATTGTGGAATTGTATATTATTCTGGAGGCAAGACACAACTTCCACCCCCCAACACACATTAAAAACATACACGTTTAAACTGTGAGGAAATACATTTTCATATACTTCAGCTATTTAAAAGCCTACGGGCCTGATGCAGAGCAGTGAAGATGCAGCTTCCATAAATATCATGCGTTCTTCTTCTCTTCTAAAAAGGCGAATTATACTCCTGCAACTACAACTACGGCTGGCCACGGAGTCGGATCGACAGACTAGTGTTGGTTTATAGTTCCTGTGTTTTTCATACTCCAGACCAGCAGGTGGCGCAACGACCGTTTAGAGTCGACCTGCACACCGACGTTCACAGATATCTCCCTCCAGGAATTCACCTCCATCTTTGTGTCCTGATACTCCGTCAGACGGGTTTTATAAATGCTCATATTTGTGGACCTCTTCAGCCAAACGTTCTTCAACAGGATCCATTGTTCATGTTTCTGCTGTGGCTTTTAAAAACAGAGGTATTATGCTATGAAGCCGGAAATGCGAGACTCAGAAAGGACGTGGTTAGCGGACGAATCAGAGCCTTGCGGGCTTGCGTAGCTTTGACGGATAGTCAGAAATTTGGGGTGACGCATGCAAGCACGCAAAATGGCCAATTTGACCACGCAAGGGCGGCCATGCGTGTCTTGCGTCTTTGCGTCTCTGCGTAAAACCCGAGTATAAATCAGCCTTTACACATTCAACTCATTGACAGGATGTCTCCGAGGACATTTCCTCGGAATACTGAAAGACTTGTGATAGGCAGCAATGTCACCAGAGTAACTTCCATGTTACTCGTTCTTCAAGAAGCACTTTTGAGACAAATTTAACATCTATTAAGTTCATTTCCGTCTTTGTGTCGTTTTTCCTCTCCTTCCTTCACAGGTTAGTAAATTCGTTGGTCTTGCCGTCACTTTTCTGCGCTCATGTCCAGCACTTTTACGCCAGAAAATAAGGGAGAAGTGCTTTTACAGTTGCTGTTGAAGGTCACGAGGTCAGGGAGTCAGAGGGTCGGCGTTGCGGGCGGCGTGCAGAAGGAGCAGTGGATCCCCCCCGTCAGGTCGGCGATGGCTCCCTCTTTCACGAGGCTGCGCAGAAGCTCCGTCTCTTTGTCCACGTTGTGCGACGTCTGCTTCAGCATGGCGGCCATGGACAGCTTGTCGTAGTAATGCAGCGGCGCCCCCTGCTGGGAGAGGTTGTAGCCGAAGCCCGCCAGGCTGACCTCGTCGCACAGCAGGCTGGCTAGGTTCAGTGCCGAGACCCCCATGGTGGGCACGTTCTGGAGGGGAAAGACGAGGGGAAGGGGAGGGCGAGAGGGAGGGAAGGAGATGGGAGAGCAGGTGGACAGTATTGTTATCAACTCTTTGTTAACTTCCTCTTGACTCTTTTTCAAGATTAACACTGGCTAAATTTAGAGAATGAATTCAGGTTTGCTCAGTAAGATTGTGCGAGTCCTTTCCTCTCCGAACATGCTTCATGCCAAGACTCGCAGGTTCTGTTCCATGGAGCTGAAATGGAGAGTTTACACACTATGAGGTACTTCATCCTACAGCCTCTCTGGCGCTGTAGTGCACAGCACTCGCCACTAGAGGTCACTCTCTACGCCGCAACGTGCAGCAGACGTGCAGCTCTTGTTGGCCCAATCACTGTCTCCTTCACAGACTCACACTTTGTGTACCATTTTCCTTAAGTCAACATCAGATGCTGACTTTGCTTCAGGGAATTACCCACAATGCATTGCAACGTGAAGTTAAACACACAGTTTCCAGTGGAAGAATGGAGACGTAAAAAAAAAAAAAGGTAAACAAAGAGACACATGCGCATTTAGACAGATAAAATATCTTTACAACATTAGAGAACATAAATACACATTAGAGGAATGCAAGCAGAATATACATATGTATGTGTGTGTGTGTGTGTGTGTGTGTGTGTGTGTGTGTGTGTGTGTGTGTGTGTATTTTGGTACATTCATCAAACTTTTCGTTTCGACAAAAACAAGTAAATAAATAATTAAAAATTACTTCTCATCTCGTGAGGACGACGTTCAAATCAGTGACTGAAAAGTCTAAAATAAATACACAATTGTACACAATATTTTGTTTTGTAAGTCACGTGATGTTGCAGCAAAGTCACATTCATGTTTACACCCTCAAGCCCTAAAGACTCACACTCAACCAGTTTCAGGGTTCAGGGCTCGAGGGTTCGGGGCTCGAGGGTTCGGGCTGGATCGGGATCGGGCCGTTGTGTTGCCACAGAGCGATTTGGTGTTGTTACCTGGTCGGTCCCCCACAGGCGTAGTCTGGGCGGAGGGTACTGCAGCAGGTCTAGCGCGGCCTCTCTGATGACATCTGGGTTGAGGAGTCTGAACCTGCGAGGCTCGAGGGCGAGTGCATCTGGAACCTTCTGCCAGAAGAAGATCCAGTCCCAGAGGGGCTGTGACACAGAGAGCAGATGTGTCTTAACTGCTTCTTGAAACATGAAAGAGGAGTGATTGCAAACACTGGGAGGAACCGTCTGTACCTGCTCCTGTCAAGTAATAATTGACAGTGTGTGTGTGTGTGTCTCATTTAAAAAGCACAATCTTGCAACTTTTTGTCCATTTTTCTATGTTGAAGATAATTTACTAGAACTATAGTGTGTAATGTTGGAAAAAAAGAGTTAATTTTTCTTTACTTTTTTGCTATTTTCAGTTCCCTTAGTTAGTTTTTTGGGCTCTATTTCCCATGTTTTGTTGCCTTCAAAATGGCTGACAAGATAAATAAATAATAAATAAGATAAATGGGTCCTGTATGAAGCGTCTCAACTGGCAGACTGCATTGCCACCACAGAGCATCTCCTCACTGCCAGCGTACGTTCACTGAAACCTGCTCGTCACGCCCACAGACCGTGGCCTCAGCTGACTGTGACCACAGCTCACATTGCTGTCGCAAGTTGTCTGACAACGTCACAGAAAAGAACCCACAGAGAAATAAGTTGTTGTTGCTTCATGTGACTTGTTGCCCGTGGACAAAAAGGTGGAAACGTGAGAGAAGGGGGCGCTGCATCAGAAGAGTTTGCGAAGGATTTTTCAAAAACATGGCTTCATTTCCGATTCATTTATTCATCTGGACGGATCATTCTTTACCGTCATATCTTTAAAATGTGAGCAGAACTTTCCTGCAGACGCCGCATGTGTTGCATGTGTTGCAAGAGAAACTCTCTCTCTCTAAATACACAAAAACCCAATAAAAATAACACAACTAAGTCATGAGATTTGTTTCGGATCAAAACGCTGAATTAAAATGACTCAGATTCCTATCAACCAGTACTTCAGAATGAACGGCATCCCTCATTAGACGTTCTAATGAAGACACAACACACACGCACACACACACACACACACACACACACACGGGAGTAACTCACCACAGAGAGCTTGTTGATCATCGCAGAGATCCAGCTGATGTCCACACCTTTATACACCACCGCCACAAACAGAGTGTGTTTGTCCGTGTCGATCCAGCGCAGCGGCGTGCCCTCCGGGTAGCTCATCCTGATGCTGGTTCGATTCCCGACGTCCACGCTGAACTCTCCCAGAGGGCCGCTGTTCAACCTTTTGAAGGAGGGTCGTTGATTTTTAAAAATGTACATAGCCGAGTCCTCATGCGAGCACATTCACAGGAAGGGGAAGGTGCTGCCTGTGATGGTATCAGTCACCTGAACTTTGAGTTTCTGACCTGATAACCGTGTCGAACCGGTTGATGAGCTGGCCCAGCTCCAGGCCTCGAAGGATGCCGCCGTTTCCCATGACCACGCAGCGCCGGCATTCATCCGACGTCTTCTCCGCCTGCGGCGCCGAGTCGGAGTCTGGCAGCTTGAAGGGGGAGAGAGGGAAGCGTTTATTCATGATTTAAAGGCGCTGAATACCTGATTGGGAGCATTTCTATTGCCTCTTAATGGCTCTCAACATGGCGACGACTGAGCTACGTTGAGCCAGAGGGCAACCTCCAGTTCTGAGTAAAGCCGCCGAAAACCTGCATTCTCTCTCTTGACCACCAGTGGGCGACTCCTCTGGTTGTATAGAAGTCAATGCTTCATGTGTTGAAGCTGCATTCTCTCTCCTGACCACCAGGGGGCGACTCCTCTGGTTGTATAGAAGTCTATATAAGTGACTCTACTTCTCTCTTGATGTATTCCCTCAGTAAACATTGTAAACATGAGTTTATGTCTCAATCTCTAGTTTCTAGTCTTCAATACAGCATGATGTTCCTTGAGTAAATTACGGTCATAAATATCAAACAGATCATAAACTTTGGGTTATCAGATGGCGAGGTGGTAAAATGATGCATTTAATGCCATTTATTATCAGACGTTGGTAAAGTTCAACTTTCATTATGAACATGCAAACAGCAGTGATATTTGATCTCTTGTGAACCTTTCAACTGCAAGAGAGCCCTCTGTCTTTATCCACGGCCCTCTTTACTGTGAACACACACCCACACAGAGACAGACAGACACACAGACAGACACAGACACACACACCTGGTCACTGCTGCTTCTGTAACACTGGGCTATGCAGACGATTACAGCTTGCGAGCTGTTCTTGTGACTCGTGGGTCTGAACTCTGGAGACGAGAGCAAAGCTTCCAGACGCCAGGAGTCGCTCTTCATGTTCGAGTCAAGCTCGGAGGGTTTTTGTCACGCGGCTACGAGCCCGCAGGGCACCATGAGTCAAACACAACCACGCGATGAACGATCAGAACGCTCGGTGGATCACCTCAGGTCACACTCACCTGGTTCAGCAGGTTCTCCACTTTGGACGCGAGGCCTTTGAAGCCGAACGGCGGCGGATACCAGAAGAGGCCGTCGGGCGGCGGGATGTCCTTCCACAGGAAGGCCTGGGTCATGTGACTGGAAGCGGGCAGCCGAGCCAACAAGCTTCGCCTGGTGCCGCCGGGGCGACACGGACTCGCCAGGACTCGCCGCACATGCTCGTGCATCCGCTGCGAGGCAAAACAGGCGGTTGCCATGTAAATGCGTGGTGTTGAGGGGTTTTAATATAGTTACAAAAGAATAGGGTTGCAAAATTCCAGGAATATTCAAAGTTGGAAACTTTCCACGGGAAATAACAGGAATTAACTGGAAATTTTGGGGTAATTTAACTGTATTTACTTTGTCATAATCAGACATGCATGCAAACATTTATAATACAACTTTTAAAAATGACTTTTTTGACATTCCGAAAGCCGTGAATAATGGAGGTGATGGTGTACTTTTGTGTGGACATACATACTTCCGACTCTACTGCTGTAAAAAGTCTACTGTACACAAATAAACTTGGTATTAAAATGAACATGGCTTCAGTTTACCAAGCAATCAATATGCTAATGACAGTGTTGGGAAAGTTCACTTTCTACATGAACTAGTGCAGTTCATAGTCCATAATTAAGTTCCCTGTTATATGCTTTTGCAAAAAACTTAGGCACAAAATCCCGAGCCAAAATTCCTGTGGAAAGTTTCCGGAAATTTACCAGAAAATTTCCGCTCCGTTGCAACCCTACAAAAGAGTAACCGGTCCCGCTGCATCGCTTTACACAACACCACTAGAAGGAAAGCAGCTTAGGAGTTTAGGGGCGTCATGGTCCGGCTATAGTTGGCATTGATTTCCTATTGCGTGCAACATCCTCTGTGGACTTCGTCCCGTACGTTTTCTTTGGCCCAGACAGTCTCAAGCAGCATACAATATGGAGGTCAAAAACAAAATAAAGAGCACCGTCTCCGGTCCCACAGACACAATTGACACAGGAAAACTTGCTGAGTTAAAAAAAAAAGAGAAAAAGGAGTGGAAGAAGATTTCCTTTCCTGGCCCACTGCGAGTTCATTCTGTTTCTTTCTTAGATTGGAGGTGAGAAAAGAGAGATCTGGAGGAACTCGTCAGGTCTCCCCCATCACCTGAACCACATTGTCAAGTCCAGCTTCTAACACTCCTGAATACTTTCAGCTCACAGTAAACATGTAAAGTCTTTGAGTCCGTGTGCGTCCTCTCACCTTTTTGTGTGCGTGGTTGACGTGCCATTCCAGAGGGTTGCTCGTCTCCGTCTCCGGAAGAGAGAGCATCCAGAGCAACCCTAGAGCCACCACCACCCCCAACACACACCTGCAGGTTGGAAATAGGAGGGAAAGGGGATTTTTTTGGTTTAACATTCTAACATGTGAATTTGTGTATGTGTAAATAATAAAACAATGTTCATTGAGACCAGCTGACAAATGCTAAAGTAAATTTGCAAAACATATGGACGTTATATGCAAGGAAGCCACATGTAAAAACATTTTGAGGTCACCGTGATGGCGAGCAGCAGAGTCAGAGATGTGTGGCGTTACCGCATGTCACCTTCTCGTGAAGGATTCCCCACTCGGGAATAGGGATCGCTCATTCTTGAGAAAAGATACAAAACCCATGTTTCGGGTTTTAACGACTTTCTTTTATTCTTGAAGCGCATGGCGGCCGAGGACGAGGGATTTTTTGTCAACAGGGATACAAAAGGAAAGAAAAGGCTTCTTCCAGCAACACATTTCGCGACTTTTTTTTTTAGACCACATGCGAATGGGGACTTTTCCACTTGAGACAGGTGATCCCATCGAGTTTCATTGATACACTCCGACGGGGCCGGTGATAAAGACGGGTATGGTGATATGCCTGCTGAACACATAAACCCTTAACCCCTCAGACGTGTGATGTCTCACAGTCCAAGGTTATTTACAGTGCTATTGCATCACAATCAGTTTACTGGAGATACATCAAAACAAAAAAAGGGAGGTGAGGGAGGCGCAGGTACACTGTGTGTGCAGACAGGAGGTGCTCTCTCATATTGGACTTGGATCAGTGGACAAGGTTCCTCAAGTCACGCCCTGATATAATGGGACGGTTTCAGTGCAAACCCCACAACACTTTGAGCATTTAACTGGTTCATACAGTGGGGGCCGCTGTTTTTGCTTAAACTGGAAACCAGCCAAACGATACGGCAGGTGCACTTTTGCTAGAGACGACTTTTTTTCTGCACAGAGAGTGTGTGTGTGCAGAGAGGTGTGTGTATCCGGGGTTTCAGATGGGCGAAAAAGTAACTGAAGACACGAGGAGGAAGATATAGCCACAGACTCGCTGTTGTTATTACAAAAGTCAAAGCTCAGAATCTTCAGATAACTTGAAGAGGCCACACATTGATACGGTGCTTTAACACTCCACTATTTGTTGTCTGAGCACTTTATCTTCACCTCGTAATTCATTTCATACACATTGCACTGTGTTGTCGTCGACTGTTGATTGATATTTGTCTCGTCTAACGTCTCGTGTTCAAAGTTATGCATCTTCCATCAAGGTGAATTTCCTCGTTTGTGAAAACATTCCTGGCCAATAAAACGGTTTGTGATTCTGATCTCCAACACAAATCCCTCGTCACAGTAACCACATTTCATTACACCCGCTCTTCTGACTCACGTCACACCGGCTACAATCGCACATACTTTCACACCGCAACAGAATGCAGAAAAACTGGTCTCACTGGCTCTTCCATTTTCTCCAGTTGCACTTCGAAGATAAAACGGCGGTGGGGTGAAGAAATGAATGATGATTTTTAAAAAAAATGCTCGATAAATCAAAGAGCACATACTTCAACAACCATTAGAAGGATCGTTGAACGGCGTTGCTGAAAATGCCAGCTTTAACCGACCACACCTGGGTCTACACTGTAGATTTAGAGCACCTGGCCGTGTTGTTGTGAAGCCCTTCAGAACGGTGGCAACGTCTACCCAAGCACGGCGGTATTAAAGAGGACAGTGGCCATCTTTGTACTGTGTAACGTGAGCCTCACCATTTAGGGAGCCTCATTGTGGTCTCATCCACTGTCTCTGGTATCTGTGATGAGGTGGGATGCTCTCAGGGATCTGGTCCTGAACACACACACACACACACACACACACACACACACACACACACACACACACACACACACACACACACACACACACAGTCATGTACAAGTCTATTTGCAACAATTAGGCAACAATGCATAGTTGAAAGCGTATTGATTTATGAATACTTTAGTTTTAGATAGAAGCTCAGTGTGCAGCAGCTGTTATAAGTGCAGTGTGGGAAGTGAAAGCTGGCTGCTTAGCAAATAAAATGCACAACCATAAAGAAGTTCACAGCATACATCCTCAAAGTCTGAGTGCCCACACAACGTTATTGTTTCGTTATTACCGTGTTATTACGCACGAACACGCAGCCAGCTGGTCGAGCACATTCCGCTTAAACGTAAAAGTACATTTAACGTTTAACACGTCTTGATCTCATAAACAGTTATTCTTAAAGGTACCTTGACGTCAGTGATTTGGTCCCTCTTGTGCGCAGAAAGAGGAACGGGGTCGTGAAAAAAAAACAACGAAGCTGCGTCAAAAAAAAAACACACACAAAAACAAACACACAAAAAACGAACCGATGAGGTGACGATCACGTTAGCTAAAGACGTGACGTCATCGTTGCAACCAGCCAATAGCGTGGCTGCTTGAACGTCAATAGCGAGACTAGTGAGTTACTGCTACGTCGCTTAAAAGAAACAACAAAAAGGGGAAAATGTTATAAGATAAGAGTTGCTCCGACGGAATGTGTTGGTAGCAAAGCTTCACTTTAGTGTAGTCCACGTCACCGAAAAGCGGTTTATAGATGATAATAACGGCACCGAAAAAAAATGTGCATAAGGCGGACGTTATATTAATTTAACCTGCAGCTAAAACGATGAAAATGCCTTAAAAAACGCGGCCCGGTGAGCCTGCTATCCCCGTTAAGACTTTACCCAAACCGGGCCGCCTCAAAAAGCGAAGAAAAAAAAGATACTACGCCAAAAAAAAGAGACAAAAATTAACCTAAAAAGCCAGCTCACGTTCACGTAAATAACGTCCCTTTTGCTCGTGCCGTTTCACGGGGCCGCGCGCGCGCAGCGTAACGTGAAACCGTTAACTCGCTTCCAACCGTGACCGCATTACGCGCCGTTTAGCACACAGTACTGTCATTTTTTTAGCACCCGCAAACGCGGTGACCAGGTGTGAGCGGTAACTTGGTGCTTACCCTTCCGCGGGTCCCGCCGCTTCGTCATGACTACTCCCCTCGACGGGAGTCAGTAGTTATCAGCGACTCATCCTGTAGATTTTCATCCCAGCGTCATTCGTCAGCCTCCTTTGCGGACAGCCAATCAGCGCCCGGAATTCTGCGCGGTCACTTCCGGTATTTCGTAATCAGAACCCCGCGAACTGATCACGACCCGCGACGCAGAAACGTTAATATTAAATGAACCAAAGCGTAAATAACTAAATACAATGAGACACGTTTTGTTTTGTACACATTTATAAAGTTTAACGTCATTAAATATAAAAAAATTAAATAAACGGGTTGCTTTTCTAAGATATGTTGCTTCTAGTAATGTGAAGCTATGCATTATTTTATAGTTTACAGCGATTGCTCAGTGACTTAGTTTTCTAGACACGTTGTTTTACATTTATTAATTCTCAAAGATTTTAAAATAATAAAAATCAAAACATCAAATATTAAAGAACATTTGGCACGGGGAGACACGTCACATCCACCACATTAAGTGAGAACTGAGATAAAATGTAATCACCTTATATATTTTTTACAAGAACGAGGGTGTCTTGGGCCTTCTGTGTCAGCAGAACTGAACGCTCTGGGATCAATAAAACAAACCATGAAAAATAGCTATAACACAAGTTATTGCCTCACCCCACAATCTCACTATTACGAGCATGGAGTGAGGTAAAATACCTGCGGCACTATTTTAAAACTTGTTATCAATACACAAGTGTAAATATGAAGTTTTTTGTACAAAAAGCTAAAAAAAAAAAAAAAAAAGGGATTAAAAGAAAGTAGATGTATTTCTATTGTAGGAGTTCAACGCTAAAAATGGATGCAAGAATGGTCAACTCATTTTTGGTTTTCAAAAGGAATTATTTATAAAACAATATTTGAGGGTTACAAATGTAAATGATGCATACATGCATGTATGCATGCATACATACATACATACATACATACATGTCATACATACATACATACATATATACATACAAGTATGCATGCTTGCATACATGCATGCATTGATATACATACAGTTTTTGCATATTATACAGAAAAAAATATCAGTCCACAACCGGCTTCAACTGGATTCCTGGCTCCTCTCCTACTGCAGAGGTTGCTTCAAGTCGAACAGTCCCGTTCCACCTTTGACTACTTTCCCCACCACAATGCAAGCTGACGGGGACACCAGCTGATCAAATGACCCTGAGAGAGGAGGAAGAGGGGGAAAAAAACACCATGAACAACCCGAAAAAAAAAGACAAAGATAAGGGCAGCAGCGGTATTTCTGGTTAAAGTAGATGAGACTTTTCTGACAGGAAACCACGACGGCTGCGAAGGAACCTTAGGGACGCCACAAATGACTAATCCTGCAACTTACTTCTTCCTGTAACTTTTAAATCTTAAAAAAAAATATATATTTCTAAAGTTCCGTATTATTAGTAGCAATTCACTTTTCACCCTCTGCCACGAAATGTGTAGATAGATATGACTTTCTTTCTTTTTCTTGGCATAACGGCCTCCTCACCCTGCATGGTCGCCTGCTTGAGGAACTTGTAGCTGGTCTCGAAGGTCATCTGCTGCAGAGGGGAGGCGTTGGACCGGATGGCGTGCCGGTTCAGAGGCTTATACACGCCTTCGAAACACATGTAGTCCGCCACCAGCGACAGATGTCTGGGGTCCACCTCGATACCTGGACGGAGAAACACAAATGAGTGGATCTAACAGCCGTGTGGGTCTGGTCTCTGAGGATTGCCACTGTGTGTGTGTGTGTGTGTGTGTGTGTGTGTGTGTGTGTGTGTGTGTGTGTGTGTGTGTGTGTGTGTACCGTAGACAGCAAACACATCTTTGATCTCCTTCTCGATGACCTTCAGAGCCACCTCAATCCCGTAGGTCTTCGCCATGGCGTGGACTTCATTGGAGTAAAGTCGGTTGATGTCTAAGATCTGGAGGAGGAAATAAAGTCTCACGGTTACGATCATCACCAAACCAGACATGAGTGCAACCTCATCATAAAATACACAACAATACTGTTGAGCAACTAGCCCCTGAAGTCCGTCTTTAAATAGTCAAAGCAGACTTCGACAAGGCCAACTGAAGTTACTATCCGCAATCAAATGAGGCGCCGCGGCGGCGGCTGCATCCTGCTCTGGGTAATCTGTGTCTCCGTACATCACTGTGGTTGAACAGTTCCTGCATGTTGATGCCTTCTGCGTTGAGGACCGTCTCCTTCTCGCCGGCCTTGGTCGTGGTTTCACCCAGCAGGCAGCGCGTCAAGCCCTTGGTCTCCACGATGACGGCGTTCTGAGCCAACGCCGACAGCACCGAGGTCAGGTCAAAGTGCACCTTGGTCACCGGCAGGACCAGCTCGACCTGCAGACAACGCAGCGCTGGTAAGTGTCATTGATAACAATGGCATTTTGCTACAATTTTGTGCACTCGAAAACACTGCTGCTTTCGTCCACAGGGGCCGCCAAAAGCAACACAAAATTGAAAAGCCGCATTCTGCAACTTTTAACATTTGCCACATTTTGATCAGGTGCAATTTCAATGTGATGTGTAGAGTAATGCAAAGCTAAGCGATTAACACATTTTTAAAATGGTCTGCATGACGACAATTTTTTACTTTTGACCCACTATTTTTGAAATGCACGACATTTCCTTGAAACAAAAAGTATTCTTACATTCTGGTGCAGGGTTCATACACATTGTGAACAATGGATTTCCAAGACTTTTAACCAAATTTCCATGACTTTAAACCACATTTTATTACTATGTTTTACTCAGGTAACACCGCCAAAAACCAGCAGCTAAGGCTGTTTGAACCGGGCTACGATCAGAGCGACAAATTTACCCAGAACTCCCGGCAGTACACTCACCTCACACCAGAGCTCGTGCTGCGGATCGTAGCGGTATCGCTCGATGGCCGGGTTGGAGTCCAGGACGGCGTTGGTCCTCATCAGATCCTGCTCCTCCTCCTCGTCTCCCCTTGCTGTCTTCTTCTTCCTCTTCTCCTTCACCTTCCCGGACTTCGACTGGGACGCCTCTGGCATTTTCTCCTCCTCGTCCTGGGCCTCCTCCTCCGGCCCCTCGTCCTCCACCTGATCCTCTTTATCCTCGGCATCGTCTATTCTGTCCTCCTCCTCACTCTCATAGTCCACCTGCGGAGGCACACAGGTTGTCAGGGGTTGAACCTCTGAGCCCCACAACGCGCCCGCCATGTTTCCTTTAAACAACCGAACAAAACTACGCTGTTCATCGGAGCCAGAAGCTGCGTTGTACGTCTGCTTCCCGCAATGGATGTGTAGCTGCAGGACTCAGTAAGCACTCCATCGACACACTCGCCCAACACATATTAAAAAAAACACACATGGCATCCTGTGTGAAGAGGACTTAAAAGAAAGAAAGATATAAAACTGCAGAAAAGAGGAAATTCAAGCAGCAGTTTATGAATGACTCGTTATCTTTACCCCACAAACAATCACACACACACACGCACGCACGCACGCACGTCCGTGTGTAACCACCTCACAATATGTGTAGCTTGTTGGTTGCAGTAACGAACTCGTAAAACACGTTTCAACTGGTTTCAAACTGCCATCGCCTGCTGACAGACTCCTCTTGGAATCGAACCCGTTGTGGGTCGTTCAAGAGGAAGAATCTCTACATTTATATTATGAAATAATAAATGAGAAAATCCCACTGAGGTTTTACTTTGGAGAAGCTGTTAGATTTTTCTGGGGTCGTTTCTCACACGATCTCACGACACGGCGGCGGCTGCTGCACACACACCTGTCGGGGATCTTAGAAGACAAATGGATGAGCAGAAAACCCTTAAAAGCCATTGAAAATCCGTAAAAGGATAACCCTTCAAACCCCTTAAAAACCCATAAAACTCCTTAAAAACTTTGCGCTACAACCGCCGCGGCGTTCCCGTCCTCGTACCTCCTCCTCCTGTCTGCCTTTGCGCTTGGCGTCCGAAGCGTCGGCGTCTCCTTCGTTGGCGGTGTCGTCCACGACCTCTGGCTCCGCCTCGTCCGGCCCGTCGTCCGCCTGAAGACGGCGTCCACGCGACGGAAAAGGGATTTTTTTTCACGTTAATTTGTGTTGTTTTTTCCCCAAGTGAAGGAAGACACTAAAACGTCCCACAGGGAACGCTGACACGGATGAAATTAAAATAAAAACGGACCCCGGCGGCGTCGCCCGCCTCCTCGCCGTCGTTGTGGTCCCGGTCCCTCGGGGAGGCCTTCCTGGTTTCCACAGCGATGGACGCCAGCTTCGCCGTGCGCTTCTTAATGCCTTCGAGGAGGAGGCGGAAAAACCTGACGACACAAGTTCATGTCAGGTCGTTCCTTCATGGATGATGGGAACCACATTTCCATGACTTTAATCCACATTTCCAGAACTTAAAACCACATTTACATAACTTTAAATCAAATGTCCATGAGCAAACAGTGTGAAATGTGTGTGAACAGTAAAAAGTGATAAAATGTAGTATTTAAACTGACAATGAGGATTCAAAGCATACAGTAAACCTTAAATGACTCAAATGAATGAGAGACAATGTTTGATTAAAAGAATAAACATTCATATAGATGCCTGTATGTATGCTGCTGATATGTTGAGCCTCTTTCTTTATAAAGCAGATTCATTATTTATAACTAAATGAACCTCATGAACACATGAATAGAACACGGTTACAGGACTGACAGGTTTTTACATGACCGTGAGAACCCTGACACACACACACACACACACACACACACACACACACACACACACACTGACACACACACACACACACACACACACACACACACACACACACACACACACACACACACACACCTAGTTTCCATGTAGTGGAGGATCTCTTTGGGCGACAGCAGCTTGTCTTCACTGTAACGTTCTGGAGGAAGGAACTGAAAGCTGACTTTGAACGAGCGCAGCTTTTCAAATTTTTCAATCCGTAAAGTTTCCACCACGTCCACCTTCTGCAGCACCTGCACACACACACACACACACACACACACACACACACACACACACACACACACACACACACACACACACACACACACACGTACGTGTGTTTAATCCCCCAACACCTCTCAGAAGCTCAAGTGAAGCACAGAGGGAAGGATCATCTCTGATCACAATAAGTATCACAACGAAAGAGAACAAATACTGGCATCAGAAGAACAAGCAACAAAAACTAAATAAAGAAAGATGCCAAAAAAACCACGCAGGAGACGGGGAAGGAGGATGAGGAGGGGAAAGGACGATGAGGAGGGGAAAAGAGGATGAGGAGGGGAAAAGAGGATGAGGAGGGGGAAGGAGGATGAGGAGGGGAAAAGAGGATGAGGAGGGGAAAGAGGATGAGGAGGGGAAAGGAGGATGAGGAGGGGAAAGGAGGATGAGGAGGGGACATGAGGATGAGGGGATGACAGAGGCAGGTGCCTCACCTCGGCCAGACAGACTCTGGTGAGTCTCTTGCGCAGCGCGTTGGCTCTCTTCAGGGCTTTCCTGGTGTTCAGCACCGGGACGCTCATCATGGGGGTCTTGATGTTGGAGCTGGCCACCATGAGGATCTCCCTCAGTCTGCAGGGGGAGGGGAGGGGGAGGAGAGGAGAGAGAGAGTTGATGAAGAGGACAGGGTGATTATTTTCTTTTTTTGTCCTTATATGTTCTTTTTTTGTCCTTATATGTTCTTTTTTTAGGTCCTTATACCATCCATCCATCCATCCATCCATCCATCCAGACAGACAGACAGAGAGATTGAGAGAGATTACCGGGGTATTCCTAAAGTCACGTTCATCTCTCCTCTGCCGGCGAAGTGGAAGGTGTTGAGGGTCATCTGGGTGGACGGCTCCCCGATGGACTGGGCGGCCAGCAGGCCCACGGCTTCCCCCGGGTCGCACAGCGAGCGCTGCCACTTGTAGAGCAACAGCCGCCGGAGGCTGACGACACAGAGAGAGAGAGAGAGAGAGAGAGAGAGAGAGAGAGAGAGAGAGAGAGAGAGAGAGAGAGAGAGAGAGAGAGAGAGAGAGAGAGAGAGAGAGAGAGAGAGAGAGAGAGAGAGAGAGAGAGAGAGAGAGAGAGAGAGAGAGAGAGAGAGAGAGAGAGAGAGAGAGAGAGAGAGAGAGAGAGAGAGAGAGAGAGAAGGGGTCACATTTCTTGGCTTCATTGTGTTGTCACAGTTTGTTTTTCTGCCCAGCCAGTTAGTCGGTCGGTCACCTCTGGGTGTCCACGGCGCCTCGGCTCCGGCCGCCCGCCTCCTGGAGGTACTTTTCCGTGATGCCGTGGAAGGTCTCCGACACCGAGCCGAAGCAGACGTCGGGCTTCAGCACGCCCAGCGGCGGCTCGGGGCAGCGCGAGGTCTTACGGCCGTATTTCAATCGGCCCGACTCGTCCAGAGAGCGCCACCGCTCGAAGAGCTGCAGAGAGGAGGGAGGGGGGAGGGGGGCAGAAGCACAGTTAATGGATTTACAGGACCTTTACATGACTTTAAACCAAATTGACATGAGCAAACATTGTGTGAAATGTGTGTGTGAACAGTAAAAAGTGATAAAATGTCGTATTTAAACTAACAATGAGGATTCAAAGCATACAGTAAACCTTAAATGACACAAATGAATGAGAGACAAAAGGGTTTAAAGGCTCAGCGGTCTGTATGAGGATCGTTCTCTACGTGTTATTGACCTGCAACTCGGCAACATTCCTGCCGTATTGATCTGGAGCTGTTCGTTCTGCCGATTGCTTCAGCTTGGCCAACTTCTTTTGGGAAAACAGCAAGAACGCTCCTGAGGGGGAGATCACAAACACAAATATTACAAAACATTCACATAGAACATCCAAATATAGCAGAGCAATACATCATTGACCTCCTGCTCAATCAGAAGAGCTCAAAGCGGCATCTTTAGAGCCGTCTTATTGACCTATTCTGATTTATAGACCACCAGTCAAAGGTTTGGAGGTTTTCGTCCTGCATTTCTCAAGCTTTTAGGTTGTTGAAGGTCTTCTTCACACATAAGATATTTTCTCTGAAAGGGTTTGTCAAAACTGTGTTTTAGACATGGAGAACAACACGGTTAGATCGTGAAAGGTCTCTTTGAGCGACAGTTAGTCGGTCGACTTCAATCTTTATCTGAAGCCAGCGTCTCTCTCTCTGTGCAGCAAAGACACAGGATGGCGTTGCTGCCTGACCAAACCGTTGTTATCTACCTCTCCGCGGGCTCGCCACCTCTCTCTTCGCTCTCCAGCGCTGGATGGACTCAAAGTGTTGGTTGGCGGCGTGAGGGTCCAGGCGCGCCAAAACCTCGTCCAGGCCCTGGGCGCGCTTGATGACCTAATGGAGGGAAACACACGTGTCCATTGTTGAGGGTTTAGTCAATCAGTGTCGTATTCAAACAGCAGAGATACCGCCATTTGACTGATGGTTAATGCTTAATGGACAAAGAGACTCCACTCAACATATATGTGTGTGTGTGTGTGTGTGTGTGTGTGTGTGTGTGTGTGTGTGTGTGTGTGTATGTGTATGTGTATGTGTATGTGTATGTGTATGTGTGTGTGTGTAGTACATATTTATCCCCAGCGACCATGGTGGAGCGCCGTGGGGCCCATGAACTACACCTTCACTGTGGCAGCCATTTTGGCCAGTGGCATCCACTGAGGGGGAAGCACTGAATTTGACACGACTGCGTTTTTGTGGTTGTCAAAATACATATTTTGTTTGGATTAGGTGTCCGTTATGTCTTTCTATATCCACCTGCAGGTGTCCACAGTCATTTTGAAAAACTCAATGCAGTGTTTCATTGTGTGCGTCTCAAATGCAAAACGCATGTAAATATATTTAAATAGCGACACATCTTCCCGTAGTTACAGATGCTGGACTATCTGACTGAGGACAAAGAAACTATTAACACCAATGTGACTAAATGTCCTTTTTTTAAAAAAACAAACAAACACCACAGAAACTGCCAATAGCTGCTTTTGCATACTTTCAAATGGGACGGCCGTGTTTTCAGCCTCAGAACAGGTCCTGATTGTCACAGCTGAGCGAATCAGAAGCCTTTCATTGTTTGAATCGTTTCCTTGATGGCCTAAATTCCATTTGCATTTGTTGACATTCAGGACATGTCCTTAACAACAACAACAACAACAACAACGCTGTCTGCGTTACCTCGTAGTTGTCCTCTATGAAAGAGAACTGCTTTGGCTGCAGGAACGGAGTCTTGGGGATGTCCAGTCCATCTTCCCCGTACAAGAACTGGACCACGGACCCGTCGCTGTCCCTCACCGTCAGATCGTACTGCACTACCAGACCCTCCAGATGCTTTATGACACATCTGCAGAAGACAGGATGGAGAGAGAGAGAGAGAGAGAGAGAGAAAGAGAGAGAGAGAGAAAAGGGCGGCAGGGTCAATGAGATGAGAGGAGCATATTTGTGTATGGCATCTGAATTAACAGTGCCGTTCAGTGATGTGTGTGTGTGTAGTACATATTTATCCCCAGCGGCCATGGTGGAGCACCGCGGGGCCCATGAACTACACCTTCACTGTGGCAGCCATTTTGGCCAGTGGCATCCACTGAGGGAGGAAGCACTGAATTTGACACGACTGCGTTTCAGCTGGTATGAACACACGTCTGATATCAAATCACACTCCTCAGAGTCACGGGTACCCCTCACTCCTCAGAGTCACGGGTACCCCTCACTCCTCAGAGTCACGGGTACCCCTCACTCCTCAGGGTCACGGGTACCCCTCACTCCTCAGAGTCACCCCTCACTCCTCAGAGTCACGGTTACCCCTCACTCCTCAGGGTCACGGGTACCCCTCACTCCTCAGAGTCACCCCTCACTCCTCAGGGTCACGGGTACCCCTCACTCCTCAGGGTCACGGGTACCCCTCACTCCTCAGAGTCACGGGTATCCCTCACTCCTCAGAGTCACGGGTACCCCTCACTCCTCAGAGTTACGGGTATCCCTCACTCCTCAGAGTCACGGGTACCCCTCACTCCTCAGAGTTACGGGTACCCCTCACTCCTCAGAGTTACGGGTACCCCTCACTCCTCAGAGTTACGGGTACCCCTCACTCCTCAGAGTCACGGGTACCCCTCACTCCTCAGAGTTACGGGTACCCCTCACTCAGAGTTAGAGTTGGCCTCAAAAGTCCTTTTAGGAAACCGTCCATTGGCAGCAGTTCACATGTTTTTAGAAAAGGCTCACAAACATGGGTTGAAGCAGAACATTTATTTAATTATGTTCATCTGGTGTAATTTTAGATACACAAATACTTTTTATATGCTTGTTATATTCTGTCTGTATATTGCATACTGCTATTGTATTCTTATTTCCTGTTTTTGATATTGTTTATTACTCTATCATCTGTCTCTTGTGTGCATTGTAAAGTATCTAGTAAGACAATAAAGATCTTATCTTTGCTCTGTAATGGGAAAATATAGTATTGCAATGGTAAACTGATTTAAATGTTTCTTTGTGACGTTGGAAGCAGACGGTGTGAGGGGAAGTGAAGGGACAGTCAAAGGACTGTCTCCTATGTATGCAAATGAGGGGGGGGGTCGTAAACAATTCGTGAACTGACGGGGTGTTGAAAGTCTCAGGGCAAAGGAGATTGTGACTTCTTTGTAATCAAGGACCAAGAGACGAAAGGTCTAAGATGGGCGGGTACCCAGTGTTCCCTTTGTTCCACGTGGTCTGAAGGTGTGAACCTCATCGTGTATAAAAGAGAGCTGGGACTGTTGTTTCATTGAATTGTGTGTCGCAGACTGCTTTGGGTGGCTGTGGCAGACTTTTCCTTCTTGCAAGAATAAACGGAGTAAAGACAATTTTGATTCAGAGATTCCATAACTCCTTAGCAGATCAACTGAGAAAATTTTCCATTACAGCTCTTTCTGATTCTAAAAGGCGTCTCTGTTTCGACGAGCTCCTGAGAGAGACTCCAAATTGGAAATTTACGGCCTCTGCACAAAACACTTTTCAGACTGCATCAGCGGTTTTCAGCAAAGCCAGGTTTCACGTTACCTCTGCAGGTATCCTGATCTGGATGTTTTCACAGCTGTGTCGACCAGTCCCTCTCTGCCGGCCATGCAGTGATAGAAAAACTCCTGGGAGAGAAAAGACAAGTCACATGGAAGCTGAAGCTAGCTGCAGCTCAGCCAGAGAGGCAACAGATCGAATCGACAGTTGCAGGGTTCATACACATTGTGACCAATGGATCACCAAATTAGCATATTAATTATTTCAAACTCGGCGTGAATGAACGTCAAGAACACAAGAATATAACACATTTACACAACTTTAACTACACTTTTTTGTCTCCAAAAAAGGACTTTTCCAAGCCTGGGAATAACCATTTTAAAATGCCATGCTTTTTCCAGGTTTTCCATGACCGTGAGAACTCGTGTACCTGTGGTTTGATGCCCGTGAGGAACCTTCCGGAAATGAAGCCCCCGGCACCCGGAGCGGGGTCATACGGCTGGAAGCACGGCAAGGATTTCCCAGAAGGCATCAGTGGAGGCCTCCGGCCCTCCAACTCGATCTGGCCCAGTAGACATGAAATCTGGAACACACACAGAGAGAGAACCAGCGTTAGGGTGTATTTCAGGTCAATGACCTCCAGTTCATCAGGTATTATTGAAGTGTGGGGGCGATACCTGCATGGTGTTTACAGTTGAGCCCTTGGCTCCTGATTGGACCATCAGTTGGAGGTTGTTGTCTGGAAAAGACGTGTGGAGTCCGACGGGCATGCACACCTACAGACGCAGACGGAGCAAACATATAAATTGATGTCTAACGAAATGCATGATTACACACTTTGTGCAGAAAAATACTTCATCCGACATGGAATTGTTGCAAAATCTATGTTGAACATATTTACTGATTATGTGTTTAAAGACAGGACAACAACAGAAAAGAGAACAAAAATGTGGCAGTGCCCCCAAACCCCATTATACTTGACATTTTTTGCATGAGAATGTATAATCTGTTGAAGTGGGAAAAATATTGTGCAGAATAAGTAACATGAACAAAACATATTAGACTTGCACCAGTGAAGAAAAAAAAACAGAACAAAAAAAAAAAACAATGCTTAGTCCAGCACTGCATGATGGGAAATGCGGGCCGTCACATGTGAACAAGTGCAGGCCCGGAAATAACCATTTTAAAACTCCATGACGTGTCCAGGTTTACCCTGGGAGTGGAAGTAGTGATGCTTGGCGGTCTGAATAGCACCGGCCGGTTTACCTTGTTGATGTCGTTGTTCACTTGGTTGGCCACTTCCTTGAACTTGTGGTCGGCCATGCTGAAGTCTTTCTGGTCCGGGTCGAGGTGAGCGTCCTGCCAGCGGCTCTGAGCCTCGCCTTTATCCACTGTGGCGGGAAGGTTGAAGGCGGCTTGGAGGGCCTTGGAGATGGAAAAGTTAAATGATGAGAACAGTACATAGAAGAAGAAGAAGAAAAAGAAGAAGACTACAGGCTTAGCAGCAGACAGACACAGTTGTGTCTGCTGCCCCCAAGTGGACAAAAACATCAGTTATTGCAAGTGTATAGTTGTATTCAAAGACACAATATGTAGACATACATACAATATATCAGACATACAATTGTACTGTGTGTGTTTGTGTGTAGTACATATTTATCCCCAGCGGCCATGATGGAGCGCCGTGGGGCCCATGAACTACACCTTCACTGTGGCAGCCATTTTGGCCAGTGGCATCCACTGAGGGGGAAGCACTGAATTTGACACGGCTGTGTTTATTTGTGTGTCTAAATACATGTGTTGTGTGGATTAAGTGTCTGTTATGTCTTCCATATGTTCATTGGTTTGAACAACACTAAAACAGCGTACATCCACACCATGTATCACGAGACTAGAGCATGTTTTCTGTTATTTTCAGAAATACTCAGAAGTATTAAAAGAGTATTTTACACATTAATTTGATTTCCCAAGAAACATTGAGTCCTGTGCTTGTTATTATGAATTTAGACAATGTAATAGTGTATCACAACATCCGGATAGATGATTTTTTTAGTTCATTTTAAAAGGACAAATCCGATGCTTTCACTCACTTTGGTGCCAATCTGCAGCGATTCTTGAATGATTTTTTTCCTCCGCTTGTTGGCGGCTGGTTTCACCAGGATGTCTTCAACACCTGGACACAAGACAAACAAAAGAAGTGGTTCGTCATAATATTCTTCTTCTGCCTTCAGTATAGTCATACGCAAACTCTGAATGAACTGTCACGCGGGCTTGGCGTGTTTGTGGTCGTTACCCAGCGTGAAGCCTCTGTACAGCTGCAGGTAGGCGGTGAAGAGCCGAGCCAGGCAGCTGAGCAGCTTGCCGCTGGTCTGGCCTCCGTACAGCTCGTAGCAGCAGTGGACCAGACCGTAGGCCGAGGAGCCGTAGTGCGCCTTGTCCAGGACGCCCACCAGCAGCTCGCCCTGACGGATCACCACCTGACAGACGGAGAACGACGAGTTCATTCATTTAAAACGTATTGCATATTTGCCCGCTAGCGCTGCCGCCGCCTCTCTGCTGGCGCTGCTGCTGCTGCCTCTCTGCTAGCGCTGCTGCTGCTGCCTCTCTGCTGGCGCTGCTGCTGCTGCCTCTCTGCTGGCGCTGCTGCTGCCGCCGCCTCTCCGCTAGCGCTGCCGCCGCCTCTCCGCTAGCGCTGCCGCCGCCTCTCCGCTAGCGCTGCTACTGCCTCTGCCTCTCTCTCACTGCTGCTAACTCTTTGCTAGCTCCCTGCTAGCTCCCCGACAACCACCAAAAGTAGCAGGACCAGCCCCGGCTCGATGCCCGACTCAGGAAGTCTTTATATACAGCCTAGGTTTGGTACATGTGTGTGTGTTTTTTGTGAGTGTGTGTGTGTGTACCTGTGAGTCACACATGCTGTCAGGACTGTATCCCGGAGCAGCTCGCGGTGGGACTTGGATCCACGCCTTGCTGGGGATTTTGGATTTGCCCGTCAGGTTGAGCGGCACAGCCTTCTGGGGGATTACGTTGAGCAGGAGCGTCGACACCACCTACGACAACCAACGAGTTAATGACGCAATCGCGCAAACATTACACTCGTGCACGCTGTCACCGACCACATCACAAGCTCACTGACCTGCTTCCCCGTCCAGAGCTGCTGGGGTTTGAGGACGGCCGGCGGCAGCATCAGAACCCGGCCCGGTTTGTCCGTGAGTCCCCTGTACACCAGCTCGATGTACTGGA
>NW_027175821.1:919132-921632 GCF_023055335.1 Clinocottus analis
GTAGACAGGAAGAGGAAGCTCCACGTGTCCCATGTGTCCCGGACAGCTGTTGAAGTCCTGACAGCACGTTGAACACACCTGGTGAGCACAATATCAAGTCAATTCAGTTTATTTTGTGTAGCCCAAAATCACAATTACAAAATGTCACATAATGAGTAGTATATGCGTGGTCCACAAGCGGAGCCCCTGCTAGTCAGGGGCCCGTGGCCCTTCACACAGATGTTTGTACCTCTTTGCTGTCTGCCGGCCCGAGGGCCAGGTCGTACAGGCTGTTCGGGGCCACGTTCCCGACACTGTCGAGGAACCTGAAGTTGGTGATGGTCTTCACGCTCAGCTTCCTGCACGAGGGGATGAGAAGAATGCAATGTTTCAGCAAGGAACTGCTTCCACAGTTCATTACACAGGGTGGATTCAAAGCCACTTTTTGTGGGTTTACTTTACAATTTCCGGGGATAACTGGTCGCTTCATCCAATATGGGTGTTATCAGTATTTAGGGGGGTAAAGTGTCACCTTGGTATGCCCTTATAGGGTTGAACCAACGTAGAATACAATCAGATTTAACCACTGAACAGAAGACAGGGAGGTATGCACTGAAAACAATGCGCTAGTATTATTCTTCCTGAGTGACACCCACGCAGTTGCTGCGATCAAATCCCGTTGAGTGCACAAGTAATATGCATTTTTAAACAAGCAACTCCTGGGTAAAGTGTCTGTGTAGGTAGCGAGAGGCGAGCCGGGACACGGCCTCACAGGACGCTGACATGTTGTTTTATCGCTCACCTTATCTCTTCGGCAGAGTACATGCCAAACGTCATGCCCTCCAGTCGCCGCCATGGCACTTCTTTCCCAAACAACATTGTTTTGGGGGAGAATTGTCCTCTTTATTGCTGTAAATTCATGGCGTTACAGTTCAACCACATGCGACGCAAAGTTGCTCATGTTCCACACGTGGGACCGTTCCACCCGGCGAGCGGTTGGAGGGGGGACAGACACCCGGATGACGAGGCTTTTACACAGATTAAGCGGATACTGTCCTTTGAAAAATGATTGATTCAATATTAAAATATGAGCTGACTCCATGTTACGTGGATACAATGTGGTATTTCTTCAAAATATAAAGTGGTAAAAAAAATAATAATCTCTCCCTTTTTCTCAGATGGTTTCTCCCTCCCAGAAGCCTTCAGTGCTAACAAACATGGCGGCGCCCGGACGGCACGTAGGGCATTACATTCAAAGAAACGGCAGACTTTTGCGAAATAACTTCGAGCAGTTATGGAGTCACAGGTACGACAGCTTTGTTCATCGCAGAATATTATTCTGTGGGTTTTTTTGTTGGTATTTTACTCATTGTGTGTTTAGCTACATTGGCAGCTAGCTAGCATCGTTTGACAAGAGGTCATGTCTTCGTAAAGCTAACTCACGTCACTGCAGCAAATGTTTGATATTTAAGCAGGTGTGAGGAGTTAATGTTTTCTTAGTTATCAGAACAAGGTGCTTCTGCTGTCAGCCATCCTCTCTGTACACCGCTGTTCCACTGAGATGGCCTCATGTTGTCCTGTCCACGTCTTCCATCAACACGTTGATTTCACTTATGCTAGCTAATACATGATATATAGTATGTGCAACAAAGCGATCTATGAATTAACAGTTTCTATTCCTATTTTTCCCCTTTCAGGAGTTTTGTTTGTACTCCAGCTCTGCAACAACAAGCAGCAGAAGCTAACAAAGGTAATGTTATATGATAATGTTGGTTTATGACACACTATTGTCAGCACAGACACCAAAAAAATGCACTAAAACATAAACTTAGCCTCCCTGTAACTTCTTCATCCTCATGTTAAAATGCCATTTCTTTTCCTCCTGCCATTGCAGATTCTACAGAGTCGGTTGTCATCCCCAGAAAGAAAACATGGTACGAGTCGTCTTGAAGAGCTTTTATTTAATTATTTAAACAGAACATCCAGTTTTAAATCTAATCAGTCAGTATTTACGTTTGTCTTTGAACACAACTGTGACTTAATAACACGTCTCTCTGCAACAGGAGCAAGGAGGCGGTGCTGGAGGCTCTGGCTGCCACTGTCAGCAGGGTGAGATCTCTCTCTCTCTCTCTCTCTCTCTCTCTCTCTCTTTCTCTTCGCAGATGATCCTTCAGTGTGGATGTTTACTCGTCTGCCCGTGTGTTACATTTTCTTCTTTTCTTCTTCCAGGATCCGACAGCGCATCCCTACCAGTTCCAGGACGACTCTTTCCTTTCTCCCAGGACCTCCATGGAGTTTGTACGTGGGAAAAAAATACAAAAAACACACGCGCTACACTTCACACTTTGCGTTAACTCGACTGGCTTATTTGAGCTATTTGAGTTCATTTACATGAACATATAAAGGGACCGTTATTACGTCATAATGATCGTTAGAAAGCTTGATCAGGTGTTTCGTCTCATACAACATACTACTTACTTGAAAGAATTTGTGAGTTTTTAAAACTCTGTAAACAAAACAA